>NC_135536.1:158768149-159080049 GCF_045843805.1 Urocitellus parryii
TGAAATACAGTTGTTCAGTGATTGAGATATAGTTTTTGGCAAGCACTTAGGGGCTGTGGCTGCATGGTATGAAAATATTTGTTTCTTTAAAAGGTAAAATTATAGCTGTTGCTTGGAGATCTCACAAGAGAGCAAAGTGGATATGAGGAACTGATGATGCAACAATTCACTTCTTTTAATCCCTACTTCCTTCAGGAGGGGTGTGTGCATGTGGAAGGGTGCAGTGGAGGAGTGGCTCAGCTCATTGTGGCTAGGAAACAGAGAGGAAGAAAGGGGAACCAGGGAGACAATGTGTGTGCATTGGCCAAATATGGATAGTTGAATTCACATCAGTTAAATGCAAATATGATATACAGTAGCATCTATTATATTATATTATATTATATTATATTATATTATATTATATTATGGTGGTTATTTCTATGTACTATGGGTTTTTCTCACGTTATAAGCACTCTTACATAATCTTAATTTAATTCATGTTACTCAAAGTCAAGATTCTGCAAAGCAACTTGCCTTGAATCCTCTTCCTTTCCTCACTTCCCTTTCTGTCTAGGAGCCTTTAGAAACCACACACACACACACACACACACACACACACACACACACATACATGGTAGCTCTAGTACATGTCTAAACAGTTTTTTACTGCATCACATTCCTCAAAAAAGCCAAAGCAAAGTAATTATTTTTAAAATTTTTGTTTCACATAGGAAAACTGAGTTTAAGAGATATAAAGTACTTTATTCTATCCTTGGAAAAAGAGTTAAAAGTGAGTTTAGGAGTTAATTTTTCTCTCCATTTTCCAAACAAGCTATCTAGTGTCACTTTATTTTAGTATAAACATTTTAAATGAAGTATAGTACACAAACAGACAGGCACATAAATCAGAAGTATACAGCCCAGGAAATTTTAACAAAATGAGTACACCCTGTTCACAGAAACCAGCTCAAGAAAAATAACATTAGAGACCAAAAAGTTTCCACACGTCCCTTCTAGTTACTTCCTCACCTAAGAGTAAATGACCTGAACTCCTAACAGAATAGTTTCATCTATTTTGTATTTTATATAAATGGAAACATACCAGATGTACAATTTTGTGTCCGGTTTCTTTTATAGAATATTATACTGTGAGATTTACCCAGCCAGGAACTACATTTCTCAGACCCCTTTGCAGCTAGTGGGTCCATGTAACAAGTTTCAGCCAAGGATTCTGCCTAGGTGGTTAAGAATCTGGTGGCCTTCTCCACATTTGTTCTGCCACTTCTTCTTTGAAAACCCTCAAGGATGTGTGGATGAGGGCAGCATTCAAGCTGGAAGGAGCCAGAATCCCAGAGACACTAGTTGGGCAAGGTGAACAAGTTAACTGTCTGAGAAGACATCAAATCACTTCTGCCATAAACACAAGATTCACAGGAGGGAAACAAGTGAAAGGAGTATAAGAACACTTTACAAGAAGATAATGTGGGGTGAAAGAGAGTGCTGTAGAATGTCTTTGAAACCTATAATCTGCCACAGGTCACCTGCAGCATGCTAGATGGTAATAAAATGGGCAGTAACCGAGCTGCCCCATCTACATTATGACTAAGATACAGATCTTTCAATATCTAGAGGGAAATGAAGTCTGAGGTCACTTGCCTTAAAATATAGCCTATTAATAGAAAATTGAGGTATAGTAAGGCCAACAGATCAGTAGAAAGTTGCCATTGAAAAGACAGTTTGCTAGTTACAATTCCCAAGAGGAGGAGACATGGTGGGGGTGGCGGGAGGCATTCAAAAAAAAAAAAAAAACATCAAGATTAGATTTAAATGGGTTTAGGATAGGCAATTTTAGGTGGCTCTGGGACATGGAGGCTGTCTCTGATTGTCTGGTACCTGGTGTGATCAGTGCCAGTTGGATAGTGGCCTGGAGTGTGAGAACCTGATAGAGGATGAGTTGGTTTGCATTTTAAAGGGGCTCTAGCAGGAGGTCATTTGCTAACTCTGGGAGGGGCAGTCCCTCTGAGGATCAGCAAGACTCCAGATATTGAAGCATCAGAATACAGGAAATGCAGTAGAGTCCATGTCCTATTTGGGGAAGTTTTGAGTTTGTTTCTGTTTTGGTTTTGGATCTCATATGTTAACCATCTTCATGCAGTCATCCACCTCACATAACCCCTGACATTCCATGTCCTCATAGGTCAACAATCTTCTTCATCTTAGATAATCATGGACATCTGTTGGCTGCTTGTCCCCAAACTACATTTTATGGTACCCAGGCATAATTTAATTCTTGGCAATGGAAAAGATTAAATACTGTCACAAGGTCTCCAGAGGCACACCAGAAAACAATAGCAACAAAAACTATATATAATCCCTGGAAGGGGAAGTGATTCTCTTCCTATGGTCTATTAAATACCTCTTTTAAGGGAGCCCACTGATGTTGGCCAAGGGAGTGAAGTTTGATGGATTATTAAAGTCTATATATTCTAGAATTTTTCCTTACAGTCCACTAAAGAGGATTCTGCTTCTGACCACTAAACTCAGTTAAGCCATCAACAGAAAAGCCCACTCACCGCCTGTCTCTGAGGCTTGGGCTTCCTCACAGCATGGCAGCTGAGTGCCAAAAACAAGTATCCAATGCACAAGCATCTAATAGGCAGGAAAGAGAAACACCTAGTCTTCCTACAAACCAGGCCTGGAGCTGGAATGGTATCACTTTTCTCAGGTTCTATTGAGCAGGCATTGGGCTGGTCTAGATTCTAGGGGAAGGAAAATATATTCCACCTCTTAATAGAATGGCAAAGAATCTTATAGTCATCTTCACTCTACCATACCAGCATGAAGCCTAAGAGAATCCAGATTCTCTTGAACATCTTGAGACTTCCAGAAACAGGCAATATGAATTTGGCTGGTAATGGGAATGAAGCCACCCTTTGGTGCAAATGATATCTTTTTTTATCCTCTTGGAAAAGGAGCATTTTACTGTTTATCCTTAATTCATAATCTTATCAGGGCGTGCTAACGTGTGTCTTTTTTCATTAATCACATTGGGAACGCTGTGAATACTTTTATCAGCAAACCAAGTCCTTTGTCAAACACGCCAAGTTTTCAATTATGAGTGTGATTAACTTGCTTCCATCTGTTCTTTATTCTCCATCTGGAATGCCTATTTGTCTCACTTAGGTCCCAGATCAGGCCTCCAAATCTTTTTTTTTTTTTTTCTCCTCGTGATTTTATATTTCTGTGCTGCTCTTTCTGTTTTAGGAGAAAGCTTTTCATTTTGTACCTTATCTTTTCAGCCACCAATTTAGTTGTCAGTAATGACCATTGTCTTCTTTATTTTTGCTTATTTACTGAGGGTAGAGAGGGAGGCACTATATATAACTTTTTAACCCCTAAATTTAGGGGTGACTTTGTCAATAATGTATTGGGTGTGCCCGTGTGCACACTCACATGTATGTATAACATGTATCCACAGATACTTTAACTTTCACATTACATTTATAAAAATTTAGATAAGTGGGTATTTTCCCCTTTTGTCAATATGCCCTTCAAAATCAATTATAGCCTCTCAACATGCTTTTTAATGTAATTAGCATGATTAATTCTTCCATATAACATATAATCTCTTAAAGATGTACATGTATGGCAAGAACAAAACAAATATCTTCCCATCTAAGTGATATTAATGCACTTTTTAAAAAGTAAAAAGATCACAATTTAATAGAAAAACAAGTATATAGAACAGATGTGATGACCAAAATTATTATATATGCTCCTGTGTGGGTTTTCTCACATCTGAGTCTTTGCCTGTAATTATTTGCCTGAATAAATGATCTGTTATATCTTGGGGGTTACTGAGAATATAAAGAAAAGGCAGGATTTGGGGATTCAAATTGTCTGTACAATAAAGTTCTTAATCCGGTGTGATGATCAAAACTCTGAACTTCATTTAAAATTGCCCTTGTGGTGGGAACAGCAGGATATAGCCAAACCTTCTCCACTTTATACTTTGGTCTCCATCCTCCACCTCCAGCCTACTAGCCACTCAGGAGAGATGGGCTCAGGAAAATTTGTCTTGGAAAATAGAGGTCTTCCTTCCCTGCCTTGTCCGAAGACAGTGTTATGGTTAGGATATGAGGTGTACCCCAAAAGCTCACGTGTGAGACAATGCAAGAGGGTTCAGAGGAGAAATTATTGGGGTTGTAGGAGTCTTAACCCAATTAGTGATTTAATCCCCTGATAGGGATTAGCTGAGTAGTAACTGAAGTGATGGGGTGTGGCTGGAGGAGGTGGGAATTAGGGAGTGGCTTTAGTGTATTTATTTGTATCTGTGCTGAATTTCTCTCTGCTTTCTGATCCTCTTAATTTGAGCTGCTTCCCTCTGCCACACTTTTCCACCACATTCAGCCTTGCCTCCAGCCCGGAGAAATGGAGTCAGCCTTCTATATACCTAGATCTCTGAAATCTGTGAGCCCTCAAATAATCTCTTCCTCCTCTATAGTTGTTCTGGTCAGATCCTTTAGTCACAGGGGCAGAAAAAGCTGACCAAAATAGCATCCTTGTTGTGGGGCCTGGGTAGAGTTCCAAAGTTGACTTCATGTCTGGAGAGGTACATTCATGAGTTCCTCAGAGGTCCCTCCACTTGGGGCACAAGATGCAGCTCTCTATTTGAGCCTACCTCTCTTCAACTGGCCCCTTGTGAACCCCTTCTTAACTTCTGCATCTGAAGCTACACCTGGAACCATGTCTAGCTGTACCTCTGCCAGTAAATCTACTTAGTGACCAACTAAAGACCCCAAGATGGTCACTCTCTCTGCAATAACCCCAGGAGAGTCACTTCAGTGAATACCCTCTGTCCACAGAAAGCATGCTCTCTACCCCTTAAGTTTGCTTATTTGCTGACATAGCCACTAGAGCAATTTTCTACCAAGATGAAAGCTTCCACTTCCACCTTCATCCTGGAGCCTTCTCAGTGTGGGACATGGCTTGTCTGTCAGAATTGTGAGGCTCAAGACTTACAGTGAAATGATAAGCAGTCACCATCGTTCTATTGCCTTTGACATAGTGAATGGGAACTGACCAGAGGTAGTCTTTTCAAAAGACTTTTTTGATTGCACTATTCAATACATTAAAGAATGTTTAGTCTAGCTAGGTAAATCTTCCCTGTGAATTCGTGCACATACATATTTCACTGGGGTAGATGTAGAAGACAAAGTGCCTTATTATCTAAGGGGCCAAACAAGGGCCATCAATCACCTTGTTAGTATGGATGCTTACACTTTCCCTGGTGCCTATCAAGGCCATCACTGTGGACTGGATCTTATACAGAGGTTTTTGTACAAATGAGGTCTAGGGTTTCTGTCCAGCAACTCAACCATCCAGCATTAGGGAAGCAGAGTAATAGTTTCACCCTCTAGTGATATCAGTGTGGCATTGAGTCATGAATACGAGTGGTTCTTATTCTCTGTCTTAGGGATTTTTGTCTGTAACTGATTCTCCCAATGATTTTGCTGTTCACACCCTTGCTAGCATTGGATGTATTCAGATTAGTCAAGCCTAATAGATCCTATGTCTAGATATTATTAGTGAGATATGGGCTCTGTCACCCACCGTCCCAGACTTGAAGAGGTAGTATGGATTTGTAAACCAGACAACTGTAAGAGTAGATGATGATAATGTGAGGAGAAGGGGCAGCTCTCATGAATTGCTAGAGAGATGTGGTCAGAAGTGGGGCTTTAAATTCATAGTTCATATGCTCATTACCCTCTAAATCCAAAAGACGAATTTCAAGTTCTCAGAGGATCCCCCTCAACACCCCCTCACAGGCTAGAGATGAGGGTAGGCAGCCCATTTCCTTTCTCCAAAGTGTTGGTGAAAGGAAAATAGAAAAAAAAAAAAAAGCTATGTCCCTTTTATACCCAAGAGGTGGGTGTTGGTTGAATCACCAACCAGTTCATTTGTATTGATGACCTAGAAAATCTCTGTGAAATGTGGGAGAATTTGGCATCTGTTGTTTTGTTCCATTTTTCTGGAAACTTGATACAAAGAATCTCATTTTAATATATTCAAATACTGCTAACTGTTTAAATAAGAAGACATTTAAGTTTATAAACAAATAATTCATGATGCATTTGCAAAATCAATAAAATATAAACAAGCAATTTATATGTTCTAAGATTGTAAAGAGCATACTTTCCTGGTGACTTGGAGACTCAGCTGGTACTTATTAATAAACTCACTGACATTGTTTTAATAAGCCAACATCCCTTGGCCATTTTTTATTTTTGCTGCTGAAATTACTAAAGTAATAAAAAATAAAGCCAATAGTTGATTACATTTATCAGTGACATGAACTCATCTCCTCAGTTGACATCTTTTTATCTTGACCCTATGTACCACATAGACTTGAATATCTGGATGGTACTTGATAAATAGCTTTAAGTATGATTGATAGTTTCAAATTGACCTTGAATGTCTGACTCACCCTTAATTACTAATTAGAGATATGCCACCTGTCTCTGTTGCATCTCTATCACCTGGAGTAGCAGCAGTCAGTAATCCCATCTCATGCTGAAATTGCCTACATGTTTGTTTTCCTTATTTTCTAATTTTGTAAATGGCATTTGATTTGGTGATCCTAGGCACACTATTATGTTGAAATATTTGTACATCAGAAAAGTAGTTTACCTTACACAAGATAGAATGATCATGATGTGTTTTGCTTAATTTTAGCACCCTTATTAGTTAGTATTTAACAAATTTATCAATAATATTAAAGCAATATTTAGAATGTATTTTTATTCTATCAAATAAAATAATTTAAAGCATACACCTCTGGAAAGAGTATGGTGAAACAGAAACTCTAATAAAAAGTATGATAAAACAATAAATTGCCATGAATTTGGGGAAAAGTAAAAAAAATGTTTAGAACATTTATTAAAATTTAAATTCTTGTACCCTTTGACTCAGTCTTACAGAAATAAAAGCCCACAATACAAGCATGTTATCACTTATTATCTCCCTCCTTTTTGTTTGTACAAATGCATTTTAAAAACAAACAGCCAAAATAAATAAATAAAAACCTTCTGCAAGAGGAAACTGAGCAGGGATGTGAGTTGTGGGGCTAAGAAAGCTTGTAGAACATCCTTTGTGGTCTAATTCCAAGAGAAGTAGCTTTCATCCTAGAGATGCTGATTTTATGTCATTCAAATTTCATTTTCCTGGAATACTGTGAATTAAAGTAGCATTTATTCAATAAGTATTCCTCACTTATCACAAAAGAAGTTGTTTACGGTAAGCCCCTTTTCCAATCTCTAATCATGTAATCTTGATTTTCTTTTATAATCCTTTTCAAGGATCCTGAGGAAATGAGTTTTATGAAATTTGAAGAAAGAGGTAAAGAAAAAAAATCTATTGGGAAAGAATCTACTGAAAATTCTTTTACTAAAAGAAAAATCTTTATGTGTATATATAACACTTCTATAAATTTGTGAGTTCTCTGTTTTCTACCATTTTGCTTACAAATTTACCAACTCACATCAGCTGATCAGATCAGTTGAGGTTTGATTACTTGGAAAATGTTTCTGGTTTGGGGACTTTATTTTTTATTCACAAAAGCCTCTGCAGTCTTTCCTACACCTATTATCCTTTATTTAAAAAAAACTTTAAAATAGTTTCTAAAAATACTTATTTCAAGAACACTTACTCCATAACACTTGGCTAGATGGTTAGGTAGCAATGAAATCAAAAGACAAAACCCAGTTCCTGTTCTCAAGACCAAATCTCATGTAGAAGAGATTCACAAAAGAGGGAATCCAGTAACAGACTGAGGAAAAACGTTCTTGTGTGGAAGAAAATGCAGACCAGAATAAGAGTGAGGTAACACTGCACTTCACATCTGCTAAATGGACATCACCAAGCAGACGTGGTTAACACCCACTGCCGTAAAATGTGTGGTGAAATAGATGCAGTTGAACAGTACATGTGACAGAAACATGTAACATATGAGAGAAAAATATGATAGACTATCTGACAAAAGATACTCATACACTTTGCTCCAATAATTGAACAAAATAGAAAGAAAACTGGGAAAACACTGAAACACTAAAAATAATAGCAAAAATATGTGAAAATTACCCAGACTAATGGAGTCCAATGAAACAGGACAACAAAATGCAATATTTAACTTTTGATTGGACCTTGCACTAGGGGGAAAAACTAGTGCTATAAAGAAAGTTACTGAGTCAACTGTTGACAAATATGGGTATTGATTGTAGATTAAAGTTCTACAATCAATACCCATATTTGTCAACAGTTGAATTACATATAAGAGGTTGTGAGGGGAATGGGGAAAAAAAAACAAGGAGAGAAATGAATTACAGTAGATGGGATAGAGAGAGAAGATGGGAGGGGAGGGAAGGGGGGATAGTAGAAGATAGGAAAGGTAGCAGAATACAACAGTTACTAATATGGCATTATATAAAAATGCGGTTGTGTAACCTATGTGATTCTGCAATCTGTATTTGGGGTAAAAATGGGAGTTCATAACCCACTTGAATCTAATGTATGAAATATGATATGTCAAGAGCTTTGTAATGTTTTGAACAACCAATAAAAAAAAAATAAAATAAAATCTAAAAAAAAAGTTCTACATCCATGTAAGTTCACAAGTTAATAACTCTATTGTGGTTACAGAAGACAATATTTCTATTCTTAGAAGATACACTCTGGACTGTTTAGGAGTAAAGGAACGTGGTATAGGCAGTTTACTTCGAATGGTTCAGAGGAAAAAAAAACCTATTTATCTATCTGTGTATCTATTTACTGCCTACCTAGAGTGAGCAAAGGACAAAAAAAAAAGGATCAAATTTTAATAATAGGTAAATCTGAGTAAAAGGCATATGGATATTCCTTGAAACATTTCTACTTTTCCAACATTTTTAAGTTCAATATTATTTCCAAAATCATTTTAAAAAATCATTACTCAGGTCGAAAGAGAGAGAGAGAGAGAGAGAGAGAGAGAGAGAGAGAGAGAGAGAGAGAATATAAATCAAAAATAGAGTTTGCATGGAAATAGATAATGTTTAAAAAATAAGAAAATATTAAATGTTCCTAGCTGCTTCTAGTCAAACAGATGGATCCCATTCCTAGTTCCCTTTTTTCTAGCTTCTTTGGGATCTTTCACTTCCTGATGCCACTTTTTATCTCTTCCCAGATCTGGCTCTCAAGCCCACAACCCAAGATCCCTCTAATCTCGGAGGAGATTTACATCTGCTAAATGGACATCACCAAGCAGACATGGTTAACACTCACTGCCATAATGCAGCCCAGGAGGCCACCATGAACCCAGAAAATGTGCCATCCTTCCAGTTCACTCCTTGAGATTTCTGTTTTGTGGGAGCATTTTCTCCTATCTGCTTCCTCTTTCTTTAGTTCCTCTTTTTCCATGTTACATCCCATTGCATACATCTGAAACTTCCCTGTCCCCTGTATTTCTCCATTTAGTGAAACCCCAATGCATTTATGAGAAAGGCCAGACTTTATGATGCCTGAAAGAAAGTCTCTCCCTGGTAGGACTCTTTTCTCTAGATGCACCAACCAGTTGTGGTTTCCTTCAGCTTCTTGAAAAGCTTCTAGTTCTTTCTGCTTACACGCTGTTTCCACCAATATCCTCTATTAACCCTTCTTTCTGTGAAGATTTCAGATCAGTTTCCACTAGTGCAAGAAGGCAACTTTGACCTCCAAGAGAACAACAGTCCTCTCCATTCTGGAATCTCAGTGCTAATGCTTCCCCTCACAGCATGAGTTTTAGATAGATTTTATATCGAATCGATGAGCTCTATGAGGGCAGATGAATCTCTCCTTAACTGACAATTGAATCACCAGTGAATTCCACATTTGTTGGAATTTGAAGCACATGGCACATACTATGGAGGCTGGGCCACTCCAACTACATTTTGCCAACACAGCAAAATCAACCACCTGCTCCTGGTGGTGAATGGGTTCAGAACATGCAACTTCAAAATATATTGCTTTGGCATATTTTGAACTGGAGGAACTTGAGAAACACAAGGTAGAAGAAGGACTAACTCCCCACATTTCTACCTATGAGAAAGGTACCCTCCCTGAAGCAGAAAGAGAAAGACATTCTTATCACCAGAGAGTGGGAGTCCAAGACAAAATGGATTTCTATAAACAAACTTACTAAAATAAACCTTCTCATCCATTGGTTCTCTTGTATATTTTTTAGTTGCTTTCCCACAAGTTACTACCCCAAGGTAAACCCCTTTGTCTTGTCATTTCTCTACAAATTGATCCATTTCTTTGTTTAAAAAGGGTATAAGTTCTTGGTCCCAATTGCTTCTTTGGGTGTTCATTTTCCTTCCCATGTGCACATAAAAATGTTTAAAATGTGTTTGTTTTTCTCTCATTAGTCTGTCTTATGTCAGTTTACTTCCCAGGCCCAATGCCTAGGAAGATAATGGAAGTTTTTCATCTCCTACAGTGGTATATAGCTAATAACAGCCTGTCTGCCCATCCTTGTTCAAAACTGGCTAAGGAACAGTTGTGCTGCACTGGAAGATTCCAGACATTAGCATTCAATGGATTCATGAGGCAAACAAGATGAAATTAAAGTCAGTCCTCAGACATTCACTATGGTGAAGGGAAGATACTCCGACTTCTGGCGGGAGCATGCGTGCTCAGAGATTGGTTGAGGTCTGAATCCCAGCTGTGGCTGATGGGTATATCTTTAGTGAGCTTTGTCCAGAGCATCTGAATCACTAGAGTGGTCTTAGCTTGGATTGGAAGGTTGAGGTCATTCATTTATATAAATTGGCAACGTCCAAGATGCTGAAAGTGAAGGAACCTTTTATAGCATCATCTGTCATTGGCACCTTTGTCTACAAAAGTTTATTAGGTCATCACTGAGATTACAAACAATGAAAGACAAGGACCATGATTTCAGATGGGAAAGCTTTTAAAAGCAAAACTAGAATAAAATGCATAAGTAAAGATAAAGATGGACTTTTGGCAGCTGAAAGTAAATATGATATGTTCATTCACTCTCTCAACCAAGGCCAAGAGAGGAACAAGAGAGCATTCACAACAATTTGGTGTGCTTTAGCTTTGTGTCTTATTCATTCTTTGTCCTCTTTTTCTTCTGGCTTAGCTGGTCCAAAAAGAATTGTGTTTATTTTGCATTGAGAAGCTCCATCCCTTGGGTTCCTCCTTGCTTTGAGCAACAGGAAAACCAAAAAGGAATGAATTCTGAACACTCTAAGAAAACAGAATTGTGGAAATACACTGGAGACGGTGTTCAAGAAGAGTTTATTCAAGTGAAACTAGAGCCTTTATAATCCTGCCAAAGCCAGTGAATCCTGTGGCGTCTCCCCATGGAAAGCATCCATGCTCCCAGCCAACCCTTGCTTTCCTTCTAGTCTGCTCAGGAAGCCTCTGATTCAGTCAGGTTTCGTTATTGCTATTCAAAGGCTTATTATTCAGGCTTCTACTTCTGCTCGGCTCACACCAGTCTGCCATCATTTGGCCATTTTCTTGTTTGCTGGATTTGCTGTCAGAAGGTGGGCAGCAGAGGAAATGAATGAAAATACCCATGAACCAACCATTGTTGCTACTGCTAAACAGACTTGACAAATTATTGGGCTAAACAGGAGGTAGAAACTCATGACCTAAAGAAAGGTCCAGGATACTCTGGGAATTTTAAGAACTCATTTTATCACAGTCTAGGATGGAAATTTGACACCTGACTATACTGAAATCAGAAAGGAGGCAAAGCTTGGAAACTGGTAAAAAATAAGTTTACACCAAGTGAATGGGAATTTGACTTTGGGGACTAAAGGAAGAAGGGAGGATGGAAAAGTGGTAAATCTGTGTACTGGGATACCATTCTCTTTCAGAAAAAATCTGTCCATAGCCCCTTACCTCTGAAGTAGTCAAATGATTTCTATCATGTGACCTCAGTCACCAGCACCATGTTTGATGATTCCAAGAGAAGCCATTGGATCCAATGCAACCTCCAATCTGCACGAGCATGTCATGAAAAGTTGAGCTTGGAATTTGAATGAAGAAAATTGGAACACTCATTTTACATAATAGAATTAAGGCCAAGGAAGTCTTACTGAGTCACATTTTGCAGAAATTACAATGGAGTAGACAATCTGAAGAAAATTATGGATAGTAAGAAGTAAGTTCGTTAGCATACATGGTAATTGCACTGTAAAGGTCTAGGAACCCTGTTGCTGGTGCTTTGGGAGCTGTCTCAAGACTCTACATTTCCACTTGTGCAATTTTCCAGTGATTATCACTGAAACTACACAAGACCTACGTTACAATGACCTGTTAGGAATGAAATTGTGGAGATATCTGTTGGAGGGCAAGGTAAGACAGAGCAAGCTGACTATGCCCAGTCGCACTCTGAAAGTCAAGGACTGTTCTACCTATGTTCATTCTTTCATTCCCCCTTTTCATGTTCTATAGAAAACAATGACATAAGGAGGTGACTTTGACAAAGTTAAGACATAATTGAATCTTGTCTTCTCTATTCAATAGTGTTTCTTTCTATCTTTTAGATGTTTTCATGAAGAATCAAATACATATAGAATAAATCTTAAGTGTATGTGCTTGAGTAATTTTCACAAACTGAACCCATAGATGTATGATGTAACCAGCAACCAGGTCAAAAATAGACCATCACCAGTTTACCAGAAGCTCCCTTGTATCTACTTTCAGTCAATAACCCCTTCCTAGCCAAGATTACTACTCTTCCAATCTTTAACAGTTGAGATTAGTTTTGCCTATGTTTATAGTTATTATCAAAAGAATCCTAAAGTACTCCTACAGTTTGGATCTAAAATATCTCCCAAAGGTTTATGTGTTAAAGTTTTGGTCCCAGCCCATGATGCTATGAGGACATGGTGGAATCTTTAAGCAGTAGGGCCTAGTGGGAGGTTTTCCAGTCATTGGGGATGTGCCATCAAAGGGGATTATGGGACCTGATCTCTTTGTCTTCTTCTTTTTCTTTCTTTCCTAGATACCAGGTGAAAGGTGTTGCTCCATTATGTGCTTTCTGCCATGATGTGCTGCCTCTCCACAGGCCCCAAAGCACATGGCCAACCATTTGGACCACAACCTCCAAACTTGTGAACAAAAACAAATCTCTTTTAACAAATTGATTTATCTTAGGTATTTGTTACAGTAACAGAAAGCTAACTAACACTAACACGAGTATGTACTTTTTGGTGCCTAGAGTTCTTCACTCAACATTTTGCTTTTGAGGTTCATTCACATTGTTACTTTTAACAATATATTTCTGTTGTTAACTAGTATTCTATCATGTGCATATACCACAATAGTCCATTCTAGTGTGATAAACGTGTTTCAGCTTGGAGTTATCATGAATAATGCTGCTATGGCCTTCCATGTATAACTTTTACTGAAAACACACACACATTTCTGTTGAATAGATAGGAAGAATGGAATTGGTCTATGATAGAGTATTCAAATCTTTAGTGTTCGTGGGCACTGTTAAAGAGTTTTCCATTAGTTTTCTCTATAATGCTCCCTTGTTCCTGTTTCAACCATCCTTCTCATGTCCCTGACCTCAAAGCTTGCCTACTGCCTCTGATTGATGAGGCTTTGGCTGAATGTTCACACGCACTCCCACCCTGATCTTGCATCAAATATTCGGAAACTTTTTCTTTGAAAAGGAAACTTTTTCTGTAATTCTGCCTCTATTCTTTTAGTACCCAAGGTGATGGATGAAATGACTCTAGAACCAAATCTGCCTTCTAACAGAGGCATTATGGACTAAAGGGCACCCTGTATAGGCTCCCACTGTGGTTCCCATGTCTGGACCTCTGATCATTCTCTTTTGTGTCTGACCCAATTTGGTGCTGACAGAACTCCATCAAGTTTAAGGTTTTTTTTCCTGTGTCTTTTGCCTTCTGAAACTCTCTCTACAAGACCTGGATTGCATTGTCCCTGCTCAAACTGAGTGCCTCAACACTTGGTGCTACAATGTCCCAGATGTTGTCTCTCCTCTTCCGATATCCATCACTGAAAGATTTGGTGCCCACAAGCATTATCAGTTAGGCAGGTGACTTCTTTCAGAGAGGTAGCATCTTCAGATCTAAGCAATGGCAACTTTGAAAACTGAGCCTTCTGGCCCTCACCAAGGGTTCCAACAGTGCCACATATTTATTTGATATAGTTAGCTGCTTACCCATAAAGGAGAGACCACTAGGGGAAACATTTTGGGAGAGTATATCTTTCATCATCCCTCAACTTCTGTCTCTTAGCTACTGCTATCTGAGTTTCAATGACACTCAGCAGGACTCTATGAGTTCCTGTATTTTATTTATTCACTAAGGGTCTAACAAGGTTGGGACTAGTTCCAAGGTATTTTGAAGACATGATTGCAGTGGTTTTGTTCATTGAATTTTAAAAAATGAATAATCTAATAGACTACCTAATTTATTAAATTTCACTATGTACTAATTAATCTTACAAATTTTATTCATGTTTATACTATAGCTGTCTCAGTTTTGCCTTTTTGCTTCTATATACAGTTTACTTTACCAAGTATTTGTTGGCCATGTATGAAGCATTGCAACTTGCAGTCCCAGCCCTCAAGGAATTTATAGAATTTAGTCCTCAAAGAATGACTACTTCTAAAGTAATTAAGGACACATCAAAGATTTTACCAGTAGTTCAGTGTTCAACTTTCCCAGAAACAAACCCCATGATGAGAGAATGAAGTCAAGTTGTTTGAGGGTGTTACAGTAGGTTGTTGGTGCCTTGCCCCTACCCCTCTACCTTGCACCCATCTAGGTAGACCTCAGCCAGTAATTGAATAATGGATAGAGTAGGAAGGATGGGGCAAAGGTCAGTCTCTTCAAACTTAAGAAGTGGCAACTTTGTGATGTCAGTCATACCACAGAGCTCCCCATGGGAGCAGGCTGAAATCAGTTTTCTGAAACTACATCCTTGCTCAACTCCTTTCTCTGACCTATCCTGCTTCTCTTACATTCTTATGACTTTCTCCTAAGAGTACTTCCCCGATAAATCACTTGTGTGAGAATCCCCAGCTCAGGCTCATCTTCTAGAGAACCTGATCTACGGTAGAAGCGAATCTCAGGAACCATCAGTAGAAGAAATTATATAGGGAAAGACAACAAAACAAGCTGCAATATCAATAGATCACCCTGGGCAACTGGGGCTTAATCTTTCTGGAATATGGTTGTCATTGTAGCAAATACAAATATAGGATGCCGTGTTAAATTTGAATTTTTGATGAGCAACACATAATTTTTAGTATAAAACTGTTCTGTCCAATATTTAAGATACATGTAACTAAAAAATTATCATTGGACAGCCTCTGTTTTACCTAGCAACCCATCTCTGCAGTCCGCAAGGAGAAAGAGATAGTCTAGAATATGCCTGAAAGTTTTCCCACTCAAGGGGTGAGGAAGCTAGAGTACTCATCCTCTAACTGTTATCCATTACCAACTAAGTCATGATCCTGATGATATTTCTGGATTGATTCAATCATAAGATGAGAGAAGGTCATCAAACAGAGTAGTGATCTTGTAAGAAAAAAGCCCTCATCAGCAAGAAATAGTGCAATAGGATATGGGCAAGTGACCAGTGGAGTCTGCTGCACTCCACAGCTGAAATTGGGATTTCTCTGAACTCTTGAAAGCGAGGTTAGATGAAAAAGCATCTCTTCTCTACTCATGTCTCTGGTTGAATCCAGATTATGACCACAGGCTATGAAGTAGAGGATTAGGCTGAAAGGAACTGTTACATTAAATTATGACACACTGAAAGGTGCCTATTTGTGTGTGTATCTGACAGAGAAAAAGAAAAGTCAGTATTTACTATTTCAGAAGTGGCATAAGAAAATGAAGATTGCCTGACCTGTCATTTTCACTAAAAGTAACGGTGCAATTATAGGAAGAGTCTGGGTAGTTCTGAAATTCTTTCTGAAACTAGGGAACAAGTTCTGTTTCCATTTTCATTTAGAATAATGAAGGCAAATGATTGTCTCTTCATCATCAAGGCCAATTAGATTTTTAGAATTCTCTTTACACCAATAAGTGTCAATATTATGGGTATGTATTTTTATCATCAGTTCATTGAGTTTCCATATGCCATCTGCTCAAACACATGGGGAATGTGTATCTTCTCATTTTTTCCATTCTTTGGGAATTGTTTAATCTCTAATCAAAGAAGATTAGAAGCCAGAGAGAATGAACTAGACATAATTTCAGTGTTATTTCTTCATTCATTGGGTAAATATGTGTACTCTTTTGGTCTGAAGGGCCATGGCCCCACATGGGAAGAGTCAAATTTATTTAGACTGTGGCAAAAAAAATCATTTCTTCCTTTCTGGGTTCTCTTGGATCAAGCACCAGTTTTAAATTATTGGGAATAAATGTAATTTGGTCTTGTGGCTTGTGTTATATTCAGTTGCTGTGGGGAAAGGGCAAAGCATATTAATAAAATAAAATGTCTTTTAGCAGGGTGGCAGAATTCAGAAGTTCATTTCCATTGATTCTAAACAACACCAAAGACATTTGGAGTCTTTTTGTATTCTCTTCCTTAAAAGGTGAATATTTGGGCTGGGGCTGGGGCTGGGGCTCTGTGGTAGCACACTTGCTTGGCATACATGAGGCACTGGGTTCGCGTCTCAGCATCACATACAAATAAATAAAATAAAGGTCTATCAACAACTAAAAATTTTAAAAATGTTAATATTTTATTTGATTATTTTTTAAAGGCAGGTAATGGGCCATATCACAGCCAATGGACCATAACCTATCCAAACTGGTCCATGAGTCAGTTAGATGGCTGTTTCACTCCTTGTGCCATTTTTATCTTGAGAAACTATGTGAATAGACAGTAGCTAAGACCACCATGTAGAGCTGCAGAGGTTGTCTATGAGGCCATCCAATCAGAAAGTTGTATTGGAGCTGAAATCTAGCCACACTCCATAGATAAAGTCATGTGCTCTCCCATTTCTCTCTCAGAAATGGCTCCTTTCTCAGTAAATGCAAAGTTAGTTGAATGGATTTATGTTAATCATGATCATAGTCTTCAAAAGTTAGGGAGACTTCTGACTTTAAAACCAAGTTATTCAGGTATTCCTGGTAAGTTTTTCACTATTACCAATTCTACTCTATGCTTTAAGACATGGCAGTTCATTATACTATCCCAGATCACTGTGCAGAGTTGCAGAGACTTTCCCCTCAATATCTCCAGAAAAATACAAAGCAGTTTAGCTCTTAAACAGAACAAGAAAAATGACTACCAGTTCTCTGAGGTGGATGGAATGGCCTTATTCTTGTGGACAAATTGGGGTGAGTCATTCTCCAGGTCATATGAGGCCTGTCCATCATCATAGATTTCTTGACCCTCAGTGCTGGTATAACAACCTCTGTAGCACAGCCCTTTTGAGGATAATTCTTTGGTGACAGGCTAGAATTGATGGGTGCAAAGTAATTTTTACCACATGATGGTAACATAAATATGGTATCCAGAAGGCTAGTGCAAATTTAAACTTTAAATACTATAAGATTACAACAAATAACATTTGAAAGGTGAATTAAAAATTTTTAATAGTAACAAGTTCTCATTAAATTTAAATATCTGTGCTGTGTCACTCTAGTCAATTTTTTAATGTTATAAATTTTCATCAGTTGCTGTTCAGTGAGTGTCCAAAACATACATGACAGTTTGATATGATTTCCACACTGAAACAGTCTATTGCATTAGATTTAATGATGATATGGCCAAAAAAGAGGACTTGTGAGTGACATCTTAGAAACTGCTGCACATAAAAAATTAAATTAGGCCTGGGGATATAGTCCAGTGATAGAGTACCTGAGGCCTTGAGTTCAAGCCCTAGCATAGAAAAAAATCATAATTAAATTTAAAAAGTATTATTTTAAATTTATGAAAGTAAATATGTATAAAGCAAACTTAAAACATTTTCTTTTTTAAAATTCTTTTTGAGAGCGAGAGAGAATTTTTAATATTTATTTTTTTAGTTTTCGGCAGACACAACATCCTTGTTTGTATATGGTGCTGAGGATCGAACCCGGGCCGAACGCATGCCAGGTGAGCGCCCTACTGCCCGAGCCACATCCCCAGCCCTTAAAACATTTTCAAATTCTATGTTTAATAAAATTGTAGCATTTATGCTTCTGAATAATGTAAGTTATTAAAGTTTAAAATTGTGCAAAGACTTTTGGCACACCTCTGTGGTCCTGTATGATGACACAGAACTTTCACCTGTGATTTCATTGGGTGTCACAGCGTACTACAAGGACAGTATTATTGTCTCCACTTTACAGTCCAGTGAACTGAGTCTCTACACCTGTGCTGCCCAACAGAGTAGCCACTAGCCCTGTGTGGTGAACCTAGACTAAATTGTTCTGTTAATGCAAAATGCATACTAGATTGGGAAAATTTGTATGTAAAATAATTCATTAATATATATATTTTGTACCAGAGATTTAACCCTCTTACCCACTGAGCCAGATCCACAGGCCTTTTTATTTTTTACTTGGAGACAGTGTCTCACTAAGTTGCTTAAGGCCTTGCTAAGTTGTACAGACTGACTTTAAACTTGCAATCCTTCTGCCTCAGTCTCCAGAGACCCTGGGATTATAGGCATGCACCACTGTGCCTGGCCTCATTAATAACTGTTAACAATTGACTATGCATTGAAATTAAGTGTTTGAAATCAGTTTAAATAAAAATATTGAAATTAATTTCACCTGTTTTACTTTAATTCTTTTGTTTTTCCATGCTAGGGACTGAACCCAGATGAGTGCATGCTAGGCAAGAGCTCTACTACTGAGCTGTATCCCCCACTCTGTTTTTTCTTTTTTTTTTTTTTAACTTCATTTTAATGCAGCTACTAGAAAACTTAAAATTACATCTGTGGCTAATGGTATATTTCTATTGGATAGTATTGACCTAAGATCATCAATGTTAGACACCCTCCAATATAAATCTGCCTTGTGTTCTATTTCACAATGAGCAATTAACTGGATTGATACACTGTTCTTTTGAGGACACCTGAATTTTCTAGGAGACTTTTAAAATCTACAAGTTTAAGTTAAAGTAATGGGTTTTTTGTTTGTTTGTTTGTTTAATTCTTGAAATTTAGAAGCTGTATAGTAACTTACTCCACTGAGGGACAAAATCAGTCCTTAAGGGGTTAAGGGGACACCAGAAAGATTGCCCTGCATCTAAGCTTTCAAGAGCAGCAGTTTCTAGAAGACTCTATTCCTCTATTGATCTAGGAGGTGACACCAGTACATCCACAAAGCCACCAACAGGGACAGCAGCATCAGATGAGAAACTGTAGCCAGTCTCTTCCTTTAAGGAGGAGAGGAGAGCTGGGTTGGTGTGTAAGCTCCTTTCCTTGGCTCAGTCATGCTTTCCTGACTGTACATTAGAGAACCTTACGAATATCAAGAGATCCAACATAGGATTCTAAGTGAAAAGTTTCTCTCCCCTAAGACTTTGCATCTTGTACTTCTTCAACAGCTACTTTAAGCATCTGGACAATCAGAGAGATACCCACCTGATATCCTTGAGTGTCCACTTAATTGTCAGTCAAGTGGGAGAGACAGCACCCTTCTCACAGGATTATTGTGTGGTTTAAATAAGATGAGAATTACAAAAGCCACCAGCATCAGTGTAGTCTTTGCTGCATAATAAATGTCTCCAAATCTTAATAGCTAAAATGAAAATTGTATTTCTCAAGATTGTGTGGTTGACCTTGGAGTTTTGCTGCCCCAGATGAGTGCATGCTAGGTAAGAGCTCACTCATGCAGCTTTATTCAGCTTCTGAGTTTGCAGGGTTTCTTTCCGTGTGGCCTTTCATTCTCCAGGAGGATAGACTAGGCTTCTTCACATAGTGGCAGCAACATTCCCAGAGGTAGGACTGCAAAGAATATCCCTTATCAAGCCTCTACTCAGTCCCATATGCTGACATACCATTGTTGGAAACAAGTCACATGGCCACTTCTTAAATCAAAGTAAGCCAAGCCTATACCAGGAGGTCTGTTGTGTTAAGGGCTGTTTATTTTAACAACCTACCATTTACTGAGTTCTCACTATGTGCCAGACACTGGGCCAAGCATGTCATATATATTATGTCATTTAATTTTTCAACAACCTGGGTGCAGTAGGTGCCTGTATCTGCATTTATAGGCATGAAACTGAAGTTCAGCAAAATTAAGCAACTTTCCCAGGATCCCACAAGTAAACACAGCCAGGCTTCAGGATGGACCTAGATGGGAAGATTCTGCTACCTGCAGTGCATCAATTGCCCTCAAGAATAACCTCTGGCTAATGTCTAAGAGACCTAAAGAAATAAGACAAAAAGCTTAAGGAACTCTACATCCCAGCTTGAAACAATTTAATACATCTTCCCTTTCCAAGGGTATGTGTTAGCACAAGAAGTCAAAGAACTAGACTTCAGAATCTGGAGTGACCTGTTATTACATGACTCCATCTTTAAGGTTGTTGGAAGTTGATAAGAAGTATGAAACAATTTAATACATCTTCCCTTTCCAAGGGTATGTGTTAGCACAAGAAGTCAAAGAACTAGACTTCAGAATCTGGAGTGACCTGTTATTACATGACTCCATCTTTAAGGTTGTTGGAAGTTGATAAGAAGTATGAAACCCACTGAGATTTTGGTAATATTTGATTTCTCCTTTTGCCCAATTCCATGTTTGTTTTTAAACCCCACATGTAAGAAAGTGAAGATATTAGACAAATTATATATTCCAAGCAGGAGATAAAATCAACAAAAGTGATCACAGATGAGCCCCAGCAGGATGGGAATGCCATTATCTTTATTAGAAAATAGGGTGTGACTTGGAAAGTAAGCATCTCCATAGAGAAGTAGAAATCCTGTCCTTAGATAAAAATTTCATTAATGATTCTTTTCTCAAAAGGGGAGGAGAAGGAAAGATTTACTGAGATGGAGACTACAGAAGCAGATAGCAGCCGTCTCTGGTTGCAGCCTGTGCATATTGGGAGAAGTCACTAAAGGTTACATGAATGAGGATCGTTAATATTCACAGCGGCATCTGGTGCTATGTTGCCAGGAGACAGTAATGAGAACAGAGAATCTTCCAGGTCTAATGGCATTGCGGCTGCCACATCAATCCTGCCGTCCCCAGAAATAAGATCTCTATCATTTGCAAACAGGGAAGCGTTGGTGGGTTGGCTGTCATTCTGGAAGGTCACTAAAAGATATGCAGATGAGTTGCCCATATTTCTTGGGCTGACACCTACCAGGTCCCCTGAACAGCTTTGCTTTTTCAGGGGCACCATCTGACAAGCCAACTTATAAAGGGGTAGAAAGAACTGGGTATTTGCTCTTGATTCTTGAAATTCTTTACCAAGTTTGAGCTTCTTGGATTATATTTAGCTCCGAATATTTGTCACATGCACTTCTTTGGAGGCCTTCAGCCCTGCCAATCTTATACTCTCATAATTTGTATGAAGGTCATAGCTTCTTCAACTGTAATTTCCTGAAAAATAACACCAAAACAAGTAATCATGATGGGCTAGAGGCGTAATTCAGCTTGCCTGGTGTGCACAAGGTCCTGGGTTAGAGCCCCAGTATTGCCAAAAAGAAAAAAAAGAGAGAGAGAAAGAAAGAAAGAAAAGGAAAAAGAAAGTCTTGTGCTTCAAACCTTGAGACAAAAATTCAACTTAAAGTGTGAGTTGGCTAATGGATTCTTAAAATCAGAGAAATGTTCCAGGATCTTTCCTGTCTGCACTCTCTATACACCCTGCCTGTACAGTTAGAGGCTGGATAGGTACGCAGTCCCTTTTATATTTGTATCACCATTTCCTACTTCCTTAGTACTTTTAAATACACTCTCTCATCTTATCATCACCACAACTCAATACATTAAGTCATTAAAAATTATTCATTTCATATTTGTTATATGCCAGGGATGAAGGAACAATGGTGAACAAAGCCAGACAGAATCTTCGCCCTCATGGAAGTACCAGTGGTATACGCAGGAGACAGACAATGAACAAATGCACAGATCAATTCCTGCCTTTGTTCATACATTCAACAAATCAATATTGATCACCTGTTCTGTGCCAAGTATCCTTGTAGGCATCAAGGATACAACATGGAATGAGACTTAAAAAAAAAAAAAAAAAAGTCTGCCTTTTAAAAAGATTTCTACTTAATACCTGGGACAATAAAAACTTAAAAATGGAAACCTATTCTAGCTGGAAATAGATGCAATGAACTAAAATAAGAGAGACTGGTTGGGGAAGAGTTGGGCTATTTGATCAGGTGGTCTGTGAAGCCTTCCCAAAGGAAGTGAGCAGATATGCAAAAGTATCACCAAAATAGTAGTGCACTGAGCTAGCTTACATTGATTCCTGAGAACCAGTAGGGGCATGTCTTCTCAAGTTCATGTTCAGGGACATCCATTGGTAGCTCAAAATTAGGTAGGAGAAAAATTAAAAATAAATATTGTAAGGGAAATATTAAATGCAGGAAAGCATATATCAATAAGTAAAAATGTATATTTTTATATATTTATACAGGACAAAAATCAGGAAGGAGGAATGGCACAAAAGAATCCAAAAAATGCTATGAACCAGGACATTGTCCTCTCCACCAGCATCAGTCCTTAAGCATTTAACAACAGCCAATTATAAGCAGATACCCAGAGAAAGATTCATCCTGGCAGAAGGACATCCAGATGAGCAACCTGAATTGCAAGGGAGCTTTGCTTGTTTATTCAGAAAGAATACCAGAATGTCTATAACATTTGTTCTCCAAAATTCCAAACCAGCAGCATCAACATGGGGTGAGACATTTTTGGAATCGTACACTCTTGGGTCCCATCCCAGACCTACTGAAACAGAAGTTCTGGGTATGGGGCCCTAAGTTTGGTTTCCAAAAGCCCTCCAGATGAATGTTATTCACAAGAAACTTTGAGACCTACTGATCTAAACAGAGCACAATTATCAAGTAGGAAGGTGCTGGGAGATTGGGAAATTAATGATGACTTAATTGTGTACAGTCCTACAAGTTTTGATAGGGTCTTGTGATAGTAAGATTATGTGTCAACTTGGCTAGGCCACAGTTCTCAGATATTTAGTCAAATATTATTCCAGATGTTCTCCGAGAGTGTTTTTGGATGAGATTAATATTTAAATCAGTAAAGTATATTGCCCTTCATATGGTGGGTGGTCCTTATCCAATTAGCTGAAGGCCTGGATAAAACAAAGGACTGATTTTGCCCTATCACGAGGAAATTCAGCCAGCAGATAGATTTCCATTCTTACCTGGATCTCCAGTGTGACAGTCTACCCTACAGGTTTTAGATTTGTGGACAACCACCATGATCACATGAGCCAAATCCTGAAAATAAATCTTTACACACACACACACACACACACACACACACACACACACACACACAAATTGTTCTGTGGTTCTGTTTTTTCCAAAAAGGTAGTACATGATCTAAATGTTTTACTCCCAAGTTTGTAGGGAGGGGTTATTGAAAAGGAGGCTGCTATTACCCAACATATTTTCAAAGCGTCCCTGTATAACTGGGGTCCTTTGGCCCAAGGGCAAGGTCGAATCTTCAGCCCATTTGTGTATAGCCAGGAGCTAAGAATGGTTTTATAATTTCAAGATATTATTAATACATACACACACACACACACACACACACACAAACATTAAAGAAAAAAAAGTAATGTCTCAGAGACTGTGTTTGGGGCCCAGAATATGTACTATCCAGTCTTTTACAAAAAAGAAAAATATCTGCTGATTCCTTTCCTACAACATCATGTGCTTCCTTATATGAAGCACTAACATATAATATGGCTTCAATGCCATTTTTTTTTTGCCTTAGGATTTAACCCAGGGCACTTGACCTCTGAGCCACATACTTAGCCCTTTTTATTTTTTATTTTGAAACAGGATCTCACTAATTTGCTTAGGGCCTCCCTAAATTGCTGATGCTGGCCTCAAATTTGCAATCTCCCTACCTCAGCCTCCTTAGTCACTAGAATTATAGGTGTACACCACCACAGCTTGTACTTCTGTTCCATTCTTGCCACCAATACACAATTTGAATTTATCATAAAGAAACATTCAGAAAATTTAGATTGAAGGAAATTCTGTAAAATAACTCACCAGTCCTCTTCAAAAGTATCAAGACCATGAAAAACAAAGATTGGTGAATGGTTCAGATTAAGATACATTTAAAGAGAAAAAAAACCAATCAAATGCAGCTTATAATCCTAAATTGGAAACTTGACCAAGAACAGAATATTAGTGCAACAGTTGGTAAAATTTAAACAAGGTGTATAGATTACCTAACATATTATCAATATTAATTTCCTAGTATTCATGCTTCATCTAAAAATTAATAATGTGTCAGTACTTTGAGAAACCAATGAAGGGAACACAAGAATTCTTTATATTAACTCTGCAAATTTTTTCACTAAATTTTATATCATTTCAATGAGAAGTTTAAAAATAACAGTCTCTAAAAACAAAGGTGAATAGTTAGTTACTCTTTGGACAGTGTAGCAGAAAAGCATATTCTTTGAAGACTATAGCAGAGCATTATATTGGCTTAGATTCATCCAGAAGCATAGAGGGCCTAGAGAGGACAAGTAATGGATTTAATTGGGATAATATCTGAAGTTAAAGCTGATATAACTTGACTGCATTAGAATTCTCTCTTTTATAAATGAGAGTCCTCCAACTGGACCTACTAACTCTCATAACAGGATGACAGGCATGGCTGGATTCCACAGCTCAAATACCATCATCATGCCCTCTTCCTCTGTCTTCGTGGCACATTTCTGCTTTTCTTTATATTGACATAAATCTCAGGTTGCTCACAGTATTTTCAGGCTTTTAACCTTACAGGTAGCAAGAGGAAAGAGGGGTTTTCTTTTCTAAGTGGTCAAACATTAATTTCAGAATAAAGTAATGATCCTTTTCCCATTGCTGGACCACCTTCTTTGCAGATTTGTACTCAGATTTCTAGTATTAAATCATCTGATCATGGCTAAAGCCAGGAATGGATGGACTCATCTTTACCTGAAACTCAATGAAGACATGGATTATTTCCTAAAAGAAAGGGTGCTTCATGTGGAAGGAGGTAGAGGTAGAGAAGATGCAATTAACCAAAGTCCAATCTGGTAATGTAGTTAGTACAAGTATTTTAGTATTTGAGGACAAGTTCAAGTGACCTGATGGTGAATAAATGTCTGCGCAAATGATTTAATCACTGTCTCAAAATGTTTTCTGGTTTCTCATTGTCAGTCATGGAGATCTCTCCTTGGACAGGTCTATGTCACATCCTACAAAGAGAAATTTTAGTAACTATTGTTAAGAAATTAAGATATACTTGCATTTTTTTTTACTTGCCAAATTCCCTCCAAACTCTTTTAGAAAAACAAACACCAAATGAACCTAAAAATTTAAGTCTCAGAACTGACATTTTAACCCTTCCTTCCTCCAGTCTTTGCCCCACTTGCTGAACTTGGTTCATTCTGCCTCCCCTCCATCTGTTATCCTGACATTCAATTACCACTAAAGGGGAAAAGGGGAGCCAAATTGATGTCCTCCAGGAGGCCAGAACTCTGTGGAGCTCCCTGCAGCCCAGTGCATTCATCAATCTTTGTGTCTGCACAGCCCAAGGGGAAGGCTGGGGAATTGAGAGTCTGAATGAAGATGGGGCAGCAGGACTACACAGGGGGTATGGTAGGAGAAAATTTGGAAAATTCCCCATGAGCAGCTTCCTCAGTTTTGATATATATCAGCTCACAGAGCCTTGCCCAGAGGTACAGTGATAACCAAGCAATAGGGGAAAGAAAGGGAGAGGAGTGAGCTGGTTTTTTGATCGTCAGGATGCTTGTCTAGACAGGGCCTCCTGAGGCACTGTCCCTTGGAGTGGACAATATGAGCTTGTGGTCTTGGCCTCATCTGTGAACATCCATGATTACGTTATTTCTTCTTCCATTTCTGATCAGAAGGACTAGTACACAACCCAACCCATCAAAAACTAGTCTGCATGTGTCAGAATAATGCCAGTGCATACGCTCTCAGTGGATGAGATACTACTTCAATATTCAAAGTTCTGTGTATAAGGAACCTTTTCCCCAGAATAAAGAGAGTTGAAAAGATAAAGCAATCATTAAAGGGTCACTTGCAGGTGTTTCCGGGAGGCAGAGTTTCTAGAATAAAAGGAGATAGGCAGTTTTGTGTGATCATTGGTCCTGTTCATGGCAGTCTAGCTGGTGAACTTTTCTATCGACGGTCTCTTTCCAGGAATAAAATTGGGGCAGGTAAGGCAGGATATCCACCTGTCATCATATGGGTGGAGACTGGAAGAATGTTTGCTTTCTCACTTTCAATTTGTATTATTATCAGCCACAAACAGCTCCTGCTCGAGTTCGCCAAGAATACAGTTTATCTTTAATTGATTATGAAGTTGGTGCCTTCTTGATGAGAGTCTAGGTACAGTCTTGAGCTCTTAATTTAAAAAACATCTCAGCCTCTTCGTCCAAAACATTGTTCTTAATTTCCAGTTGCCTGTATTGAACATTCCCAGATTATGGAGTAAGCCTACTTTGGATCCCAAAAAGTCTTGGGTGTTAGGTTCCAGACTCACTGTGTTGGTTCATTATGAAAACACTTCCTGGGCTGGGGATGTGGCTCAAGCGGTAGCGTGCTCACCTGGCATGCATGCGGCCCGGGTTCGATCCTCAGCACCACATACAAACAAAGATGTTGTGTCTGCAGAAAAAACTAAAAAATAAATATTAAAAAATTCTCTCTCTCTCTCTCTCTCTCTCTAAAAAAAAAAAAAAAAAAAAGAGGAAAATTGTTTCAATTTAAATACTACTTTTTTAAAAAAAAGAAAATACTTCCTGTATTTACTCTTCACCAGGCATTGGCCCCCTTTGTAAGATTATACACACATGGCAGGTGACATATTCTCTTGCCCAAGGAAATAGGAAGGAGTGAAACCTCTTTGTTGGTGATTGACATAATCCTAGCTAATGTCTGAGAGAAGTCCATAGGAGTCTTTGTTAGTCTTTTACTAACAAAAGGAAATAAATTCAAAATAAATGCACCAATTTCTTTTCATTGAACAGTTACATATTTACAAACAACACCTGAAACAAAGGGAGTCATTTAAGAACCACAAAGGAGTTAACTTAAAGATTTGCGAAAATTCAGGTAGCTGAGAAGAGGTAGAATGTTGATCCTTAATGACCTTGTGGAACCACTGAGTTAATCAAGCCTGGTGCCGCTCTTCAGGGACACTTAATTTTGAGAGGTTATCTCCTTGCCAAATAAGCCATTTTTGAGATGCAATTTCTGATCTTTGTAGCTGGAAGACTCCCCTAACTGAGATATATGGATAATGAGATCTAGCCCTACAATTGGCTATTCTATCTATCTATTTGGGTCACTATGGACAAATCATTTAACCTTTCTATAACTCTATTTCTTCATCTTTAAAATTGACAAGTTGAAGGAAAGGTTTTCAGCCTTTTAATCTGGACATTTGAAATTTCTGATTTCTCTTTCGTAGTTTTTACTAAAGAACCCCCTAATACATTCTGATTTTTGTTTCTTGTGCTCTCAAGTTGAGTGAATTTTCCCCTTTGCTTCTCAATTCTGAGGTTTGAATAAAATTTTCTGTGTGTGATAATTTAATGGGTAATGATAAAAAATAACCTATTCTTAGAACATGCCACCCCAAACTATGCCACATTGACATAAGGTTATTTTGAGTTGAAGACAGCTGGGAAACAATAGATATAGGGGAAAAAAAACTTGTCTTACATCTGCCTAAATGCAAAAGATGAACTTTCCTTTGAGATAAGTGATCCTCTGTACCAGGAAGAGGGGACTAAAGCTCTTCACCAGAGATGAGTGATACCAGGATAAATCAGCATAGAGTTCTTATTAAGATAATCCTTATTTTCTATTAGTTTCACATATTTTCTAGTCACTTTCCCATAGTCTATTAACCTAAGAATCCCAAATCCTCTTTCCTTTGTTTAGTCACTTCTGCACAATTTATTGTCCTTTGTTAAAATGGTATATACGCCCCCACATGTAACTGATTTTTTGAATATTCACTTCTCTTCTGTCAAGCTTCTGAGTAAAAATATTAACATCAATAAAAGTTGTAATTTTGTCCTATTGTTCTGTCTTTTGTCAGTTTAACTCATAAGATTCAGGTCCCAAAGTTTGAAGTTCAGAGAAAAAAAATTCATCCTCCTGACAAATTCCAAAAACTCTTCAGTATCCTCATTAATAAACATAAGAGCTAATAACTCTAAGATACATTTCAATTCAAACATCCCACAGAATTTTAAGAAAACATATTAGGATTACTTCTCAATAATAACCTCTGTTCGATGCCTTTATAAAACTACACATTTATTTATATTTATAAACATTTTGACAAAGGATGAAGTTCTAACTCTTACTCTGTGATGTCTACCCAGCTCAGACAGACATATGGCATTGGAGATCAAACCATCAGTGATCCTCAGCCTTTAGCTCTTCTCTAAAGGACTTGTTCCTGCCATGGAAATGGACTTTCTTCAGGAAGTAAAAACAGTACTGAATAGTGCAATTAGGTCACAGCACAGAATACGGAGGCTAGAAGAAAGGAAGTTAAAGGTTGTAAGCCCACAGTGAACCAAGGAACAAATGGAACTGGGGAGTATTTCAAGAAGTTATTATAATTCTCTAGATCTCAGCCCTCTTGACAAAAAATGGGAGAAAGACCACACCCCCAAACACAGACACAGGCATGCACATACACTCCCTTAACTGTCCACTCTAATGGAATGAATATTCCTGATCCTTGAGGATACAGCCTTTTCACCATGGAAAAGCCAGTTAGGTGAACCATGTGGCCAATTTACAGAGAAAAATCTGCCATGTTAAGACCTGTGTTTTCACTCACAGTTACATTGATTCTTGCATAAGAAAATGAATCACATTATGATTTCTCTAAATTAGGAAAGCTAAATGCTTGAGAATTAAAAATAGCTGCAAAATTACATACTTAATATCAGATAATATCTTCATAAATACCATTTTTCTCATAAACTTAAGATCCTCTTCTATTTAGAAATTTATATACCATGCAAGATTAATACTCCTGCTGACTATGTTTTAGTTTATTTAAAGTATGAGGGATTTTAACAAACACACAGGTGTAGTATAAAAAGAAATTCAATGTCAACAGTAAATAACATAATGCAATTAAACCAACTCCTATTTTGGCCACTTTGATATAAGGTCTGTAACTAGACCAGGGTTCTATGAACATTTAAAGTGGGGACATAATCATGAGTCTCTTGAGACTTGTTAAAAATCTTAATAGCTCTGGGCCTGTCCCATGTAGAAAATATTTACTTTTCTGCTCCTTGAGAATGAATCTCATGCAAGGCAAATATTGACAATGGATTATTGTTATTCAGTCTGTTTGAAGTAACATAGAAAAGAATAATTTGCAAGTCTACTACTGATGATATTGGTTGATATTCAATTCATGTGAGAAGATGACTATAACATATGATTTGTATCTGAAGTTCAGGCCATAGGAAACACTACAACATTAGAACTCAGGCTGCTCTTATTTTTATTGTTTCTGAATAAAAATATAAAAAGTTTTATATGAAGATCATCAAAATGTGGGTTTTCCCAACAGAAGCCTGGGCTGGGCTTCTAAGGTATAGGAATTGCATTACTGGTCAACCTGGGCTTACTCTTAAATAGAAAAGCCTAGGAATATGGGATCACATAGAAGCTAACTCCAAGACAAAGCTGTTTGGGTATTTTGAAGGTGAAGGCAGGAAGAATCAATTTGAAAAGGGAAGAATGAGACCAGAAGGGAAGGAAGCTATGTTTGGAGACTTCTGTGAGAAAGACAGGATTTTCATGCAAGAAATTTGAAGGGAAATGTAAAAAACGTGAGAGCTGGAAATATGAGAGCTGTTCAGATGGAGCCACAAGTCTTACTCTGTGGAGGAGAAAAAAGTAAGAAGGGTCAAGTAGGGAAAGTCCCAGGTTGCATTGCATTTCCAAGAAAATTTTGTCAAAGTGGTTAGGGAGACCTTGGACCAAAATCAGCAGAGCTCACAGTAATTCGCAAACATGAACCTGTCTTACCGTGCCTGCTGCACCGAGGGGTTGGCAGGGAACAGTCAATGGGAAGTACAGATGCAGAACCAACACAGTGACGAATTTCAGAGGACATTAGTGAAGCATGCATCAGTGATCTGAAAGCCTTACTTTCAGGGATACTATAGCTGTCAATTCAGGGTACAAGGGTTAATGAGCAGCTTAAAGACATGGTCAAGTAGAGTTTAAAACTACTAGTGAGCTCTGGGAGATTGTATTGAACATACACTGGGAGATGCTGCATTTAAAGAATAAGAAAACTGGGGTATTTATTGCCTGGGGGCTACTCCTGGGGCATTAACTGCCTAGCACTTTCCACCTGACCCTGCATAGAGGCTGAGACTGCCCCTAGAGCCAAAAACAAAACAAAATAAAAAGCCCTTGGGGAAGAGTCCAAGATGTGTAAGTAGGAAGTAGGGAGTTATGTGCATGCCAACAATGGCATGTACAGAGGGGTACAGGGAATATCAAAGACATCCCAAGTATTCAGGGCATCCTTACAAGAAAGGGAAAAACAGAATGTCCAAATCCTGCATAATCTGCCATGGACATATCATGGTGCATAGACTTCCTACAAGGCCTTGCTCTAGCAGGGTCAGTCCAGGAGTAGTGGTCACTCTTCCAAATGAATAAAGCCAGCAGAGATCAGAACCATGACTCTGGTCACAACAAGGCAACTCTCTGCCTTTAGTCCTTCAAAATATCCAGTCACTGGGCAGCAAGCACCATGGAACAAAACTTCCAAATTAATGCCTTTCATGAAGTCTGTTTAGGACAACAGACACACACTAACTCATCACTAACCAATCACTGGTCTAATTTAGGCCAAGCCTGGCATACTATGTGTTAGTTAAGATTTGGATCTGAAATGTTCCCCAAAAGCTCATGTGTTGACAGTTCAGTCCCCAGTAAAGCAGTATTAAGAGGTGGAGTCTCTGGGAAGAGACTGGATCACTAGCACTCTGATGTCAGTAATCCATCAATGGATTCATAATTTAATGGGCTATTGGAGGTGGTGGTAATTTTAGGAGGTGGAGCCTAGTTGGAGGGAGTAGGTTATTTGGGGTGTGCCCTTGAAGTATATGTTCTTGTCCCCAGCCCCTTTCTTTCCCTCTCCCTCCCTCCCTCTCTCTCCCTCCCTCCCTCCCTTTCTCTCCCTCCCTCCCTCTCTCCTTCCCAGCCTCTATGAAGTGAGAAACTTATCCACCATGTACATCCTGCCATGATGTTCTGCCTCACCAGCAGCCCCAAATTAAGGGACCAGGGACTGAACCATGAACCAAAATAAATATTTCCTCCCTTAAGTTGAGTTTTCTCAGGTATTTTGTCACAGCAATGGAAAATTGGCTAGCACACCATGTTTATTGAAAATGTTGCTACATTTTCATTGAGCTTAGAGCTTAGTGCAAGGGATGATTTTGGTCCCCTTCAGCCAGGAAAAAGTTCGGTGAGTGTTAGAAGAGAAGATGTCACATGTTCCAAGTGTGAGTTGGTGATTTCCTATCAGCACTATGTACTCCCAGGGCATAAACCATCCAAATTAAAGTAGAATTTTTAAGACAATATTAAAAGTCAGGTAGAGGGCTGGGGATTGGGTTCAATCCCCACCACCAAAACCAAAACAAAGAAAGTCAAATAGAAATGTTTAAGATCTTCCTCTGTTACTTATTATTCATTTAATTATCAATTAATTAATTGAAATGACTCATTTTCATTAGTGGATGTAAATAATTCAGAGATGTTGTCTCAACTTTCCAGTCTTTGCCCTTGTCTGTCCTTCCTCATTTTCATCCCAATTCAGTAGTGGTTTCATTGCGATGGCAGAAGCCACCCTATTTCAAAAGGAAAGGGAAGACAGCTGCAGGACTGTAGGCAGAATTTTAGGGAAAAGCTTCCAGACCCACCCTGGAACAGGCCTCTCAAAGCAGCTGCTGCCCCAGTTCCAGACAAGAAGTCTCAGACCCTATTCCTGGCTCTTGGGCCACAAAGGCTCAACAATGACCCAAGGGACAGGAAGCCACTGTCACATTAGCTCCAGAAATACATCACCTTGGCCTTAGTCAGTCCTGATAAATGGATTTCTCTGAGAGCCTGAAGCCTCCGCAGGCAAGTCACCATCTGCCATGACTACATGGGCCCGCACAAACACAAGGGGGTGTGAAGGAGCAGATGAAGAGTGTCTATCTCATTACTGCTTTCCAAACCAGTGGATGACTGCTGGGAAGAAACATGGACCCTCAAGATGCAGGGGAGTCTGGTAAATGTAGTCTTTCCTTTTTGCGTCTCTAGCAGTGTGGCTGTGAGAGGGTGGAATGGAGTGGAGAAAGCTCAGTGGGAATACGTGCTCCACTTTTCACAGATACTCAAGCCTATCTTCATTCGGAAGCTTATTTCACACTAAAGTAGAAATGATTGATAATGGTCAAAGTGGTCTCTCCAGGTAGACCAACATGAATTGGAAATCTAAAGAATGGCATGACTTTTTATTGGGTGAAAAAAAATAGTAAGCTTCAGGAAGATATTTAAAAATTATACCACATCAGAAAAAGTATGCATGCACACATACACACACCTTCCTCATTTTGGAGCAGTCTACATTTAGAAAAAGAGGCTCTTGAAGGTTTCAGAGAAAGAATATTTCCAACCCCTTATCCCTAAATAGCACAGAAGTATTCAGTCAGCTTAGGGCCTACAGTTCAGTGTCCACACCATACTTCCTCACTGCTGCATCCTGACTGTGTGACAGAAGGGCAGCAGACCTCTGCAGGACAACATGCTCCTGCATGCTCAGCCATCATACACACAGGGGACTCAAACACACAAGCAACTTTAAGGCGTTTGGGACACACTACCCTATAATATGAGAAAATAACAGAAGAGGAAGATCACACTCACCTTCCCCCACTCTCTCCCCTGAAGCAGGTCATAAAGCTCTCATGGGACAGGTATCCTCCCAAGTCTGTGGCAGAATATCTTGATATCAGAAGACAGAGGAGGGGCTGGGGATGTGGCTCAAGCGGTAGCGCGCTCGCCTGGCATGCGTGCGGCCTGGGTTCGATCCTCAGCACCACATACAAACAAAGATGTTGTGTCCGCCGAGAACTGAAAAATAAATATTAAAAATTCTCTCTCTCCCTCTCTCTCTCTCTCCTCTCTCACTCTCTCTTTAAAAAAAAAAAAGAAGACAGAGGAACACAGAGAAGAATCAGAGCAAAAAGGTCAAGTTAAATCTCCCCTCAGGTTATTACTATTAGATCATACCTCCTTTGTCTGACCATATCTTCATTTCCTTATAAAGGTTCATGTGTTATATAAAATTTCCATTAAATAAACTTACATGTCAAAAAAGTATGTGCATGTACATACATATTTTTGTACCTGTGTGCATACACTCATATGTACAAAAACATGTTTATATAAGAATTATGGATGAATCAGATATGTAAGTACAAATATAACATAGAAAATATTTAGAAGGACATGCTTTCCACCCATTAACAATGATTAACTCTGGGTATATGAGTAAGATACAATGTATGAGAGAAATTACAGCTTCATAATTTTTTAAAGTTTTGTGAAGAACCTATATTATCTTCTATAATATTTTAATGTTAAAATGTCTCAAACCACATCTTGTGGGAAAAGTCACGGCAGGTCTTCTGGGGGTGTCACATGGGCATTTACACATGTAAAAAAAAATCATTAAATGGTATATTTAAGGTTTGTGTAGTTTATTGTACGTAGCTTATTCTTCAATAAAGTAATTTTTTTTTCAAGTACTTTACTGCTGAGCTACATCCCCAGACCGTTTTATTTTTTATTTTGAGACAGGGTCTCACTAAGTTGCTGAGGCTGGCCTAAAACTTGCAATCCTCCTACCTCAGTCTTCTGCGTCGCTGGGATTACAGGCATGCACCACCGCACCTAGCAATAAAGTAAAATTCAAAACTAACAAACAACTTATGCAGAGAAAAGGTGTAACAATCTCAGGCACTTAGAAAGTATGAAAGATCCCATGGCAGCCACACCTAAATATCATCAAGTTATATCTTCAGGCAAGTTATTCATCTTCTCTGAAACTGAGTTATGCTCATCTGTAAGATGGATATATATAATAGCATCTATCTCAGTGCTATATGGTGAGAAAGAAATGAGTTAATTCACATAAAATTACCATGATTGTGGAGAGTCATCTTGATGTATAGTTGTTTTCTAGGACTACTATTACAAATTACCACAAAGTGAGTGATTTAGAGAATTTTTTTTTCTTGTGGTGCTGGGGATCAAACCCAGGGCCTTGCACATGCTAGGCAAGTGCACTGCCACTGAGCTATGTCCTCAGCCAAAGTGTGTAGTTTAAAACAAAATAAATTTATTTTCTCCTGGTTCAAGAAGTCAGGAGTCCAAAATAAAGGGGTTGGCAGAGTCAGTTCCTTCTGGAGATTCAGAATCTAGCCTCCTAGGTCTCTGTCTTCATTCCCACGTGGACTTCTTCCCTTCCTTTTTGTCTCCCTGTGTGTCCTTCCCTTGTCATATAAGCACATCGTTATTGGATTTAGGGAACACCTAATCTGGTATGACTTCAACTTTGCCAAGACTCTGTATTCAAATAAGGTTACATTCTGAGGTTCCAGGTGGGGATAAATTTGGGGTTAGGAAAACCATTTAATCCACAGCAGTAAGACATCATTATTCAGCTCTAATGCTTCCAAATATGTAAAGCACAAGGCCAGAGGGTAGGGTAGAGTGGTTTCATTTTTCTAAGAGGCAGTCAGGAATCAGAATCCCTGACTACCAGTATTTTTAGACTTGCGTTTATTGTTTTTAATAAAAAATAAAGTGCCAAGTGAGGATAAATCACAAAACTTCTGTGGCTGCTTTCCAGCCTGTTAACCTGACAGCAATATCATTTTATATAAATAAAAGGCGAAATTTTATCACAATCAATAATAAACAAATATTATGAATCCCCCAAGTCTTGTGTAAACTCTCTATTTTGTTCTTCCCTGGATCTTAATAAGCCAGGTTGGCTTTCGTGATTCTTGAGGTTGATTTTTAAATGGGCCACTAGAGGGAGAAAGGGTTGTATGTTTGTTTTGAAGTGTGTATTGCAGAATAATGAGGTTTTCTTTGTGCAATTACTACAAGTATGAGCTCCCTGTTTGTGATTGCAGGGTAATTTCATCTTAATGTTGATGATGCCGACCGCATTGCAGATCAAAGTGAGCTAGTATAAATCACAAGCTGTGTTCCTATTAAAAACATATTGTTTAGATGGAGATGGGAATCTATAACAATTCAAAAGCTTTCTTTAATCACTGAAGTTCAAATGCTGTCTTTAAAATTGGACTTTTGCAAAATGAGGGTAGGCATTGCATTATATATGGAATAGATTCTAAAAATAACTGTGGTGCGATGATTTGAGAAGATGAAAGACGCAAACTGACCAGCTTCCAGATCTAGTCGTTGGAGTATGAAGTGTGACCTTTCAACTTTATTTTTCTGAAAATTTGGTTATCAAATAACCAAGAATCGCAATCCAGCACTGAGAAAAATAATAGCAATGATAATTCACATTAAGGTACTTGTCCTGTAGTAACTCATTTGATTTTTACGACAACCTTTTAAGGTTTTTTATTGTCCCCATTTTACAGAAAAAGAAACTGAAGTCCATGTTAACAAATGTAGTGAGTACCAAAGCTGGATATAGCATCTGGAATTATAGCAGTTTTAGCAGTACAAACAAACTTAGGTGGATTTGGGACTGAGAACTTAATAACTGGCAGAAGCATAAACCATACTCACTCATTCATTTGGTAAGGATTTGTTGGGAATTGAATAACTCATCTAGGCAAGTCCCTGGTTTTAAGGAGTGGAGCTGAAACTAAGTAAAAAGAAAGTAAAATTAAGCAAGCTAAGCAGGGGTCTTGGAGGATGGATTAGGTTAGATATTGGGATCAGATACAGGACTGTTTCCCAGAGGAAGTAATCTCCTCCTGGTAGAGTTAGCACATCATCGCTCATTGTGACACCAGGACACTGGCTCTCTTCCCAGGGAAATAAAGTACTCTATGCAGTCTCCTAATGTCTTCGTGTCACTCTGAGATGAGCAAAATTAGACCATTTGAGTTGCCTGGAAGGAGTCCTACATAGAGTTGTTAGCCAAAGACATTTTGCCAAATTTGTCTTGGCTCCTGAGTAGTCAGGTCACTCCTGGGTCTTCTGCAGTTCCAGAAAAAAAAAAAAAAGAAAGAAAGAAAAGAAAAAGAAAGAAACAAAGTCTAAAAAGTGCAGATCTTATTTCAGAACAAAGATAAAAAGTCCAGTAACATTTTGCTTATTACGGGTGCAGATATTCGTGTAACAGTCTTGATAAAATGTGTTTATTTGATTCCATTATTCAGCTTCTGCTCTGGTTTGGTTTTGCTGACTTTCTACCTTGTGGTCAACATATCTTCTGGCTTTAGTAACCCCTCTTACATTCACACAGGACCTTGTTCACCATCCCCAGTGGAAATCAATTGCCTTCCAATCAAACTGGATACCACTGGGGTTCTACCACATGGCCTTCACTGAATCCCCAAACTGTGTGGAGTAGTAATATTTAATGTTGAGGATGCTCAGCCAATCTCTGGGCTTACTCCAAGTTTAGTTTTAGAAGTTTCTCTACTGGATGATTCTGAGTAATGTAACATCCCATAGGGAAAGAACATGGATTTGGGAGCTAGTCTTTATGCTTAACAAGTGGTGATTTCCAAATCACTTAATTTCTCCATGCCTTGATGTGCTCATCTGCAAAATGGAACAAAAATATTACATTGCAGGTTTCTTGTGAAAATCACAATTAATAAATTAAAATTTAAATTAATCTTTGTGAAACAACCATCAGGAGGCCTAATTATTTTTAAGTGGCAGCAGTCATTTTTAGAGTAAGCATTGTCTACACTCCTCCTTGATCAGCCCTACCTGTGTTTTATTATTGTGTAAATGAGCACCAGTGTTGACAAGACAATTGGCCTATGGTACAAAGTCATTTTGCTGATACCATCTACCAAGTGGAGCACACTTCACCTAATATTCTTCCTTTTCCCCTCCCACCCCTTTTTTCTTCACTCTTTTTCCACCTGTCTTTGGTTTCTTTCTCTGTTCTTCATTTTATTTTCACCCTCTTCTCCTGCGCTCTATTCCAATGTTAATAGGAAGGTGGTTTGGTCCAATCATGGGCACCAAATAAAACCAACACACTCTTATACACTTGACCTGTCAAAGATGCTGCCCAAACTCTATCCATATCCACTTGGCACTTACCTTTCCAGGTATGAGCTCCAAGCACCTAGGATGCTCTAAGGACCCATCTGGTATGCTCAGTCCACTCACAGGACTGACAAGCAGTGCTAGGGAGACACCCCAGAAGCAGCCTTCAGCAAAAGAGAAATGAAAGTTGGAGGATTACGTGCCTCAGTTTTCCCTCTTCCATCTATCAACTCTGAAGTCTAGGTCTGCCAGCTGTTCCCAGTTGAACTGAGCCCCAGTTGCATGTGGAAAAGTAACTTGATCTTTAACACACCTTGGATTGACTTTCTTCCTTCCTATCTCACTTACCACGATCCTACTGGGCCATCGACACTTTATCTCAGCTTTTGCTTCCAGAGAACCCAACTCAAACTAACACACTTCCCCCACCCACTCAACACCTTCAAATTCAGAGCAGTCCCTCACTGTCATGGGCTAAGATTCAGCAACCAGGCAACCCAAAGTAGAAAGAGAAGAAAGGGAGTGAAGGTCTGTCACAGGGTGCCTGCTGCCAATTTTGTCTCAAATCTAAAACAGGATTATATTCACAACTCACTGGTATCGCTAAGTCTTTCTTACTCCTGTTTTCACAGCATTGGTCACCCAGCATTATCTCCTTCTTATTTAACCACAAAGAGTTTCCCTATTTCTTGAAAGACATGGCAAACGGTTCTACAAACAATGGAGACAAAATTGGCTGATGGGGAAAATATATTGGTGGTACTAAGAGCTTGCCAACAAAGAGTTATTAAAACATCTCCCTGGAACAGTTGAAAAAGAAAACCAACCAATTGCTCCATTTCAGTTGATGTGAGGTAGTGAGGTGGGAGAAGAAGGGAGAAATTCCTTATAGACATTCTCAATTTTCTACTCCCTAAGCTCTGTAGCAATTAGATGTCAACTATGAGCACCTATTCTTCATTATTCCCTTACATATTTATCTGCAGTCAACATTCTCACCTGAAATTGGAAAGCTGAAAGAGGTACACTTTTTTCCTTCCAGGAAACTAACACTAATGGTCAAATTTAAGTGACAGACAAACATTCCTCATAACAATACAGCTCCAGCATGAGGTACACATTTTTTTTTTCAATTCACCTAAATTCTTAATGTCAACAGAAGCTTTAGGGTATAGTGAGCAAGGAGTTCCACCAGATGTGAACATTGTGAATGTCTGAGATATATTTATATTTTTAAAAAATACAGAAAACTTATGCAAAGTTAAGAAAAATCATTCATAGCTTTCTCACTTTAATATTTACAAACAACAAAATTAACTCCCCATACACATTGACCCTCCCTGAGGGGGACACAGGTCTACTATAATTGACAAGCCCCCAACCCCTTTTTATGTCTATCAGGCATAATTTTTTTCACATATTTAAACTCAGCCACCTGCTAGTTTTCCAAAAAAATATAATTTGTACATATCATTGAACAATTTTTGTTCCTACCTAATATTTCATAGGTAGCCAGCTGTCTAAGACATCATGTATAAGTCCACTTGCATAATTCTCAATGACTATGTAGTATTCCTGTATTTAGAACTTCATTTCCCAAAGAGTGTCCAATACTGCCGGTTCTCTGAGGCGTGCTATCTTTCATTTCATATGAATTACTGCAAATTATAGTTTAATCTTTTGTAGATTTATAATGCACTAATCAATTAAAGTTGAACATGCCCTACACACCCCCAATTTTTTTTTTAAATAAAAGAGTATGATTTATTTGGCTCAATTCTAAGCAGACAGAAAGCTATAAATGATGACACCCATGCTCACCCCCTTTGGCTTATCCTAAGGGGAATTGAGCTCAGGTGACAAAATGTGTCTAATCTTTTGCACTTCAAAAGATAGAATATATCATAATTATAATTGCAAAACACCAATCAACCTTTAAACTTCCCAAAACAAGTCCCCAAATTTTTATTCTAACACAATTGTCAGTGTCCTTGACCATAGTGTCTTCTGTTATGAGAATATCCATAACTCAACTTGGAAACTTACCTTTGAAATATGTGTTGAAAAACATTCATTTAAAATCTCAAAATTAGAGGTGAAGCCGCCTTTGAACCATCTGTAGGCAGGGAGAGAATGTTCACAAACAACTGGACTCCTTGCTGCCTGACAAGTGTTCTGAGGAGTTTTATCAAGCACCCAGGTGTCTGCCCTTAGAATTACACTAACAATCAGCTTTTTGATCCTAAGTAACATTTGATAAAACAGAAAATTATTTTGGTTAGATTCTAATTGCTAAAAAAAAAAGCTACTTTTCTGTTGTTTCATTATGCGTCAGTTTATACTCAGAATCAAAACAACTGTCCATTAGTGTAGTTTCTGGTTTTTTTTTTTAATTTTTTTATTTTGTTGTTGTTTGTTTTGTTTTGTTTTGTTTTTTCTAGAAAGGACAATTATATATACACAAAAGTTAAATGTACAGGCCAAAGCTATTTCACCTTTTTCCATCTGCTTTCCCTAACTCACTCCAAGATTAGGGAAACATACCCAATTTTAAGACAACCTCTATAACAGAAGTTCTATTTTGTTTGCTTGTTTATTTGTTTGTTTGTTTGTTTGTTTTTGTACTGGAGACTTAACCCAGGGACACTTTACCACTGAGCCACATCCCCATTCTTTTATTTTTTATTTTGAGGCAGGTTCTCACTAAGTTGCTTAGGGCTTTGTTAAGTTGCTAAGGTTGGTCTCAAACTTTAGATCTTCCTGCCTCAGCCACCTGAGTTGCTAGAATTACAGGCATGTACCATCAAGCCAGTTCTGAAACTGGTCTTTATTTGGAAAAATACCTTGAGGCTTCTGACTAACAGTGAGGAATATTACAAACAGTTGTTTGTAAATATTAAAGTGAGGAAAACTTATGATAGGACCAAGTTAAGGCAAATGAACAGAGATCTGGGTAGATAGTTTTGCACATTAAGTGGGAGAAATTTGGAGAGTCTGGGAAAAGATGGAAGAGAAAGAAAGACAAGTACAATCTTCGGGTGGGACAGACAGCCTGAAGGAGGGCAGCAGAGGAGTTTGCAAGAAAGTCAACTGGTAAGAAAGTCCCTGTACAGGGTTTCTAATATTTAGCCTTAAAGTTATCATTATTTAGCTATGTAACACATGTGTGTTGTGTACCTTTTATGAACTAGAGGCGGAGGGTAAAAGAGACTAAGTCCTTGATTTGAAGAGCTTTCTTGCTAATGCTGTCAGTAAATAATCATCCCACTACGGTAAACTTACTGTGAAAAGACAAAATTACAATTTAAAGACCTTACTTGACTTTATTTTCTATTCTAGAATTGGGCAACACTTCATTCTATAAGATGGAATGAGTGTTTCCATGGGCTGAACAGGAGAGGTTGGTTAGACAGGGAGAAACTGAAGAAAGGACAAATTAAGAACAAAAAGCAAATTCATTATTTCAAAGTTACTTTCCTTATAAGATGGGGACAGGGAGACAGAACAAGAAATAGAACTATCACTGATTGACTAACTTCAGTTTCTATTAGGTTACTTCTCTTGTATAAGGGGTAAGACAGCAGGAAATTTATTATCTCGAAACTAGTCTTTCTTGGAAATTGGGCTGTTATCTCTCATTTCTCTTGGTTTCTTGGAAGGTCAGAAAATTGGTTAGATTCAATATGGTGATAGGAAACTCTAGTGTGAGTGAGACCATTTTGAGTTTTAGTTTGGTCTCTCAGGATTTAAAGAGAAGCCTGATTCAAAACAATGGGTCCCTATATTTTTTAATCAACATTACTTTTACTCAAAATCACACACTTGATTGGTTTTTGTATTGTTTCTCCAGAAACCAATCTGGAGGTGGAATTCTAGTGCAAGAAATGTATTTGGGAGTTGATCCCAGAAAATACTCATAAAGGGAAAAGAGAATGAGGGCAGAGATGAAAACCAAAAAAATAAAACATAAAAAGGAGAGGATGGGGACTTGCTAAGCAAGTGATTATTTAGACTCAGGGAACTCCACAAGACAAGGTAGAAGTGTCTCAGAGTTATGTCCAATGAGAGGCAAAAGATCTGGATGCTTTATTCACTAATTCCTTTCAATCATTGGTTGAATGAAGCCTGCTCGTAGGGGAAGAGGAGGTTGGTAATTCTTCATTATTTCCATCTTGCCATACACAGGTGCAGAACGAGCTGCCAATAACTGGTACTGTAAGTTGGTTCAGTTCCTGCCTACATCCTCAATCCCCAGCTACCACCAGCACCTCTTCCTGTTGGACATAGACTGTCAATTTACCAGACACTTGACATTTCTGAAATGGGCCATGCTGTAATATAATGCCAAGGCTTTATTCGTGCCATTCCCTTTTTAAATGTCTTCCAACACATCAAATTAAAACTTTGTCCACCTTCCACATATCCTTGATGAGTATTTTCTGGTTTCCCCAAGCAAAAATCTACTAGTCCAGTCTTTATTACTGCTATAGAAATCCATCTTATCCCCTGTAATAATTGTTGCTCTCACTCATTTCACAGTATTGCCCAAGACAATTTAACGGGAAATTCCTTGAGTATTAGGACGCTGAGTTACCCCTGAATACTGAGTGAGTGGCACCAGGTCAGCACACAATAAGGACTAATAAATACATAAGGAGTAAGTGTAGGCCAGTGTGTGAGAGTTAATGAATAAGCAAATCCATGCAGATTGAAAGTAGACAATAAATGGGAAACATAAGCTGGGACCAAATGTGTACGACATGTCTCAACCTTCTTTGCTCTTCAATGTGGCTATGTGATTAAGTTCTAACCAATAAGATATAGATAAAAACACTACATACAACTTTCAAGAAACATTCTTAAAAGGCTTCAACTCACAATAGCCAAACTATGAAACCAGACTAGGTGTCTATCAATGGATGAACAGATAAAGAAAATGTTGTATGTATACAACAACTTCAATAAATGGAGATTTATTGAGCCATGAGGGAAAATGTAATTATGTCATTTGCAGGAAAATGAGCAGAACTTGAGAATATCATGCTAAGTGAATTAAGCCAAACTCAGAAATTCAAGTCAAATGTTTTCTCTCATGTGGAAGCTAAAGAGGAAACAGAAAAAAGTGGGATGTGGGGAGAATCTCATGAAAATCAAAGGGAGATCAGTAGAATAGAGAAAAAGGAGCAGAGGATGGGTGGAGGAGAGGGAAAGAGAAAGTGCTGGAAAATTATATTAACCAAATAATATTGTTATATTGCGTGCATGTACAACTAAAACATGCCAGTAAAAAAATGTAGGGAAAAAAGACAGGTTCTTGCTCTTCTTTGAACTTTCTCCTTTTTGTTATCCAGAATCTGGATGGGAGTGATCGATGGAGCTTGAGCTATTATCTAAGAGCAGCACTACCCAATAGAAATGAAGGGAATGAAGGAAAGGGAGAGGAGAGGGGAATAGAAAAGACAGTGGAATGAATTGGACATAATTTTCATATGTTCATATATGAATACACAACCAATGAAACTCCACATCATGTTCAACCACACAAGAATGGGATCTTATTTAGAATAAGTTACACTCCATGTATGCATAAGATGTCAAAATACACTCTACTATCTGTATATCTAAAAAGAACAAATAAAAGGGGAAAAAAAGAAATATGGCCCAAGCCACAAATGAAGACATTGAATTTTAAATTTTCTAGTAGCCTCATTAAAAAAATAAAAATAGGCAAATTAACTTTTAGTAATATCTTTTTTTTTTTATAAATCTTTAAAATTTGATGTGGCTTTAATACAGCAATTCTCAGTTAGGACTAGCTGCATTTCCACAGAGCACCATGGCTACTACATGGGAGAGCACAGTTTTAGATCACAGGAAGCAAGCCATGCTTCAAAAATGACAGAGCAACAAAACAGAAACAGCCTGAGTCCCTGAAGATTATGGAGCTGCCCTACCAAGGCTGGGTAGCTTATCTCCAGGTTTCATTTATGCTGAAGAAGAAAAGACTTCTGTCTTCTTTTAAACAGTTGTTATTTTTGGTTTTCTGCCACTTGTATCAGAATTGAATTCTAGCATATTCAATGTGCAGTTAGTTTTTCCTTTGGATCCTCAGAGGATTGGTTCCAGGACCCTTGTGCATAACAAAACCCATGGATACTCAAGTCCCTTATGTAAAATGCGGTCGTATTTGCTTATAACCAACACACATCCTCCCATATATTCTTACATCATCTGTAGACTACTTACAATACCTAGTAAAATGTAAATGCTGTGTAAATAGTTGTTACATTATATTGCTTAAGAAATATGACAAGGACAATAAGTCAGTACATGGTCAGTACAGATGCAAATTTTTTCTGATTATTTTTTTTATTCACTGTTGGTTGAGTCCACAATCCAGAACTCAACAAATGCAAGGTTTTACCCTGTGTTCACATCCAGCTCTCTAGCATGATATGAAGCAAGCCAGTTAAGAAAGCTCTTCAGCTTGCTGAGCAGGAAGATACACAGAGGTGGTGCACAGGAGACCCATGTGAAGGTTTTATTTGGTCTTTCCAGTATTTGCCAATTTTAAAAATTGGACATTTCACATAAAAATCCAGACTTCTAGCTCCTCTCAAAATACTAGATGACCTAGCAAAGCTGACCCAACCATAATTGGCTCAGGCTGAGTTCTAGGTGGTCCCATGAAGTCTCCATTTGCCACTGTCCCCTCACTCCTTAAAAAATTAACTATTAATATGCCTGATTCAAATATGTTTAAGAAGATGTTGGCTGTAGCCTGGTCCAGTGCTCCATCCTCCACTTTCTATGTGAACCCCAGTTCAAAACTTTCCCCTTTTACAGACAATTGTTCTCACTCTAATGGGAATTGCCTCCCTGGGAGATTATGTGTCTTTCCCATAAAAGTCAGCCCCTGCCTAACACAGATGTGCACAAGGCTGACCTCTTTACCTCAAGGTGGGACCAACTTTGTACTACAATTCATGTTTTAAAGCATGACTCCAGTCATGGCCATATCCTAGCTCAGTTTCTTCATCTGCTTTATCCAGCTTTCCTCATTCTCTCTCCTAAGATTATTTCTGTAAGAAATCAAATGCATCAAAATTTCCTACAAAGCTCAGCTTCTAGACTGAGTTTTGTAAAATATGAGTTTTCAATTCATAGATTAGAAGAAAAGCCAAAGTGTACTGAAACAGTTAAAATGGACTTTCTCCACCAGGCAGTGCTGACCAGCATAGGTATGTTTCAAATAGTCACAGTCAATCTTTAGAGATCGATACAGACTGTCAGATTGATGGGTGTCATGAGAGACCCAGAATGCACTGCTGCACTCCTCTAAGAATTATTGTTCTGAGCAAGCACATGATTTTTTATCCAATGCACTGTGGACTTACTTATCTCCTAATTACTGCTTATGTTTACTTGGATGTCCTTCCTTTGTCATCAACAAAGATAAATAGCTCATCCATAGTCAACACTATAAAACTAATATAACCCTTGACTGCTGCCAGAAAGGGCCAATGTGTGGGGATGATTTCTCAACATTTGCCCTTGTAGAAAAGCTTAGTCTCTGGGCACAGGATAGCTAACCCCTTATTTTAAACTAATTAGATTATGTTCCATTTGCATATTCTATAAGAATGCATAAGGCATCCATGCAGATTCTAAGAGAATCTGTTGAGAGGAATGTCAGTGGATAAGAGCCTCCAACTGATTCAACTTCAGAGTCACAGCAAGCTTCGTACTGAGACACTGCACCCTCCAGGTGGCTGCCAGCAAATGATTAAACATGGTGGGGTTCTTAAAGCCAGGCCAGTCACATCAGAACTCTCTTAAAGGGCAATCCTTACTCTGAGGCTCCCCATGGGCCTGGCTGTAACTTTCTCAGAGTGGCACTGCAGCCTAAGGCCCCTTCTACCAATCCTTTTCCCTCCCTTTCTCTTTCACAGGGTCCAGGCCTGCATCTGCTCTGAAGATTCTCCCTGCCTATTCTTGTTCCTTCTGTTTACCCTTAACAAGCATTTCTCCCATTAAGTCTCTTGCACTTCTCATTCCATTTTGGCATCTGCTTATCATAGGACCCAAGCTAACATACTGAATCTGAGCCCTGAGGTCTGATTTGCAGAGTTGTAGATAGAAAGGGATGATCAAGTATAAAGAAAACATGACAACAAATGCAAGGTAGCAATACAAAAACTATAGCAAACATTTGTTTGCTAACATGAGAAAATGTCTGACAGAGTGATTCAAGAAATTACAAGATAGCCCAGAGTATGTATTCCAAATGTGTAGGGAAAATATACAGACAAAGAAAAATATTGAGAATGGTCTGTGCTGGATTATAGAAGGCTTTGTGTGCTAGTTCTTTGTTGCTGTGACAAAAATATCTGACAAGAACAACTTAGAGGAAGGAAGTTTATTTGCAGCTCATAGTTTCAGAGGTTCAGTCTATGGTCAACCAACTCCATTGTTCTGGGTTGAAATGAGGTAGAACATAAGGCAGAAGAGTACAGCAGAGAAAAGCTGCTCAGTTCAAGGCATCTAGGAAGGAGAGGAAGAAAACACATACACAAAGAACCAGGGATAAGAAATAATCCCCCTAAGGCACACTCCCAGTGACCTACTTCCTCTAGCCAAGTTCCACTAGCCTACAATTACCACACCGTAGTCCATTCGAATTATTGATGCATCAAGTGAATTAATCCACTGATTAGATTACAGCTCTCATAATATAACCAGGCTGCCTCTGAGCATGCCCACATTGTCTAACATCTAAACTTTTCAAGGGACACCTCATGTCCAATCCATAGCACTTTGCTTTTCATCTTTTTTGTACTTGTGAATTTTCAAACATTTGCATAGTAGAATTGGTTTCACTTTAAACACTTATCTGAATGGGGAAAATTTCCAGCCTAGAGAAGGATTATCTTACAGCCTAGAGCATTTGGGGAAGATAAGGCTGGTTTGAGCTTCCATAAAATCCCCATAAATGGGCACCAGGTAGGCATCAAAGGCCTAAGGAAGAAGAGGCCTTGGAGAGATGAGAGCATAAAGATCAAGGGGAAGGCCCAGAAAGAGTACATGGAGAGGGGTCTCCCTTCACTTTTAAGGCATAGATTAGTTCAATTACTATCCCCACCACCACTACCTGTCTGTTTCTGATGTCTTTTTTTTTTTCTGTTTCTCTGTTGTAACTCATTCATTCATCTGATCTATATTTATTGAGTCCTATGTTTGGCTAGGCCTTCTGTTAAGTTCTGCAGATTCTGGGATGTGTCAGATATCAAAAATTTTGCTTCCCAATGTCCATTCTCTCCTTTTCCTTGTAAAGAACATCTCCACTTTGTTCGGCATCGCAGTATGTCTCTTATAAAGCACGTTTCCACCTTCCTTGAAACTAGGAGAGGCCATGAGTGGTAAGAAGTAAACTCACTGAAGACAACTGGCTCTTTATCCTTTCCCATCTCTGAATAGTGGACAGTTCATGGAATCAGCATGAGGAACAAAGACTTCCTTGCCCTATGTATAAGCAGAGAGCAGAGGTGCAACAGGTAATTATAAACACTGCTATTAGCAGTATGGTGGGGAGAAACCTGGTTCTCTGGGTGTATATATCAAGGATAAGGGGTAAGAGATGGGGATCAGAGGATACTTACTAAGGAAGACAATATTTGGTTGAATCATGAATAATAAGTAGGGAATTGTGATACAAAGAGATGCAAATTGTGAACTGTTCTAGGTAGTTTAGAATGGCTGGAGCATAGAATGGCAACAGCATGAAAAGAGGGTAGGACTGTGAAGAGATGAGGGTGCAAATCTCAATCCTATATCCAAAGTAAGAAGATAGATTTTTATCCTAAGATAATGTAGCATTTTAATTTATACTTTTGTTTGAGTACTTGTACTGCTCGAGTGGAGAGTAAACAGGCATGAGAGGGTTGAGTGAAACATACTGGTACTATGCTCCAGAAGAAGAAGGAGGTGGCATCTTGGAGAATAGAAAGGCTTTTCTAAGAGTGTGGAGTGGTATGAGAAGGAAGAAAAGATCACCTATACACCCAAGTACTAAAGTTAGACAAAAGGGAGACACAATCATCTGGGAACATTCAGATAATGGCTGTCAAGTGGGAGAGACAAGTAGGGTTCATGGAAGCCAGAAGTGGGGGGAGCATTCCTGGATGATCCTTTGTTTACCAAGAGTGGTGCTTCTGTGGTTTCATGGAAAGGTCTGGCAGGCTCAGGGCAGTGAGGAGGTGGGTCAGATGAGAGGGAAGTCAGAACAGCATGGATACGAAGGAAGTAAGGTGGAAAGGTAACCAACCATGTTTGCTACAAATAATGGGGTTTAGTTGGTTTCCAAGAGAATTCTCCCTGCAATGCTAGCCTGTAATAGTCACTCCACGTATGAACACATAGGATGCCTACTATATATCCATCATGGTGGTCAATGCCTGGGTTACAGCCAATGGTGCACTGGATATAGCTCCTACCACCCAGGATTCTTTGGTGTCTGGGATTAAACCCAGGGGTGCTTAACCACTGAGCCACATTTCTAGCACTTTTTTTTTTTTTGAGACAGGATCTCACTAAGTTGCTTAGGGCCTTGCTAAGTTACTGAAGCTAGATTTGAACTTGGAATACTCCTGTCTCAAACTCCCAAGCTGCTGGAATGACAGGTGTGCACCGCTGCTCCCTTAATTACTCACTTATTTAGCAGGCTCTTAATTATTCACTTCTCCTTCATCCAACACTACGACTCCTTGAACCCCTTCAGCACCTCTGTCCTCCACCTAGAATCCCTATGCTCACCATCATACCTTGGATAGCAAACATCTGGATGCATTCTATTCCTTGCAGACAGCACATATGGTGTAGAAGATAAAACCATGTAACTTTGGGTGGTGTTTGTCAACTTGTCAACAGCCCTATATCTCAGTTATTCAGTTATTTATAAAAGTACAGTGTGATGGTGAAGAGTATATGTTCTGGAGTCAGATTCTCTGGGCTCAAATCATCCCTTCCCCACCAATGAACAGGCTAACTCCCTTGCTTCAGTGTCCACTTCTGAAAAAAGGGTCTAACAGCATGTTTTAGTCAGCTTTTTCATCATTGTGACTGAAAGAACTGGCAAGAATAATTTTAGAGGAGGAAAAGTTTATTTGGTGCTACAGTTTCAGAGATCTCAGTTCACAAGGGCCAACTCCATTGCTCTGGGTCTGAGGCAAGGCAGAACATCATGGCAGAAGGGCATGGTGGAGGAAAGAAGTTCAGGACATCACACCAGGAAGCAAAAAGAGAGACAGACCTCCCCTCACCACACACAAAATATGTACTCCAAAGGAATGTCCCCAATGAACCATCTCTTCCAGCCATACCCTAACAGCCTACAGTTACCACCCAGTTAATCCCTATCAGAAGATTAATGCATGTATTAAGTTAAGGTGCTCATAGCCCAATCATTTCACCTCTGAGCATTCTTGCATTGTCTCACACACATTTCACTTCTGAGTACTCTTGCATTGTACCCATTTGGGGGACACCTCATATCTAAACCATAACACAGACTTACCCATTAGATATCACAAATATTAAAGAAGTTAATATGTGCCAAACACTCAGGAGCCAGCACTTTGTAATGCTCATTTTATGTCAGTTATTGTTGCTGTTGTCAGTCATAGTAATAACATAAATGTAAACCAGAACCACTGATCTATATCTGTGTTTCTCAAACTTAAATGTGCATCACTTGGGAATTTTCTTCAGTTTCAGATTCCGATACAGTGATATGAAATTGAAGTTGAAAGCTTACATTTCTAATAAGCTGACAGGGTGTTGCTGTTGTCAGGCATTGGCCACACTTTGAGTAGCAACAGTATAGTCAAGAGCAAGTTGATGTTGAAACAGCAAAGAACCAGTTTTTATAGCGTGAAATCAATGAATTGGCTGCTTGAGTCTGTAAAAGGTCAAGTGGCACTCCATAAAGGATGGTATCTTAATTTTTTAAAAAATTGAGGTCAAGGCAATAGAGAAATGGCCCAGCTTGGAGGAAAGCTTTGCTTTAGGCTAGGCTTCTTTCTTCCCAGCTTAGGAAATGAGGTTGTAAGATAAAGTTTGACCCCAAGTTTCTGCCAGCCTGAAATTCTCAGCATGGTTTCCCTCTCTGCACCGCTTGCTAGCATCTACAGTCTCTATTGCATTAAGTCTGAAGATGACACACTCCAAGGTTGGCAGGAGTGAGTATATTGAAAATGTTGGAGATGTGATGAAATTTTAAATGACTGCTGCTGTGGCAGCAACTGGAGGAATCCAGAGATAACAGCTGGGGCTTCTCCCAGTTCCTCTGGGAGCCATGCTGGGGTGGAAAATGCTGGAGAGCACATCACAAATGCAAACGGTCCCACTGCACTGCCAGCCAAACTTGACTAAGGCAAAGCAGGAGTTGAACATGCACATTTGCTTGAATTGTGTTATTTGAGCCTGCAGAACAAACAATGGTCTCCAGGAACCACTATGTAGCTTCAGGCCAATGAAAGACAGATTTTTGGGTAAAAACAAGCCCTCTCCTGTCTACACTCTCATCTTAGGTTTTTGTGTGCCATTGGGAAATGTTTCTCCAACTAATGGCATTTTTCAAGAGGAAATCCACTGATCCTTTAATAATATCATGCATAGTTCAGAGAGAGGAGGTATGAGTAATGGTTAAATTTGCTAGACTCTAAAATAAGATTGCCTGGGTTTGAATACAAACTCCAAGGATTACTATGTGTCATTGGGAAGGCTATTTTACTTCTCTGTCCTTCAATTCCTTCATCAACCAGCTATATTTGTTTTCTGTTTCCTATAAGACTGTGAGCTAAGAATGGTGACTGTATTTCATTCACTTTTGTTTCATGGTGGCATCTGATTACAATGATTAAGTTACCTAACTATTAATTTTAAGATTTAAGTTGGGAGTTACAGGTAAATTAGTTCCATTGGAATTCTAAAGAGAGAGAGAGAGAGAGAGAGAGAGAGAGAGAGAGAGAGAGAGAGAGAGGTGTAACTTATGATGCTTATGGTTGTTGTGCTATGGAAGATTTTGTAAAAGAGGCTATTTTGCTGGAATTGCATAATCATGAATTTCTTAGTTGGTGAGGACCGAAGGCACAGATAGATACAGATGCTCAAGTGATATCATCAGGACTCATCCCCCTTCTGGTGTCCCTGACTCTCTTGATTCTACTTGCATCTCCATTCTTCCAACCACTGAGGGGGTAACTTGGCCAGACTTCACATCCCTTCTACCTTTCCACTGCCTGTCTGAATCTTGGGCTCCCCCTACAGGGTACAGCAAGATTCACAGGGCAACCAGGGAATCAGGGCTCCACATGAATTGGCTTGACTTGATCCTTCATGGCCATAATTTATGATATTGCTTCTATATAGAAAAACATTTTGAGTTTCATGCAACTTCTTTACAAACAAACTTTTGGAAGACACCTACTCAGGAGCTGGGGGTGTTCTTTGTCCATCTGATAAATGTCCAGTTAATCTTCCCACTTTTGATAAAATTAAAACAAATAGCCAGAGTGCCCTCCAAGGAAAGTTCTTAAGAGAATCAACCTTGGCTCCAGATGGTAGTTTACAAGTTTTCATACTTTGAATACTTTACACATTTTTATACACTTCTGGCCTCATTTAATTTCATCCATTCCCTAATTCCAACCCTATCACCAGTCTTCTTTTCCTGTTCACTCCTGCCAAATCAGACTACAAGAAATAGTAATCTATTTTCAAATGACCAAAATCTCTGCTGTGCCAACAGCTCCCTTATTACAACCACAACCTGATGGGTAATGGAAATAGGGATAACAAGAAGCAGGTATTCAGGGGGAAAGGGAGCCAATAGGAAAATCACCCAAGATGGCTAAGGTAGAACCTCACCTGAGATAGATAGGACTTTGGGGGAAGGCAGCAACTGGGGAAGGACTCAAGGCAGAAATTAAGATTATGATGACTTGCATTGTTATATCTATAAATGTCCTTTAAGCGCAATTAAGAGAAGCCAACTCCAGCTCATTGAAATAGACAAATGAAATTTATGAGAAGGATTTGGACCTCCATGAGATAGCCAGAGAATCTGACCAGCAATGTTTCAATAGGACAGGAATCAGAATGGTTTTGGAACTCCAGACTGAAGGAAACACTTTTGGTCATTGTGAGACTGATTCAAGTTTCATTTTCAAAGGTCTGAATCATCCCTTCCTGAGAGCTCAGCAATACTCTGCAATGGAAGGAGATTGGTTCCCCAGAGGCAGGCAAAAACAATGATTCCCCATTGCATACATCATATTGACACATTTATGGTTTGCTCCTTCAGACTTTGGGCCACTCCATGCTTTTTCTTCCTCAATGAAAACCACAGAGAGCAAGTTCCTGAGTCATTAACATTTCACATTTCATTGAGTGCCCTTGGCTGGTCACTGCACACACAAAGGCACAAATAAGACATGACTGTGGCCACTAAGGCTTAGAGGGGAATTATGAATGTGGAACTATACAATACAATTGGTGGTGCCAAAAGGGACAGTGAGGGTCAAAGGAGGCAAACCAGGTTTACCCATGGAATGGAGGCTTGTGAAGCATTACTGAAAAGGTGAGTCCAGGGCATGTTAGAAAAACAGGGTAGGCAGGGGTCTGGCGTAGAGACCAAGACTGGATAAGTAGCTCGTAGAATGCCATCTTAGACAGAGGTGGACCATTCAGAGAAAAGGCAAAGGTACCAAACATCCTGATTGGTTAACAGAAGTAATTTCTCAAATATAAAGAGCAAAGTTGAATATGGCAAGAGTTAAGACTGGAGAGGAAATCACAGGTCAGGCCAGATTGTAGAAGGCCTTCATAGTTCATATTTTATAGTTCATTTTTTAAAACTTTGGAATGACGATGTAGGTTTAAAGCAAACAAGTGATATGATCTGACCAGTATTATTAAGAAGATACTTCTAGACTAGGGTGAAGGATGGATCAAAAGGATGGAAGACTAGATATGGAGATAGTAATTGAAAGAATATTGCAAAACTGTGAGGACTCAATAGCAAAAGCCAGAACTAAGGTGATAGTAATGAGGATGAAGAAGAAGTAACATGTTAAGGATAATATTAAACAGGAAACATCTACAGGATGTGGAGCTGATTTGTTAGCAGTGGTGAGACACAGGGAAGCACCAAAGATCACAACAGGTTCATGGCTTGAAAGAAGAGGTAGACATTGACGTTGTTCCCCAAAACTAAGATTTTAAGAAAGAGGCCCAGGTTGGGGAGAGGAAAAAATAGTAAATTTAGAGTCAGATATGGGGTCTTGCAATGTCTGTGGGGTTCAAGAAGATCTTTTTAGTGGGATATTGCAACTTGGCATCCCAGAGATGAGGAAAATCAATATGTAGAGATTGTGAACAGAGTGAAAGGAGAACTTGAATCAGACTTCAATGTGTGGAGGCAGTGAACCAGGAGCCGTCAATAAGCCTGGGGAAGAATATTCAGGGAGGTAGGAGGAGAGCAAAGAGACTATTATCTGAGAAGTCAGTAGAGGATGAAGTTTTTAAAAGATGAGAAAGTGCTCAATAATATCAAATGTCTCAGAGCTCACTCACAATAAAGTTTGAGAAAAGTACACTGGATTGAACTTTAGAAGACTGGTATTGATCTAAGTAAGCCAGAGATCTCTCAGTGGAATAGTAGGCACCAGAGGCCAAAGTAGGGTGAGTGGTGGGTGTCAGGTAGTGGTGGGTCATGAACACAGGAAGCATAGTCCTAACACACCTCTCATGGCCTGGGCTCTGATGAGGAGTGACTGAGAAGTCACTCACTCACTCATTTATTCATTCATATATCTGTTTATCAAATGGACTGTGAGTACTATACGTCTGGTACTATGTTATGCACCAAGACCCCCCAAAAGGGCCCAATTGCTGCCCTATAAATTCTCATGATTCAATGGGAGAACACACAGATCAGACTTGTTACCACGAGATAGTCTATGTTGTAAAGGATGAGCTAAGAAAGCCTTCATGGAGGAGGGACAATTGAGCTGAGTATTTAGAATCTGTCATCTAGACCACGACCAGCCAAGAAACTCCTTGAAGACAGGGAGTGACATGATCAGATTTTGGTGTTTGTTATTTTGAGCAGAAAAATGATAAATTTTCACAAATTTAATGCTCCTACATGACCAGCTTCCAGAAACCCCTGGCATCGCTCTTTCCAGTCAATACTATCGTGACTCTTGCCTTCCCCATCTCTTCTTTTCTTTTTTTTTTTTTACATGAAGTTTAATATAAGTGCATATGGTATTTGTTTGTGTCTGCTGTCTTTTGCTCAACATGACATTTGTGGAATTCTTCCCCACTGCAGCATGCAGCAGTAGATAGTCACTCTGACATTTATTAACTTTAGGACAATGTAACAGAGACAGGTCTTTTGTATGGATTATAAAGATCAGTCCTTTCCTTTTCTCTGCAGTCCTGGTACCTGTAATTAGCTAATACCCTTGGCTCCTCACCAAATTTAAGTAAATGGGGCTGGCTCTCTCTATTTCCACACCTCTCTCCTTAAAACTCTATTCATTTCTCAAACTGCCTCCAGTGTTCTTTTAAATGCAAGTTCTCTTGTATGTCCGTGTGTATGTATATGTGGACATGCAAGTATGCCTGTGTGTATGTGTGTGTGTGTGTGTGTGTGTAGAGGAAAAAAGGGAAAAGAAACTCTTTAGGGCTTCCTCCAGCCTGTGTCCCATTTGGGGAAGGTGGCAGGTGTGGTTGTTAGGATGTCCTAGCAAGAGACAAGCCAGCTTGCAGGACGTACAGCTGCTGGAGCCTCCAGGGCTTCCAGCTGTGATGAACAGAGTGGGAAGTGGAGCAAGCCGAGTGGCAGAGTGTGAATGACGATGAGCTGGAGCTCAGGCTGGCCCAGTAATGAAAGGACCACCCTCTAAGGAGACCTAAGTCATTACTGTCATTCTAACTGCCACCCTCCCGAATGCTCAAGAAGCCGGCAAATCCCAGAGCAATCCATTCCCCATTTCTGCTGGAAGAAAAATGAGAAATCATATACCAGGAGGAATAAGTAATTTCTGCCTGTCTTCTTAAAAATACATCAAGACCCTGCAGAGAATATGCTTTCAAATCAAGGCCTTTAGATACCAAGCAGTCGGTCAGCTTCTGCTGCTAAGTCTATGCTGCTGACAGCTCACCATAAAATTTCTGGAGGAAGAAGTTATATTACTAATAAAACCTACCCTCAGAGTCTCTCTTGGCTAAGCTTTGTCCAGGAAGCCCCTTATTCTCTCCCTGGCCCATGCAGAGGTTAATAAGCTCACATTTTCAAGGGCAGCTCTAAATGTAAAGGAGAGCTGACTCTTCTCTCTCCCCAGTGAGAATGAAGAATTGTTCTTTCTGAAATTGACAGCAGAAATGTTTTGAGACCTAGACTGCCATTTGAAAAGACATTAGTAGTACTGTAGTACTGAGAGCCTTGTAGAAAGTGGTAAGCCAAGATAGTCTTGGTAGCATATACCTGTAATCCCAGCAATTTGGGAGGATGAGGCAGGAGGATTGCAGGTTCAAGGCCAGCCCAAGCAACTTAGTGAGACACTGTCTCAAAATAAAAAGGGCTAGGGTTGTGGCTCCGGATTAAGCAACCTTCAATTCAATCCCCAGTACACACATCCCCAAATGTGGTAAACCAGGAGGGTTAGGAGATACCGTCTGCCTGCCTCTAAAACATACACTGATATTCTATTTATAGGCATCCAATCTAATGCTTTGCCTTGATTCTCTGTGTGTCTCTGTCTCTATTTCTTTCTTCTTTCCCATGTCTGTGACAGTCTTGTTGCTTTATATGTTAGTAGAGTAGCCTCTGACTTAGAAATAGCATCCTATAGTAGCCTCAGAACATAAACTAGGAGCCAATGGCCTGAGAAATAGAAGATTTTGTCCAAGAAGTTCTAGCTACTTAGTGATAGAATTTCCTCTAGATAATTTCAAAAGCCTTAGTCTCTTCCCTGCTAACCTGAAATTTCTCTTTTCAGTTAAAATCCTAGGCTTCCTTCTGGGTAAAGGGTCTCTGATAATCCCACCTCATCTGTCTGTGACTTCAGTCAACCTCATGTCCTGTCTATTCTCCAAGAATAGTTTCCTAATCACATCAAGACTTATTCTCAAGAAAAATGTGTTATAATAAACATATCAATAACCATGGCTAATTGATAATGTAGAGTCCCTGTCCCAAGAATATTTGCATTTCAACAGGGACAAAAGGATACATGCACCTTGAATGGACATTCTTCCTTTTCATCATATGGGAGGCCAAACTTGTGCATCCTGTGAAATCAGCTGTGGCCCTGTGACCATCTTTGGCCAATAAAATTTAAGTGAAAGTGATATGTCACTTCTGGTAGATATTTAAAGAACTGATGTGTGATTTATCATACTTCATTTTTCTTATCCCAGCAATTAAAAATCTAGTCAGCTTTCTTTATCTGCAGATTCTATACCTCTGGATTCAACCAACCATAAGTGGAAAATAACTTTCAAAAGTTGCATCTGTTTCTGATCATATATAAACTTTTTTTCTTGTCATTATTCCCTATAATTATAATCATTCCCATAACAACTGATGACATAGAATTCATATTGTATTAATTGTTTTGAGTATAAATAATATAAGTAATCTACAGATGATTTAAAGTATAAAGGAGGATGTGTGTAAGTTGAACATATGTGGATTTGGGAATCTATGAGAGTCTTTTATCCATTCTTCATGAATAACAATAGACAACTGTATATGTTGAGGTGGGTCCTCCATCAACTTAGATCCCTAAGTGACCACAAGAAGCAGAAACCTTCTACTGACACATATTAGACCTTAGGGGAATGAGAAAAAGAATTTGTTGGATTAGATTGCTGAAATATGGGGAATGTTTGTTACTGCAGCCAAACCTAACATACCCAGTGTGTTAAATATTCTGTATAATTTCAAGCATTAAAAATAATCTGCTCCATAGCACCGGACACCTACAGGACATGGACCACTGAGTTGTAGAGGTATATAACTACCATGGACTAAGCCACAGTCTTGGAGACATTGCATGTACCCAGCACCTCTTGGTTGTACTTACTGGGGAAACTTGTAGACTAGAACACCAAAACACTATCTAAAAGCAAACCCAGACCACAAAGTGCAAGTTTCATTCTCACTTAGAGCCAGACATCTTCAAGTATGTATGCCCCAGCAGGGTCTGTTGGTCAATTGTGGATGTCAACTCAACTGGATTGAGAGCTGTTTAATTGACTGGTAAAACACTGTTCCTGGGTGTCTGTGGGGGTATTTCCAGAGGAGACGTGCTCCCCATGTGAGGGGAGGATCCACTTAGTATGGGTGAGTACCATCCAATCAGCTGGAGACACAAATAGAAAATGAGAAAGTGAAGAAGGCAAAAGTAAGAATGATCCTTTCCCCTCCTCTGGAGTGAGTGAGATGCCCTTCTGTTTCTGACCATGGGCGTCAGAACACCAGTTTCTTCAGTCTTTGGACTCTGAGATTTACAGAGGTGCATCTGACAATTGATCAAATCAGAAAAAAATGAAAACATAAAATTCCTAGGCCAATATTCCATTCTGTTCTCAAAATTTCTCCAAAATTACTTGCTTTCAAAACTTCTAAGGTGACTGTGTGATGTCTAAGGGCAAATATAAAATTATTTCAATTTCTAGAAAAAAAATATGAGCCAAACTCTGTGCACTTAATTTCTAAACATGCTTCCAGCTCTCATTTTCAGCTACTGCACTTAAAGGGAACAGAGAGTGGTGATAAACAGCAGAGACTGCCATGTGATGCTGGGGTAGAAACAGCTTCTCTGTGCCTCAACTTGTCTCACATAAAATAGTGACAATTTGTATCTATTTCAGAGTGGTATGAATGTTGTGAGATTCAAAAGAGATCAGCCTTGAAAATTGCTTGGAACACTGTTTGAAACAGAATTCAATAAATGTCAGTTTTTACTAATTTTCAAAACATATCTGTACCTCTTAGACTATTATACCTCCTTTGGGGACACACATCTTGCCTTCTTTGTGCAATGCTAGTCCAATGACAAGTACACAATTGTCATTAATTATACTCGCTGGTCAAGTGGTCAACTTTAATACCCCCTTTCAAGGTACTATATTTGGAAGGTAGGTTGTCCCCCAAAGGAGTGTATATTGGAAAGTTGGTCCCCAGTTTGATGATTTGTGTAGTGTGGAGGTATGGCCTAGTGAAAAGTCTTTAGGTCATTGAGGACTTGACCTCAGAAGAGAATAAGGTAGTTCTTATGGGACTGAGTTAGTTCTTGTGAGAAGGTTGTTAAAAAAGAATAAATTTCACTACTCCCCAGCCTCTTTGACTTCCTTTCTAGCAATGTGATCCCTCCTTTTCAAATGTACTTGCCATTGAGATGTCATCTGCCTTGACAACCTCACTAAGGACTGAATTGATGCCAAAGCAATGTCCTTGAATCTCCAGAAGTGTAAGCTAAATAACCTTTATTCCTTATAAAGTTACCAAGCCTGGGATATTTCATAATAATAATAGAAAACAGACTAACACATAAGAAATTGGTTCAAGCATAAAATTGGAAAGGAACACAGTTATGGAGAAATTACTGTTAGCTTAATTCTTTTAAAAAATTTATGTTCTAGAAATCTGTTCTCATTTATTCATGACACGTTTTAGTCTTCAAATTTTAGGAATATTAGAAGTCAATTAGGGAATTAGTTAAGTAAGCAAATCCACTATTTTCCTGAAGTTATTTAATGATGGAATAATATTTATCTAGAGAAGACTTTCTTTGTAGCCAAAATTCTAAAGCTGCTCTCTCATGACCATCCTCTCCATCCATTCACCATGAATCCAGTCACCACACCATCATTGAACTCCCACTATGTGCTAGGCAATAGGTTCATGATGAGTGCGAGCACTCACATGTCCTATACCCTCATGGAGGTTATAATCCAGTGGAAAGATCAACTTAAATAATCCCACAAAAGAGCAGAAAATTGTAATTACAAGATGTGCTCTAAAGAAAAACAGCTAAATTGATGTCTTCCTAAAGAATTCAGGCATATGTATAGGTGTACATATGTGTGTATGTTCACATACTTACATGCTTATATAAATATATAGGTATATACAAGAGTCCTGCTTTTGGTTTTGAATTTGAGGTATCATGAATTTTATTAGTCAACAGTTACAATCTAAACAATCTTCTACTATTTTTATATATGACAGCAGAATACATTACAATTCTTATTACACATATAGAGCACAATTTTTCATATCTCTGGTTGTATACAAAGTATATTCACACCAATTCGTGTCTTCATTCATGTACTTTGGATAATAATGATCATCACATTCCACCATCATTTCTAAACCCATGACCCCTCCCTTCTCCTCCAAACCCTCTGCCCTATCTAGAGTTCATCTATTCCTCCCATGCTCCCTCTCCCTAACCCACTATGAATCAGCCTCCTTATATTAAAGAAAACATTCAGCACTTGGTTTTTTGAGATTGACTAACTCCACTTAGCATTATCTTCTCAAATGCCATCAATTTACCTGCAAATTCCATGATTGTATTCTCTTTTATTGATGAATAATATTCCATTGTGTATATATGCCACATTTTTTTATCCATTCATCTATTGAAGGGCATCTAGGTTGGTTCCACAGTTTAGCTATTGTAAATTTTGCTGCTATAAACATTGATGTGGCTGTGTCCCTATAATATGCTGTTTTTAAGTCCTTTGGGTATAGACTGAGGAGAGGGATAGCTGGGTCAAATGGTGGTTCCATTCCCAATTTTCCAAGAAATCTCCATACTGCTTTCCATATTGGCTGCACTAATTTGCAGTCCCACCAGCAATGTATAAGTGTACCTTTTCCCCCACATCCTCACCAACACTTATTGTTGTTTGTCTTCATAATAGCTGCCATTCTGACTGGAATGAAATGAAATCTTAGAGTGGTTTTGATTTGCACTTCTCTAATTGCTAGTGATGATGAGCCTTGTTTCATGTATTTGTTGATTGTATATTATCATCTGAGAAGTGTCTGTTCAGGCTCTTGACCCATTTATTGATTGGGTTATTTATTTATTTATTTATTTATTTATTTATTTTGGTGCTTAGCTTTTTTAGTTCTTTATATACCCTAGAGATTAGTGCTCTATCTGATGTGTGAGGGGTAAAGATTTGCTCCCAAGATGTAGGCTCTCTATTCACCTCACAGATTGTTTCTTTTGCTGAGAAGAAGCTTTTTAGTTTGAGTCCATCCCATTTATTGATTCTTGATTTTAATTCTTGAGATATTACAGTTTCTTCCCTATATTTTTATAGTACCCATGCATGTTGTCTATACCTCAACTTGATGTTGGGCTTCCAGACCCTGCTAGTGTCCCTCAATGAATGCTACTGCATCCTGTATCTGGGTCCTGTGCAAGTTGGTGTTGGTGGATCTGGGCTGCTGGGCTTGACCCCCCTCAGTGGTCTGCTGGTTGGAAGGGGCAGTCCTTTACCAGAAGCTAGTTTCTGGTGGATGTCTGCCCCATGGGGGGAGGGGTGGACCCAGCCTACTGAGAGCCTGGGACCCACACAGGCCGGTGTGGGTGGATCTGGACCTCAGGGCTTGACCTCCCGCTGGACTTGACTTCCCTCAGTGGTCTGCTGTTAAGAAGGGGCAGTCCTGAGCCAGAGGCTAGGCTGTGGTGTGTGTCTGCCCTGTGGGGGAGGAGTGAATCAGGTGTGGGTGTTTTCCAATCTCCTACTTTTATGTAACATTCGTATGAAAGTAGTCAATCACCTTTCCTTTGTCCATATCTCATCTCTTGCTGCTTCCCAGGTGCTAACAATACACATTTGTTAAGCACTAGCTGACATATGTTAAAGACTTGAATACTCCCAATGACACTATGAGGCAGGAGTTACTATTATTGCCTTTTCCAGATGGGGAAATGGGCCAGGTGGATTCAGTACCATGTCTATGATCACTGTAACAGGTTGCATATCTATTTCTGTATCAGACACAATAGGCAAATGGATCCTGTGGAGGTCAGAAATGTGCATGATCTGTATGGAGAGGCAGGGAGAAAGGATGTGGTGACAGTTCAGTCTGCCACACAAGAAGTGAACTGGGAGGAGTAGCAGAGTTGGAATCTTATTGGCACCAACTGGTTTGACTATTTCAATTACTTTGACAGCCTTTTCTGTTCTGATGGTCTCTTATCTCTGTCCCTTCTCAAATTGCCAGCCTATCTTCTAGACATTTCTACCAGATAGGGTCCAGCATTTCAAGCTTATTGGGATGAAACTCATGATCCCACTACCACTCCATCTTTTTTTTTCTTCCTATATCTCCATTTATGGCATGAATTTCACATCCATTTTCAACTACCCCTCCCCCAATAAGAAGTTGCTCATCTCCAAGATTATTTCACCCTGTGGTTCTTATCTGATGACCAGGTAGCTCCAAGTCCCCTGAGAGATGTGTGTCTTTTTCTGCTGCATTCTTCAAATTCTGAGTCTCTGTGTGACAGCCCACATATTTGTCCCATGTGTCTCAGCTTAAGTTTTGTTGAAAATTGTCTCTATGATTGACATGTGAATGCCTCTGGCCACACTGAGAATCCCAAGGGATTTGGGGGACAGGGACGTGGGTCAGTTTTGAGGCTAGACACTGGCATTAGAAGATGCACTACTTTTTGAAAATTAAATTTGGCAATTCCTTAAAAGCACTTGGATTCTCCCCAATGCCATGCTAGTAGGCCATCCAGAAAAGCAGCCTTCCCAACTGTCCTGAAATAATCTCTAAAGGAAGCCAGCTGCTCAGAGAATCCAAAGCCAGTTTTTCACTTCTATGTTTCAGGCTGTGTGGATTGGGGTTGGAGAAGGCTGCACATATGTGCCTATGAGGGTGGGCAGGTGGTATCTAAATTTTCCAGGGCATAGGGTAGGGAAAAAGTACATCCAGCCAAATAGAGGGATGAGATTCCTTAAAAAATTCTATAATTGGGGCACTTTTTGAATGACTAAATTGAAAAGAAAACTAATTTCCATGTTTGCATCAAATATTAATGACTACCAGCATTTGCCAAAAACTTAATGGGTTTAAAAGCATTTCACATATGGAATCTCATTTAGTCCATGTAAGAAGTCCAGAGAAAGCTCTTATTATCTCACCGTGTGCCTCCCTTTCAGAGTATTCATCACAATGACAATTGTGAATTTTTTTTTTTAGATTTGTTAGAATCTTTCCTAGTAAACTATAAGAACTACGAGGAAAAAGAATCTTAGGTGTGTTCACTAAACATTCTATACCCAGCACCTACAGCAATACCCTGGCTTATACTAGGTACTTGATCAATCTTCAGTGAAGGAAGGAATTCAGAAAGTAAATGAATTACTATATACATGAGAAGGCAATGTTATGAGGATGGTTGCATTAAAACATTATCTAAGGTAAAACACACCCAAGACAAATACTGTCCAGGATGTACACTTTTAAATGAAGGAAGATTCATTTCTTATAATTGTTATATTAGTTTTGCTTTATGCCAAATTCACCAACAATTTTTTGCAATATTTACTTTGAAATAATTGAATATTCAGAGGAAGTTGCAAATAAATATTGCAGCAAAGTCCATGTCTCCATTTGCCTCTCCTCCCTTGTGTTAGTTAGCTTTTTGTCACTGTGACCAAAACACCTGGCAAGAACTTAGAGAAAGAAAGTTTATTTTGGCTCCGGGTTTCAGAGGTTCAATTCATGGTTGGCCACCTCCATACCTCTGGCTCCAAGGTTAAGCAGATCATCATGGCAGAAGGGCATGGCAGAGGAAAGCAGCTTAGAAAGTGGCAGCCAGGAATTGCACGCATGCGAGCACACACACACACACACACACACACACAGAGAGAGAGAGAGAGAGAGAGAGAGAGAGAGAGAGAGAGAAGAGCACATAAGGTAACAGGGACAGAATATAAACCCCAAGGCATACCCCCCAGTGACTTTTTTCCTCCAATCACACTGTACCTGCCTACAATTACCACCCAGTTTATTCGTTCAAGTGGATTAATCCACCATTTAGGTTACAGTTCTCATAATCTAATCATTTTACCTCTGATCATTCCTGTATTGTCATACACATAAACTTTTGGGGAACACCTCATATTTAAATTATAATATCCCCAAATGTTGAAATTTTGCATAGCGACAGATTTTTCTTACGATAGATTTTAAAAACTTTTTTTTTAAAATAGAACTTGAAGACAACACAATGAACCATATCCAATAGACCATCTCTTTTGACCATGAGATTGAAGGGCTTATCCTGAAAAAGCCTTTGTCATGATTTTGGAAGCTCCCTTCTCTACTTAACTCAAGTGACTAGGTAGAGCAATTGATGGGAGGCCCCTAGGCTTCCATATGTGTACGTAGATCTGGACCTCAGAAGGATACATCCCTTTTCCTCATCTCTGTGTATCTTGGAGCCTCTCAGGGTGTCCCTACTCCAGACTTCAGCCATGTTTCAGGTTTGGTGTTAGTACTTTCCTGCAATTATGGAGTCTGAGACATTCATTCTCAGTGCTCATTAACAATAAGAGTTCAGGGATAAATCTGAACTGCCTTCACCTTTGTGATTAGCATTTACTGAAATGGAAATTGAACCTCTGTAGGCTAATTTATGGTGCATTGAATTCCCTTCTCCTGATAATGTGAATTCTTGCCAACAAACAAATCCTGGAAGATATTGGAAAAATCAGAAAACCAGTATGTTTTTATTTTGCAATGCACCCAAGATGCTTTAAGCAAGGTTGGCTGACTGTTCCATTTGCCACTTCTTAACACTTGGGAATTAAACACTGTTTCCTCCAGCCAAATCAGGTACTCCTTCAATAGACAGGCATGAATCTCAAAGATGAATTGGAAGCATTTGATTTCTTTGAATTCCAATATAATTATCCAGTTACCTTAGCACCCATCCCAACGTGTTGAAATTGTTCAGCTGTCACCCATACCACTCCCCAAGCAACGTGGAAGATGAAAGCAGTGATCATTGCCTCAGAAAGTTCTCTTAGTGTGCATGTATTCAGGGGAGAATTACTTAAATCTATTGTTACAGTTTGGCTATGAAATAACCCCCCAAACTCCTGTGTTAATGCAGGAGTATTCAGAGGTGGAATGATTAGATTATGAGAGCTGTAAGCTAATCAATCCATCCTAGTTTAGATGGATTGAATGGGTAGTAACTGTAGGCAGGTGGGGCATAATTGGAGGAGGTGGGTCACTGGGAGCATATCCTGGAAGGGGCCACTACCCCATGGCCCCTTACCCTCTCTCTGCTTCTAGGCTGCCTGCGATGAGCTGAGCAGCTCTCTCCTACCACTTCATTTCCTTTGATCATTATGCTTCACTTTAGCTTTAAGCCTACAGGGAGTCACGGGACCGTGGACTAAAACTCCGAAACTGTGAGCCCAAATGAACCTTTTCCTTTTCTGAGTTGTTCCTGTCAGATATTTTGGCCACAACCATGCAAAGCTAACTGGCACATATATAGAATAACATTTTTTATTTGTTTTGAATACAATTTGAAGTGATGAACTGCCCATCTTCATCAGCCATATTAATCTGGTCATATTAAACTTGAGGTCCAACCTTCCCTCATGTCTCATTTCTGTCTTAGTGTCATCTTGGCATTGTCTAGGAAGCAGAAAGCCATGATTTGCTTTCTGAATGTTTTCTCCTCTTCCACCTCCCCACATCTTCTTGTGATTCATTGTGCAAGGAGAGGAACAGACTGAAGAGGTCCAGCAAGAGAACTTCGTGCCATTGCAGTACTGAAGCATAGTGGCCTTTCTGGGTAGCTGAGATCTGTAGGAAATCATACATATAGAGAATTGACTGTGCTATGTATCCAGGGTCTATTCTAGCTTGGTTGCTTTCTAGAAAGGACTTACTTTTTTTTTTTTCTATTGTGCTTTGTCTTACATTATCTGGTCTACGTGATGGTCATATGAATAAGTTACCCATATTTTGATACTGATTATACACACAGAGTGGACCGACTTCAGATTTTAAAAATAAATGAGAACTTAATTGTTTTCAGATTATTTGACAGTATTTAAATCATTTAAAAAATGCAGGCATTTTTCCATGCAGTTTATTTTATTTGTGTCTATTGGGATATTACAGGATACTCCTCGATCTTCACCCTAGGCTTTTGTCACAAAACCACAAAAGCAGATAGGCTGAATAATTTCAGCTTTGTTTGTATTTGTGATTAGCCCAGAGACTTCTCAGCCAGATAACATGATGCCAAAGATGAAAATTGGAAATTCTTCAGGCTAAGAAAAATAAACTTGTCAATTTATTATATGAAACCATACTAAATTATATTAAGCTTTTTTTAATCCTACAAATAATGTTGTACACCTACCATGTTGAACTTCTGTAAACAAATCCTCGTCTTCTTAGCAAAGGGCCCTGGGATATAAGGGAACATAGTACCTCAACAGTATGCTTGTTATGTCTTGCATCATTTCATTTCTATTTTTGGAAGTCTATTGTTCCAGTCCATTCTGTACTTTTTCTTTCCAACTTATTAAGTACACGTTGTTTGATCTCTCTTTAGTAAAATACACAGATCTGTGTCCCCACATGCTTACTTATTTACTGTAGACCAAATTGGGCAAACGTATCACCACTATAAAGGGAATTCTTCTACAAAGGCCAGTATGTTAATTATGAAATGTGTTGGATAACTACGCTCAACACCAGCCTGATAAAAGGACACTCCATGTAGATATTCATTGGACATTAACTGGTGAAAATGGCTCCTGTAAATGAATGACACGGCTAATGATTTGGACTTGAGCAATTTCATATGCAACATAAGGCATAACAGATTGCTTTCTTTGATCCAAGAAATAGAACAAAGGATTCTTTTGTTATCTTGGTGGAGATAACTAAAGTCTGCTGTGGATAATGGATCCAGTCTTTGAGGGTGTACTGCAGTTAAGTTGATAGGCAGCAGGGTCTGATGATGGGTTCCTGCTGCTCTATGTTCTCAGTCAGGGGATAATTCCCTCCCAAAGTTGCATGTAAAAGAGCTTCTTCCTCTGCCTCCACTGTATTCTCTCTTTACTCTCATTGAAGTGACTAGTGTTAGCGCCAAGTCTGATGACTAATTTGAAGGGCCTTTCAGTATGTGTTCAGACCCAATGCTCTGAATCTTTTTCTCATGCTGTTTAATATTACTGTCTATTTTAGCCAAACATTATTGGAATTTTCTTCCTCTTTTACATAGCAGTCAGTGTGTTCATGCTGTGCAGCAGAAGGAGAAAAATGTTTATTTCCATATTTATTGGGAGTGTCACTTCACCCTTAAGGGACTGATCATTTGAAGCAATGAATTTGGAATTTATCTTAAAAAGCACTGAATTAGCCTTCTCTTCCTATCCAATTATAACTCTTAGAATAAGAAGACAAACAGGGACATGTTAAAAAGAAAAAAAAAAGGTGTTTTATGGGTTTTTTTAGCAGCCTTATTGAGATATAATTCATATACCTCATATACCATACAATTTAGTAATTCAACATGCACAATTAAATGAACTTCAGTGTATTAATAGAACTCTACATTCTTTATTACTACATATTTTAGGACATTTTCACCACTCCAGAAAGAAACTTTGCACCTATTGCTGGCCACTCCCTTTTTTCTTCTGTTAACCCCCCAAAAATCATGAATCTGCTTACAGTCTCCATTGATTTAACTATGTACATTTCACATGAATAGAATCACAGATGACCTTTTGTCACTGGCCTCTTTCCCTCAGTATATTCTTTTCAAGGTTTATTCCGATTCTACTATGGGCTAGTATATCTTTTCTTTTTATTACTGAGTACTGTTTCATTGTCTGGATATATGACATTTTATCCTTTCATCAATTATGGACATTTGGGTTATTTCCACTTTGGAGACTATTATCAAATAATGCTGCTCTAGATATTTGTGTGTGTTTGGGTGGATATATATATTCGTATCTCGTGGATTCACAAATAGAAGTAGAATTCCTGGATCATATGATAACTCTGTGTTTAACATTTTGGGGAACTGCCAAACTAGTTTCCAAAATTTTCAATGAATAAAAGTTCTCAAGTTTCCTATGTCCTTGTCAACACTTATTATTGTGAATGATTTTATTATAGCCATCTTTGTGGGTGGTATCTCATTGTGGTTTTCATTTGCATTTCCCTGAGACAGTGATGTTGAATACCTTTTCATGTACTTATGGGACGTTTGTGTATCTTCTTAAAAGACACAATTGTTTTTAATGGGGTATTCAACTTTTTTAAAATTTTTTTTATTTGTTCTTTATAGTTATACATGACAATAAAATGTATTTTGACATATTATACATACATGGAGTATAACTTCCCATTCTTTTCTTATTCTTATTACAGATATATACCACAAATTTTCATATCTCTGTTTGTATATAAAGTATGTTGACACCCAATTCGTGTCTTCGTATGTGTACTTTGGATAATGATATCCATCACATTCCTTGCTAATCCCCTGCCCCTCCCTTTCCCTCCCACCCCTCTGCCCTATCTAGAATTCATATATTCCTCCCATGCTCCCCCTCTCTACCCCACTATGAGTCAGCCTCCTTATATCAGAGAAAACATTTGGCAATTGTTTTTTTGGGATTGCCTAACTTCACTTAGCATTATCTTCTCGAACAGCATCCATTTACCTGCAAATGTCATGATTTTATTCTCTTTTATTGCTGAGTAAAACTCCATTGTGTTATATGCCACATATTTTTAGGTGGCATATAACACAATAACTGAAGAGCATCTAGGTTGGCTCCACAGTTTAGCTATTGTAAATTGGGCTGCTATAAGTATTGATGTGGCTATGTCCCTGTAGTATGCTGTTTTTAAGTCCTTTGGGTATAGTCCAAAGAGAGGGATAGCTGGATCAAATGGTGGTTCCATTCCCAGATTTCCAAGGAATCTCCATACTGCTTTCCATATTGGCTGCACCAATTTGCAGTCCCACCAGCAATGTATGAATGCACCTTTTCCCCACATCCTCGCCAACACTTATTGTTGTGCTGCAGTCTGGCTGAGCACAATAACCGGGAGGTGACAAGTGACTTGAAGGTTGAAATGGGAACTGCTTTATTGCAGGGAAACTCAGCGGGAACTGAGCGGGCACCCAAGGTAGCAGGAGCCGCTTTATTGCGGGACAGCAGAGGCATATATACCCAACTGACCACACACAGCTTGACTCAATTAACATCATCTGGATACAGCAGTCAGCCAATAAGGAATCCTCACCATCTTAATGGCTCACTGGCATTGCTTCACAAACCACTCCTCCTGGCAAACTGCCAGGTGCCATCTTGACTTGATTTGCATCCCCAACATTGTTTGTCTTCATAATAGCTGCCATTCTGACTGGAGTGAGATGATATCTTAGAGTAGTTTTGATCTGCATTTCTCTGATTGCTACAGAAGATGAGCATTTTTTCATATATTTGTTGATTGATTGTATATCCACTTCTGAGAAGTGTCTGTTCAGGTCCTTGGCCCATTTATTGATGGGATTATTTAGTTTTTTGGTGCTTAACTTGTTGAGCTCCTTATATACCCTAGAGATTAGAGCTCTATCTGATGTGTGAGGGGTAAAAATTTTCTCCCAGGATGTAGGCTCACAGATTGTTTCTTTTGCTGAAAAGAAGCTTTTTAGTTTGATTCCATCCCATTTATTGATTCTTGGTTTATCAGTGACAAATCCTCTGAAAAGGAAATGGGGAAAACTACCCCATTCACAATAACCTAAAAAAAAAAAAAGATACTTGTGAATCAACTTAACGAAAGAGATGAAAGATCTATACAATGAAAACTATAGAACCCTAAAGAGAGAAATCAAAGAAGACCTTAGAAGATGGAAAGATCTAACTTGCTCTTGGATAGGCAAAATTAATATTATCAAAATGACCATACTACCAAAAGCACTATACAGATTTAATGCAATTCCGATCAAAATCCCAATAGCATTCCTCATAAAAATAGAAAAAGCAAACATGAAATTCATCTGGAAAAATAAATAGCAAAAAGAGTGAAGCAGGTGGCATTGCTATATCAGAACTTAAACTATACTACAGAGCAATAGTAACAAAAACAGCATGATATTGGCACCAAAACAGACTGGTAGACCAATGGTACAGAATAGAGGATACAGAGACTAACTCACAAAACTACAATTATATTAGACAAAGGTGCCAAAAACATGCACTGGAGAAAAGATAGCCTTTTCAGCAAATGGTGCTGGGAAAACTGGAAATCCATATGCAACAAAATGAAATTAAACCGTATTTCTCACCATGCACAAAACTTAACTCAAAATGGATCAAGGACCTAGAAATTGTTTAAACAGAGACTCTGCGTCTAATAGAAGAAAAAGTGGGTCCTAATCTTCATCGTGTGGGATTAGGGCCCAACTTCCTTAATTAGGGTATTCAACTTTTTGTTGTTGAATTTATTAGCTGAGTTTCTTTACAGACATAATTTGTAAATATTTGAAATTATTTTCTCATTCTGACGGGTATGATGTGTAGTTATCTCACTTTCCTAGTGGCATATTTTTTTAAATGACATATTTTAAAGCACAGAAATCTTAAATTTTGATTAAATCCAATTTATTTACTTTTTCTTTTGTCACTTGTGTTTTGGTATTTTATCTTAAAAAAAAAGTATCATCTAACCTAACACCACTAAAATTGCTATTATTTCTTTCCAAGGAATTTAAAAATTGTTATCTTTAATGTTCAGGACTATGATTCATTTGGAGTTAATTTTGCATGAGTCTAAGGAAAGAGTCCAGCTCCATTCATTTGCATAATCAACTTTTCAAACACTATTCATTGAAAAGATTTTTTTCCCTCATTAATTGTCTTGACCTTATTGCTGAAAATAAATAAATACAAGAATTTATTTGCAGATTTTCAATTCTATTCCATGGCTTCGTTTATCTATCTGTATGACAGTATTACACTGACTTAATTATTATAGTTTTGTAGACAGTTTTGAAAATGGCAAGTGTGAGTCCTCTATTCTTTAAAATTGTTGTGGCTTTCTGGATCCTTCAAATTTCCATGAATTCTAGGTTCAGGTTGGCCATTTCTACAAGAAAGCCAGCTGGGATTTTAATAAGGACTATGTTAAATCTGTAGAGCAGTTTGACAGTATTTCCACATTATCTTTATATTATATCATCTATATTTTCATCTATTACTTTTCTTTCTATAAATGGAATATAGGTCCATTCATTTAGATCCTCTTTAATTTCTTTCAAAAATGTTTCGTAGTTTTCAGAGTATAAGTTTTGAACTTTGTTACATTTATTCCCAAGTATTTTATTCTTTCTGATGTTTTTATAACTGAAATTGTTTTCATAACTTTTTTTTCGGGTTGTTCTTTGTTGGTGTATACAAATGAAATTGACTTTGATTATTAATCTAATATCCTACAACTCTGCTCAACTCATGTATTGTTTTTAATTATTTTTAGTGGATTACTTAGAATTTTCTACAGACAAGATCATGTCTTCTGAAAACAGTTTACTCTAATCACACTGCCTTGCATTTCTTTGTCTTGCCTAACTTCTCTGGCTTTAATATGTAAATCCACTTTAAATAAAAGTGGTGAGAACAGACTTCCCTTGTCCTGGAGGAGAGTATTCATTCTTTCATGATTAAATATAATGAAAGCTTTCATTTTTATTAAGTAGAACTGCTTGCTATCTATGCTGAAATGTTTTGGGTTGTAGAATATAGATACAAATAAAGATATAATGATGTAAGAAAGAAAGAGAAGTGAGCAGCTCATCTGTTGATCATTGGCTCTTCATTTGGGTTTTTTCTTTTTTTACTCTTTGATTGACCCTCAGGTAAGTAAATATGAGTTAACCATATTTATTAGTTTATTATTGTCATTATCATCAACATGCTATCCGTAGCAGTCTACTGTAAGTCCCCTCTCATTTTATTTTCTTTCTTCTTTTTTCCTCATTTTCATAACCATTCTCATTTCCCACTCCCAAGAACCCATTCTAATGTGTGAATATACATCCATAATATGCATATCTCCTCTAAAATCTTGGTGCTATTTTTTTTATCTATGTGAGTTTTTAATGTATACAAATGTCATTAAAGTAAATGTGATATATATATATCACATATATATACATATATATACATATATATGATATATAGCTATTTCCTAGTTATTGTTTTTGTTGTTGTTCCTTAACATTTTGTTTAACCATATCTCTTAACATTTTGTTTAACCATATCTCTAGGCTGCTTAAGGCATCTTTAATCCATTGCTCCTGTTTCATTATATGTTATGCTACATCCACCAATTTCATGGATCTTGTCCTATTGTGATGGACACTAAAGTGTTTCTCTCCAAACTCTGGCACCACAAAGTTGTAACGAAGATCATTCACACTTTCCTGCAGATCTGTCCAAGAATTTATCTGGGATATTCAAGAATTTTTGCTTCTTTTGACTAAAATACATTTAGATTGATGAAACATCAGTTTACTTTACAGAATAACTGGTAAGAGTTTACATTTCTGACAGCACTGCACGGAAGCTCGTGGAACACCCCAACTTCCCCAAACTTAACTTTCAAAAAAAGAATTACCCTTTTAAAGTTTTGTTATTCTTAGGGGAACATTGGGATTCCTTATTTTGTTACTGTTCTGATTTCTTTTAGTGCATTTAAATTTTTTTTTTTGTTTTTCTTTTTATACAATTCAATTTTCTCCATCTGTTAGCTGCATATGCTTATTCTTTACCTGTTTTTCTCTTAGATTTCTTGATTCTTTTCCTATTGTTTTTAGGCACTTCGTGGGGATTACACATCAATCCTTTGTCACTTTTAGGTATTGCAAATATTTTTTTCCAGATGATCATAAGCCTGTTTTAATGATCTTATTATTAATAAATATAAGTTTTAGGAAGCTAATATAATAAGAGGATGACAATAGCCTGAGCCTATTGCAACTTGAGAAAATGTAAGACATATTCTACAAATAAGGAATGTTGGAGTGTCCATTCCATCAGATCAAAAGCGGTGCAGATTATGGTAATGGTGGTTGCTATCTCCTCAATTTCTTGATTCAGTATTCAGTGACCTCTTCTCATTAGTTTTCTTTGCATACTCCTTCTCTTTCCCTTCTTCATAGCAGCTTTGTAAATGAACAGTAATCAATACATTTAAAAACAACAATGGAATCTGTTAGGGTGATTATATTTTAAAAAAGAAAAAAAATAACAATCTTGGTAGGATGTGGAGAAATTGGAATCCTTGTGTACTGCTGGTAGAAATGTGAAATGATGCAGCCACTATGGAAAACAGTATGGTGATTCCTCAAAAAATTAAGTTGAATTATGATATGATGCAGTAATACCAAATCTAGTTATATACACAATTAGATCTGAAAGCAGGGACTTGAACAGATGTATGTTCATCCATGATCCCAGCAACAGTGTTCACAAGAGCCAAAAAGTGGAAACAACCCAAATGCCCACCAACTGAGTAATGGGATAAATGGATAAAGAGAATGTGGTATATACTCACAAGGAATATTATTCAACCTTAGAAAGTAATAAATTTCTCACACATGTTGCAACATAGATAAACTTTGGAGGTATTACAGTGAATGAAATAAGCAAAGAGACAAGCACTGCATGATTCCACTTATTTGAGATTCCTTAGAATAGTTAAATTCACAGAGACAGAAAATGGAATTGTGCTTTCTAAGGGGATAGGTAGGAGTGTTTAGTGTTCAGTGAGTACAGAATTTTAGCCCGGGAAGAAGCAAAAGTTGTTGAGGTGGATAGTGGTGATGTTGTATAATAATGCGAATGTACTTAAATGCCACTAAATTGTACATTTGAAATGGTTAAATGGATGAATCCCACCACCTTGTATAATTATAGTACACCAATAATAAATAAATAAACAGATTAATGGTAAATTTTATGTTGTATTTGGCCACAATAAAAAAAAAAACATACTAATGGACAAGCTGATGGTTGTGTACATTTGCACCCGCCTATGGAGGAGAATTAATATTGATTCTGGGAGAAGCACAGGGCCATAGGATTTTCTACTGCTTGTGTGCAGGTGTGGGAAGCTGGGATGAAGCCTTGTGCTTAGAAAATCCTGGAATGGGAAAAAAACAACCCTTGAAGTGCAGAACTAGTAATCAGGCACCTGAAAATGAGAGAGGTACTTCTCTGTTTGAGTAAAGTGTGGACTGGGGTCAAGACATATAACACCTGGCTTCCTGGGTTACCAGGGGGTAAAAGTGTGAGAAGAGGCAGGATTGGCCACTTGATCCCATGGAGCCCAGCATGCCCTAGTGACAGATATGAAGGTGCTGGAGAACTCTAACTCCTTCAACATTAAGTATATCCATAACCCATTTAAGCAATCACTTGCCCCAATATCCATGTGACTAAGTCTCTAATTTCTGCTTAACCATGACTAGTAGGGGGGTTGGTTTCTCATGGGTGTCTACCTGGAAATGAATGTCTACCTGGGTCCATAATGGCAGGCAGGTCTCCACAACTAAATAGATGACTGCAGCAGCATCTTTTTGAAAGGCAACATACCAGGAATAAGATAGACCCAGAAAAGTCATTTCCTCTGGAAAGAGTTCAAGGAGATTGGAGGCTGACTATGGTGATGAACTGATCTATAATTGTGACAGGCTAATATTGTTCCTTGGAGCTGCAACAGGCTTCAAGCACGAAAGAGCTCGGGAAACAATCTCTTTAAAAAAGATGAAGCACAGATAATGGTTTTATTTTGTCTGAACCAAATAGGAAATCACATTCTAAACCCTTTCAATCACTTCGCAATGTCATTACCCCACTCCATCAGTGCTGCTCATAACCTCTGACAGCTACAAGAAGACCTCTATGATGGCATTTATTTCAGGGAAATGGATGTATCAGCTATTTTTGCGACCCCAGAGAGGAAACATTTGCAACCTGAGAAGCGTCCGCACCAGCCATCCCTCTTAGTGGCTGTGTGGGGGAATGAAGTTTACACTTGGTTGCTGGAATTAGATCTCTTTTCAAAAATAGATGGATCAGAGAAAATCCCAACCCCTTTTCTTTACCTCCCCCTTCTCCATTCAAGTTTTGCTCGGTTTCATGATGAATGTCTCTCTCTATGACCAGCAAAGAAAGAAATGGGGACCGTGTGCCCACTCTGGATTTTCATTAGCATCTGGAGTTTTGTCAGGGAAACTTCAGTGTTCTGACACCTAGCAATCCTGCTCTCATGTTGCCCTTGACTTGGACAATCTGATGTCGACAAATCCTGAGAAGGCTCTGCTTGTATAGACCCTCTGAGAGATGATGTGTAAGAAAAACTCATCGTTATTTGGTTTTCTCATTCCGTTAATGACTAATTCTTGTTTGTTTGTTTATTTATTTAGTTTCTAAATGCAAAATCTTACACATCCCCTCATCTAACATGAGGAATATAAAATTGTGAATCTTTGTACCCCTACTGTTTTCTTTATAAAAATTAAGAACATCTCTAAGAGGGTTTTTCAGATCTAGAGTTTGCATATTAGCACATTAAAAAATAATAATAAAATGTTGCTCAAGTGCTCTCAAGGAAGAGGTGGGGAAGCAAAAGGCACACAGATAAAATTATACAAAATAATTTGCTGAGGGTCTAAGTTGTAGATTCAAATCAAATAAGGGGTAGCTCTCATTTTATATATGCATATGTATATGTATATATATATATATGTCATGTACATCATATATGTGTGCAAATACATGAATATGTGCCTAATTTGTGAATACATAATATATATGTATTCACATATATACAAACATACATATAGACAGATATAGATATAGCATTTAAGCCTGATGAATTCTAGGAGGTAGGTAATATTCTTACTGTACAGATGAAGTGTCTAAAGTTTTATGAGTTCAGACTACTCACCCAAGGATACCCAATCTGAGACTCCAACTTAGAGGGCCCAAGGACACATGTTGGTTTTGCCTGCCTGCTGTCCATCTCCTTTTTTCTAGCAATGATGCATCAACTGGCCCTTCAGGAGCCACCCTCTGCCCACATTGTATAACCTTCCAGGACTGTCAATCATGGGGCTAGTTCTACCTCTATCCAAAGAGCAGGCAGGAAACCGAAGTCAGGTCAAGTGGTCTCTCTCTCTTGGAATCTGATTCTTGATAGGAGTGATGTATCAGTGGTTGGCGATGATTCATTTCAGTGGTTGTTGCCTAGAGAAACTGTCCTGTTGTTTTCTGTCTTCTTACTCCCCATGTCCCGGGCCATGTCCTTCCTGAGGCCTATTCCTTCAGAATGTTCCTCCATGCTGTGAGTTTCCCTCATCTTCTTCCAATAGATTCCCTTCTGCTCAGGTAGATGTGTTCAGATCTCCTCTCTAAGACAGACATACTCATTACCCTGCTGCCAGAGGAGTTGGCTGCTGATGGCTCACAGCTGAGTCCCTCTCAGCAATTGCCCTCAGTCACACAGAGCTTCCTTGTTTAAGTTTAGACCCTCTTCCTGAGAATACCGAGAGGGTACCTGCCTTCTTTGCTTCAACCTATAATAACCTGGAAGTGTCATTCCAGCTCTGAACTCCTCTATGATCAACCAAGCCTTCCACTGCAATTATTCATAAATTAACATGAATGGTTTCCTTTTCTCCCCTACAGATATTGCTTCTGTGAGCTCTTTCAAAATACCCATTGCACATGAGCTCTTTCAATATACCCATTGCACGTAGCTCTCCTTGCAGCAGAGTCCGGGGACTGTGACCTAAAACAGTGTACTTGACTAGATTATTAAGACTTACAACCAAAGATTTCTAGTTGATTCAGTTGCATGCGCCTCTGTATTTGTTTGCTAGAGCTGCCAAAACAAAGCATTACAGACTGAGTAATTTAAATAATAGAAATTTATTGTTTCATAGTTCTGAAGGCTTTGGCCTGAACTGAAGGTGTCAGCAGGATTGGTGTCCTCCGAGGTCTCAGCTTGGCTTGCTGATGGCTGCCTCCTCCATGACTCCACATGTTCTTTCTATATGTGTCAGTGTCCCAATTTCTTCTTAGGACACCAGTCACACTGGATTAGGACCTACAGTCTTCTTCAAACTTAATCACCTCTTTAAAGAGGCTATCTCTAAATACAGTTGCATTCTGAAGTACTGGGGGGTGGGGTTTAGGACATCAACATATGAATTTGTGGGGGGGCACAACCAGCCCATAGCAACCCTCAAAGGCTGAATTCCATCCTTGACAACTCCCTGTGGTTGAGCATTTTATGATTCAGTATCTAAGCTATGATCAGATAAGTCAATGTTTGAATCTCTCAGTGCTTAATTCTCCTCACTGGCAAATTGGATACACTGCCATAAGTAACTCCAAAGTGCAATGAATAACATCAGTACTAGTCAGTATATATCAAATAGAAAGTGGAATTAAGAGGTGCTCATTTTAAATGAAAAAGAACTGCTGCCTCTTTTCTCCCCCTGTGCCTACTTTTTAAGATGCAGCCAACATATTAACTTAGTGGTGGAAGATGGATGATTATGTGGGGCCAGGATAACCAGAAGTCATGTTAAAATAAATCAAATTGTTGGCTCCTTGTAATTATTATTGCTGTGAAAAAGAAAATCATGAGATAATTTATTTTATAGTTTTGGTATGGGAAGCACCTTCCTAAAAATGTCATGAAACCCAGAAGTGATTTTTAAAGAGGGATAAATTCAACTACATAAAAAAAAAAATTCACCATTGAAATCCTGAGTGACATGCAGCTGATTAAGCTCTTGAGACAAAGCAAAAACTGGCAAAGCCACACTCCTAAACATGCTGATATGTTCCCTTTCTCCTTCTCCTTTGGGCTGATCATTTGGTATGACTGACATGGCAGCATCTGTAGCCAGAGCGCTTGGTGTCACAGAGCACACTGTATTCTCACTGCTTGAAGGGTGTCCACCCATGTTGTCAGGGTGTGTCTGCCAGTCAGTTACCCATTTGACTATCAGTACTCTGTCCTTTGTCTTTGGAAATTGATTCCATCTTCCCACCTGCTGAGAAGGTGAAGACCTTTGTGGCTAATCCACCAGCTCTTGTGACTGCTTGCCCCCCTGGTTTTTATACCTGATGCAGCTGCAGACCCAGCCCCACCCAGGTCCAAAGGAAGAGTTGGATAATTTGGCTGAAATATGGGATTTTTTTTTTACTCATCACCAAAAAACAACTAATTCAGTGAGCTTTGAGAGATGGGAAATAAGGAACTTAAAAAAAAAAAAAAACAAAACAAAACACAGAATTCTTGCTGGGCATGGTGGTGTGCGCCTGTGAGAGTCCCAGGGACTTCACACATCGAGGCAGGAGGATCACTTGAGCCTATAGGTTTGGGACCAACCTGAGCAACACAGTGAGACCCCAGATTGAAAACAAAAATCAAGAAATAGAAATCTGCAGGGAAATAAAATCACAATAGACAAAGCCAAAATTGTGAAAAAAAAATTATAATGCATACTACTGAAAATACTATTTTCCCCAATTTATAAACTATTTCTGCAGAGTCATAATAATCCAGTGAACAATAATTTCAGAGATAAGGAAATACAATTGGTTTTTTAGACATTTGGAAAAAAAAAAAAAAAACTGGACTTCACCAAAAATAAGATAAAGTCCTGTAAGTTCAAACAAGACAATTTGGAATGACAGATTTCAACTGTCGTATTGATAAAGACCAAAAAGTGCAAATGCACTTAGGACTAGTAAGGATGTGGGAAAATGCACTTTTATAGAATGGTTAGGATGTGAACTGGTATCTTGTCAAAGGGTAGCAACTGGTAATATCTATGAAAGTTAAAATGCATATACCTGTGACCCAGAAATTCTGCAGACCTCCCCACAGAGTATGAATAGAAACATTCTCAAAGACAACCTACTTCAGCATTGTAGGTTAGAGCAAAAGACTGGCAATAATTCTGGGGCAGAAACTGCTTGTTTTACTTCAATGCCCATTCTCGCCCTTCTTCCATCTCAAATTTTTAATATTGTGACAACATTTCTCATTATCTGTTGTATGATTTGGAAAATAGGATATAACTGAAACCTGCAGGGAATCTTTTTTGAGAGGAAATATGTTGATATTTTGGGAGGCTGGTATGCAGAATCAAAGCCGAAGCTTAAGCAGCTATCTCCAAACACAAGGAAAAATCAATAAACTCAAAACAGAGGAAAGGGGACTGGGATGGAGCTCAGTGGTAGAATGCTTGCCTAACATGTGTGAGGCCCTAGATTCACTCCTTAGCAATATATATAAAATAAAGGTCCATCGACAACTAAAAAAGAAAAGAAAAAGAGGAAAAATGAGCTAGAAGAATCTTCAGTTTCTGAGACTGTTGCTATCCATACCAGCACTGTATCACCTAACTCTGCTCATCTTTTACATGAAATAGACTTCTACCTTGTTTAAGTCACTAAGTGATTATTTTAGATACTTTGAAAGAGGTTTTGGTAAAATAAATCACAGTGTACACACAACAGTGAACATTGTAATACTCAAAAAGAATGAATTAAATCTTCTGAAGCATTTTAGTAGTATATTCAGGCATATGGAGATGGCATCCTTTACATGATATATATTTTATTTGAAACAAGCAATTTTCAAAAAGGCATAATTGCGTGTTACCATTTGTGCAAAGAATAAAAATATATTGACTGTATGTTTGTAAGTGTATCAATATCTCTTCCTGGGAGGGCCAAGGAAAGGAGCTGGGGAACTGGGGAAGGGAATGGAAAGAGACTTTCAGCTCTCTGCCCTTTTGCACCTTTTGAATTTGTTCTTTGTGCATGTATTATCTATTTAAAATAAATAAGTTTTTTTTAAAATGCTGAGTTGTCCAGTATGTTTCTTCGTTTATTCATGAGGCAGAAAGAAGACAATAGCTGGTGGGGGAGTACCCAGGGAGGGCACAAGTATTGTATAGGAGGTCGCACAGGTCTCCAGTCATTGCTAATAACCCTCTATTGGAACCAGCTGATGGGAGAGATATGCAAATGAATAAGGCATTAGCAGTGAGATCCAGAGAGAAGCCATAAGTCAGGAGGAAGAATTCAAGAAGACCAGGTTCAGACCATGTGTGCTTCTGCCCCAAACAGAAAAATCAGCAGAGAATCACAATGCATAGTTGTTTGCATATGGAGGGCAAAGAAGGAAAGTGGCTGAATTCTCTAGTAAGCCTCTGAGTATGACAATTTGTTTACTGCAGTAAAGCATTTCTGCCCCCTCCCATCTTTCAGCCTGAGAATATTATACTTTTACATAACAGTGGGGTTTGTTGTTACTTATTTGTACATACATGCAACATAACAACATAATTTGGTCAATATCACTCCCCAGTACTTCCCCTATTCTTCCCCACTTCTCACCCCAACAGATCCGTTCTTAAAAGTAGAAGCTGGAGTGATATGTCCTTTTTTAGGGACAGAAAACACATTTAAATAAGAATGATTCCAGGAAAGTTCTTGAGTGTTTTTAAGACTACAAAAGGAAGTGAAGAGTTATAATCTTCAGGTGTAATCTGTGGGGTGGCACCAAGTAAGGTTGAGGAGTTTTGCCTTTAATAAATGTGCAAAGGAAATTGGCATAGATGCTGCTAGAGATATAAAAACACTAATCAAAGTTGGACTGAATGAGTGAAAGTAACTCCAGTTAGAATCATTAATATCAACTGCTCAATTAGAGAGCCAAGTTGCTCTCATAAATGGATGTTGAAGATCAAATTTAAGTCTTTGTAGACAGCAATAAACTGTATGAACATGTTGTTAGCTTCAAAAATCTGTGCTATGCATATAGTAAAATGGGTAAGAAACACGAGCAATGCCAAGTGCTGGTAAAAATAAAGAACAACTAAAACTCTTACCCGCTGCTGGTGAGAATGCAAAACAGTGTATTTTGGGGGAATGGTTTTGCTTTTTTTTAAAAAAAAAATGTATATATATATATATATAGTTAAACATGCATTTAGCATAGACCAAGTAATTCTGCTTTCTAGGTTTTTACCCCAAAGAAATAAAAACTTAGACTCATACAAAACCCTGTATGTGAACATTTACTGTGGCTTTATTCACAATTGCCAAAAATTAAAAACAGCTTAAATGTCCTTTAACTGGTGAATGGATAAACAGTCTGTGCTATAATTAAAAACCAATCAGTAACACAGATGAATCTTAGATGTATTACATAGTACCAAACTCCAAAGACCACATACTATGTGATTCTATTTATATGATGTTCTAGAAAAGATAAATTATAGGAACACAAAGCAGATTAGTGATTGCCAGAGGTTAGTTACAGGGAAAGATCTCCTATGATGTACACATGGACTAGTAGTATCAGTCCTCCAATTTTGCTCTAATTCTTCAATGTCATATTCTCTAGATATTTTGCCTCTCCAGAAAAATGTTAGAATCAGTTTGTTGGTATTTGCAAAATAACTCTTGAGATTTTGATAGGGTTTGCATTAAATATAACCATCATATTTGGAAGAACTGAAATTTTGAAAATATTGAGATTTCCTATCTACAAACATGGATTTTCTCTCCATTTATTTAATTCTTCTTTGATTTCTTTCATCATAGTTTCATAGTTTTCCTCATGTAGATCTTAAGCACAATTTGTTAGAGTTATACCTAAGTACTTCATTTTGGGGGGTCCTAATGTAAATGGTATTGTGCTTATAAATTTCAAAAATTCTATTTCTTCACCTCTGGTATATAGGAAAGTGTTCAAATTTGTATATTAGCTCTGTATCCTACAAACATATTATAGTTGTTTTTTAGTTCCAGGAGTTTTTTGCAATTCTTTCAGTTTTTCTACATAGATGATGATGTCATCTCTGAATAAAGTCAGTTTTATTCTGGGGTCCCAAAGAAACAAAAATGCACATGGGAATTTGGAGGGTGACAGTACCATTGTATATCTTGATTGTTGTGAGATATACACCTGTCTGCATTTGCCAAAATTTATTGAACTGTAAACTAAAAACGATGACTATTACTGTATGATACCTCCATATGCCTGACTTTAAATTGAAAACCCTGTATCTGGAGGGAGATGTCTTAAATGGCAAAAATATTCTGAATCTTATCTAAGTGGTTACATGGTGTATGGGTCAGATTTTCATCACTGACCAAAATACCTGACAAGAACAACTTAGAGGAGGAAAATTTTATTTAGGCACATGGTTTCAGAGGTCTCCATCCATAGACAGACAATTTCATTACTCTAGACTAAAGATGAGGCAGAGCATCATGGCAGAAAGATATGGTGGAAAGAAGCTATTCTATTCTTGGCAGCTGAAGCAGACAGCCAGAAGAAGGAGGAGGGACCACAGTGAAAATGCAACCTGCCAAGTAATGCCCCCAGTGCCTCACCTCCTCCAGCCATCTCACCTACTAGCCCTTACCACCAAGTCAGTCCACTCAAATTAGGGTGGACTAATTACGGTATAGATCTCACAGCCCAATCTCCTCACCTCTGAATATTCCTGCATGAACACAGGAACATTTGGAGGGAGCTCATATCCAAACCATAACACATGGTTATTATTATGGTTTGAATATGTCTTATTCCCCACCCACACATGTTGAGGCCTAATTCTTCAATGTGGCAGTTCTGGGAGTGGGGGCCTAGTGGAAGGTGTTTGGGTTATGGGGGCAGAGCACTCATGAATAGACTAATGTTGTCTTAAAAGAGTGAATTCTCCCTCTGGTAGGACTGGAATGATTACCTTCAGAGGGGATTGTTAACAGATTATTTTTATGATCCCCTTCTATTTTGTTTCTTTTGAAATGCTTTTTGCCCTTCGGATTTTTGTCATGAGCTGAAGCAATGCGATGACCTTACTAAAAGCTAGGTAGATGCTGACTTCGTGTTTTTGGACCCTCCAGAACTGTAAGCCAAAATAAATCTTTATTTTTTTTTGCGCATGATCTAGTCTTGGATACTCTGTTATAGCAACAAAAGAGACAAAGATAGTATATACATATGAAACAATTTATTCAGTTGTACATTTTATATTCATATATTTATGCACCCCAGTTATTGTAGTTTATATGTTACAGAGAAAGAGAGAGAGATGGATGTTGGGAAAAAAGGATTAGGATTAAGTGACTCCCTACAATCCTGTTGGAAATAATATGAGACCCTGAGTATAGTGCTTGATAGTGTTGATAATGGCAGGAAGGAACACTATGGACATCCAAGACAAATATCACCAAAATCACAATCCAGTTTAAGGCTGACCCTTTGAATAAATGTGTATTTTTTTTCTATCTCTTAATTCAGTTTTGCTTCTGCTTATGAGAGCTTCTTTTCCATTTCTAGCAATTTCTCCAACACATCTCTGCCGAGGAGGAGAGTTAAAGAAGGAGGTTGGAATTTGGAGGACACTGATATCTAAGTTCAGACTGTAATATTTAGAAGCTATATAGCCTTGGGCAATTTTTCCATATTTTTCACCTGGCAATTATCTTTTTTTGTGAGTTGCACGTGTAAATATAAATTTTACTATCTCAGGGGTCTTCATGAGCATTACAAATCGCTCATCAACAATGTTTTCCTCATATTTTTGTTGGTGTATTATAGTTGTACATAACGACAGGTTTTTTGTTACGTATTCGTACATACACACAATATAACAATAGAATTTGGCCAATACCTTTCCCTAGTATTTCTTCTTTCCATCCCATCCTCCCTTCCTCGGGTCCCTTTCCTCTACTCTGTTCATCTCCCTTCAATTTTCGTGAGTGCTCCCTGACCCCAGCCCTCCTCTTTCTTTTCCTTTTTCCTCTCTAGCTTCCACATATGAGAGAACACATGCAATCCTTGACCTTCTGAGTTTGAATTATTTTGCTTAACATAAAGGTCTCAAGTTCCATCCATTTTCCTGCAACTGACATTACTTCATTCTTCATTATAGCTGCATAAAACTCCATTGTGTATATATATACCACATTTTCTTTATCCCATCTGTTGATGGACACCTAGCCTGATTCCATAGTTTGGCTTTTGTGAATTGTATTTCAGTAATAACTTTGTGTTTACTATAGTAAAACTCCTTTCTGGCATTTGAACGATTTTTAGCATACTTTCTGGGGCAGAAACAGTGACTCTAAGAACTCCATGACCTCATTATCAACTCATGCGCACAGGGTCAATTGATTTGGATGATATGAATTCTGTTAATCCTTCCCTGGAGTGCACTAGGGCAGAGTCCCACTTACTTATTTTATACAGAATAAAAATTGCTGCGGCTCCTAAGCATTCCAGCTTTCTTTCTGGAAACATGCGGAAGTTCAGATGTGTGCCAATGCCCTATTGGCAATCTATCACATTCACATGTGAGCACAAGGGTTTCTGTTCAACATGGATTTCAGAACATGCACCATGTCTGAGGTCAGGGGCAAAGGGAACCCAAACACAATTTGGTATACAGAATTTTTTTTTTTTTTTTTTTAGGGAGGATCCGTGATTGGGCAGATGGAATTTAATTCTAGGTTAGTCACTCAGTGTTTTAGAGTCAGTGTCTCTGGGGCACTCATCATGGAGCTTCTCCACAGTTTAACCTGTTGCCATCAAGTCCTGGACTTTATCCCAGAACTACAGAATGAGATCTTGGCCCTGTGTTTGTCTGTCATGAGCCTTAGGGGCTGCTTTGCTGTGACGGGACTTTCTATCATCCATCTGTCAGTTTTGAAACACTTCCTCTTTTTTTGTTCTAGAAATGCAATTAAGCAAGTTACTTGAAACTGTACCTTCAGTAATGTTACCAAAGGTTTGAACAGGCATAGGGTGGGTTAAAAGGGTAAAGATTTAATCCAGTGAAAAGGATGAATAAAATATTTTGTTTCTTGGCTTAGTTTTATACCATAGCATTTATCTTCTTATGTAAAGAGAGCACAAATTACTATCCTGCCATCTTCTATACTGTATTGAATTACCAATACAATTGGAATCAGCACTTCTGGAAAGTGCTGATGGCCTATTTTGTACTTGTTTGTGTTAATCAATGTTAATTACAAAGCAAGCACAAGGGTTAATGAATTATAATGAGCTTAATTAAGCTTGACAGTAACAAATGGCATAACCTCTATGTTATGGCTTGGTTTAAGGAATAAAAAGAGACAAAATAGGCCAGAAATCATCATGTAGAAATTCATATTTATATACTGGCCACACAGAGAACAGAATAGTGTAATGAGTTTGTTGGTTTCGCTAATTGTCAAGTTAAATATTTACCAACTGGCATTAGTAGGAGAATAAAGAACTGAGAGACTTGTTCTTTTGTAATCTTATTGTGAGAGAAAAAGGAAACCAAGTTTTAAAATGTTCTGATGAGCCACAAATGAGCAGTGGTAACCATGCTGCAGAGCATTTAGATGAGGAAACCATCGCCTTAGTTGGTGCAGTTGAGGAGGACTAGGGAAGAGAGGAGTCAAAGAAAGAACTGCATGGAGGAGAGGAGAGAAGGCATTTTGCTGGATACACAGTTGGAGCCCAAATTTGGAGGTGGAAATGCTGATCATGTGTTGAGAGAGCATACATGCATCTGTGAATCTACTTCATTGATTCAGGTTCCACAGAAGATGGGGAAAAGTCACATTGTAAAGACTATAAAGACTCTTTCAACTCTCAACTCTAAAGACCCTTGAGCAGGGGCCCAGATGACAGATGTTATTATGTCACTCACAGCTCTATATGATTAAAAAGGCCCCTGAATTATTTTTTCTCATTATATGAGATGAGAAAGATTCAAGCAATACACACATATACCTTGTTTAAACAGCAACCATCCATGTTTTTGTTCTTAAGTTTACACATCGCCTTTGTAGTTCTGTTGGTCTGGACAACCTTAATCATTCTGGGCTGCCCTCACTCAGGTATGTGATCTCCTGATGAGTTGCATGGGCTAGCTGGTAGAAGGTGGCCCTACTCACAAGTTTGGTGGTTGGCTGGTTATTGGTTGTTATGCTGGATTTGACTGGGTCATGCATACCATCATTCAGCAGTCTGGCAGGGGCTGGCTCATTTGACAACAGCTGGGTTCCTAGAGTGGGTGTTTGGAAGCATTTGATCTCTTGAGGCAAAGTCTTGGAAATAACATGAAGTCAATTCTGCTGCATTCTGTGGGCCAAAGCAAAGTACAGGGCCAGACATATTGAAGAGGTGGAGAGACAGATTCCATGTCCAATTGAGAGGATCTGCAGAGTGACAGTGCAAAGATTACAAGGCAGGGGGAAACTTATAACTGTGTGTGTGTGTGTGTGTGTGTGTGTGTGTGTGTGTGTGTATATATATATATATATATATATATATATATTTTTTTTTTTTTTTTTTTTTTTTGTGTGTGTGTGTGTGTGTGTGGTGCTGGGGATTGAACCTGGGTCCTTGTGCATGCTAGGCAAATGTTCTACTACTGAGCTTCACCCCCAGTCCCTATAATTATTTTTAAACTCTTCATACTCTGCTTCAGGTGAAGAGGCTTTCTCACTATTCTAAAAGTAGAATATGCTTTCCTAACTGGGCATTTTTTCAAGGTATTTCCTCTGTTTCTAAAGTCATTTCCTCACCCTCCTCTTGGCAGTTTGAATTCTGTCCCTCCTAGAAGGCACAGCTCCAAAATTAATGAATCCATGAGATTTTTCCCTATCTTTTCAACCAAATCTGATTTTTCCCTCTTAAGAAGTTGAAAGGCTGCCACAGACTTTATAAAGTCCATCAATTCTGAACTATTTGTGACCATAGATATGCAATTGAAAATAATCTTTTTCATCTTAGAATATAAAATGACTATGATTTAGGGTAATAGTTTCTATTAAATTCAATCTGCTCTGATTTTTTCATTCACTTTGCTGTAAAAGAAAGCTGGCATTCATGGCTACCTGCTTATAGCTTTACTAAAATTGCTAAGTAAGATTATTTTTATAGTTACTTTGGAGCTTAGGTTTTCTCTCAGGCTCCAAAGTATACTTTTCAAATTATCTTTGCTTTTAATGTTTAGTATGTTAGAAGATTCTCAATATACCTTTGAGTTTTATGACTTAGAGAATGAACAGGGTACTTGATTTGGTTTTGTTATCTATGATTTCTGTCTCTAATACTGTGTTAGTCAGCCTGTGTCACTATGACCCCAAATACCTGACCAGAACAATTTAGAGGAAGAAAAGTTTATTTTGGGTTCATGGTTTTAGAGGTTCTGTCCATGGTTGACAGACTTCATCGCTCTGGGCAGGAGGTCAGGCAGAATATCATGGTATAAGAGTGTGGCAGGGAAGAGCTGCTTTACTCATGATAGCCCGGAAGGAGAGAGAGAGAGAGAGAGAGAGAGAGAGAGAGAGAGAGAGAGAGAGAGAGAGAGAGAGAGAGAGAGAAAGAAGAAAGTGAGTGTGGGATAAGGATGAAATATAAACCCTAAAGGCACACTGACTTCCTCCAGTCACACCCTTATACACCCTGTGTATAGCTATCACTTAGTATAGTAGTACTTTCAAATTATTAATCCATCTAATAGATTAATCCACTGATAAAGTTACAGCTTTCATAAACAAAATCATTTCACTGCTTTATTAACATTTCTGCATTAACACAGGAGCTTTAAGGGGAACACTTTATATCCAAACCACAACAGAGTCATTTGTTTGAAAACTGGTAGAACACTTGTTTTTGTTTATTGGCTCACTGAGTATCTCCTAAATCCAACTGAAGTCCCTTGATACAAGACACTCCATAAGGAGATGTTAAGTGTACTGTGTGAATAATGTTTATGGTCAGTACTTCTAGCACATAGGAAAACTGATGGGTTTATGAGATGTCAGCTGTATCCTAAGTCCCAATTTAAATGTACCAGTGTGCTGTTTGTCAAGATTTCTAAAAAGTCAAGTTTGTGAGAGAGAAAATACATTTTATTCTTCAGGGGCTATGAAGAAAACAAAGCATTACTGATGGGGACATAGTATTTTTCTTTTGATAACATTATTTGTAGATGATTCAAATGTTTTGAGGTGGAATGAACAATCTTGCAGTGCTATCTCACTTGGAAATGAAGAAGCTAAGATTCAAGGACTTTATATTACAACTTTTTGGCAATAAAGAGATTGCTAAACATCTGGAAGAAAATTTCAACAATAAATGAAAATCAAAATAAATTATGTCAAAAGAGAACCAATGCATACACATGAATGTACCCCACCCCTCACTCTACCTTATTTGTGACAAATTTAATGCTCTAGTCTTAGGTCTCAAAATCTTCTCTTTTTCTCCTTTCCATCACAATTCAACTTTTTTTTTTTAAAATAGAAAATACCCTTTGCCTTCATTAGAATTCCTCTCTCTCTCTCTCTGTCTCTCTTTCCATTGAACTTTTGAGACAGGGTCTAAATTGCTGAGGGTCTCTTAAGTTTGCCATCATCCTGCTGGCTCCAGAGTCACTGGGATTACAGGTCTCTGCCACTCTGCCATTGCCTTTAATTGAATTTTTAAATTATGGGTTTTAGCCTTTTGATGTCATGGACCCTTTGTATTGTTTAGTGAATGCAAGTTTTAGAATATTTTTTAATGCTTAAAACACATAAGATTAAAAGGAAAATCAACTAGTACTGAAATACAGCTAACAAAATATTGGAAACTGAATTTATGAGAATCATATATGTGTTTTTATTAAATAGCAAATTCTAGTGGCAGTATTATAGCAACTAACACAACTTCACAGTTCAGTAGTAAGTGTTAAGAACTACTTCAAGGAGTTGCATCAGTTCTAACACAAATATCTGTGACTTCTAGTGGCATTAAAGTCTTAGGTGTTACTAAAACTAATGCACTTTACTTAGGGGCTATTAAAGATGTAATTTTTTCTCCTTGTGCAAGTTCTTCGACCTTATGATAGATCTGCTACTTTTGTCTCTTCTGAGTCTCAATGCCCTCCGGGTGGGAATCCCCTCCCACACTGGCACTGGATTGGCTGTGTGACTGCCTCTGCCCTAGGGGACAGAATAATCTGATTCCTACATAGGCTCAAGCGCTGGATGTGCCCTCTTGGAAGGCAAAATAATTCTACAGAAAAAAAACCTGGTCTAATCTTTATGAATATGAATCCCCCCAACTGAGCCCAACCCCCCAGCCATGTGAGATGAGCAATCTCCAAATGTGAGAAAGAACGAATGATTTTTAAATCGCTTAATTTTGGGCAATTCGTTCAACAATACATAAATGATATGGAACCCTGAATGACATCCACCGACCTTTTGGGCCCCTGATTTAAAACCTAGGTGAGTTTTTCATTGACAGTATTTTCAAGTTTCCACACAAAATTGCCAGCGATCATGCACTCCCTTGCTCCTCAAAGCGTGGGTCATGGATCGGCTGCATACACGCTCCCGGAAATGGTTGGAAATGCAGCATCTCAAACATTACCCTAGACCCACCGAATTAGAATTTGCAATTTTGTAAGATTTTTGGGTGATTTGTGTAAGCATTCAAGTTTACAAAGCACGGGAAAGTATGCGCATTAAAGTTTGAGAAGATGAGCAAACCCCTTATCTTATAATCTTCCATTTCAGAAACGTATTTGACTCTGTAACAGTGAGAGATTCTGTTAAATCAGTGCCTGTTCTTACAGGACTGCGGTGAGAAGAAACCTCAGTGCCTCTGTTCAAAGGCTGCAGGTGTGCAGTGGGAGGTCCGGCCACGACGTTCTCTTTTGCGTTAATTGGCAATGTCACGGAAGAGCGGGGAGTTTTAAACATGTGCGGGCCTTTTGAAATAAATTAACAAATATACGAACAGAACCTCCTAAACAATTAATCAAAACCAAACTAAACCAAAACCCAGATAGAAAAAATCGCTTTCATAAGTAACTTAGAACGCCTTGTGAAAAGTTTAATACTGGTTTCTTTAAGAGTCGGGCGGGCTATGCGAGTGTAGGACTCTCGAGTATTCTGCAAACTGGGTGCCAACACCTGGGGCCTTGTCCCCAGCAGGAGCACAATAGCTACCGCCGAGCAAGTGTGCGCATATGTTTGTGTGTGTGTGGGGGGGGGGCGTCGGCGGCCACGAAGTTTGTCCTCAATCAGCTCCCATATAAGGCGGCCCCGCCCCTACCCAGGGCAGCTAGGAAGCCGCGCTGGCTCGCCCCCGGCGTCTCTAACCAACCGGCTGTTACTACGCATGCCCGGTCCACTCTACTGCTCCAGATACCAGCACTCTGAGTTTTTCCGCCGCCCATTGGTTGAATCTGCACCCGGCTCAGTGCCAGCTAGGAAGAAAGCTCAGGGTTTACAAGGTTCTAGAAACAAAGGAGACGCTATTATGATTCTAGTCTAGCTGTAGAATTCTAGGGAAGATGATGGAATTCGTTGTCTCCGTGGGTTGTGGGTTTGGAGGCATATAATTTCACTTACTGCATTAATTAAGCCCACGGAGTTCCTGATTTTTAGATGAGGCAAAAGCCTCGAGATAGTGTTGGAGCTGGGGCTCACTACCAGTATCCCTGCTACCACTTCTTGAGGGGCTCCCATTATTTGAACAATGGCCAGTGCTGGCCAACTCCTGGATGCTGTAGGAATGTGAAATACCAGTGGGGACATGTAGTGTGTGAGGGCAGAACCTCCCTTTGTGCCCCAGTTAGGGATGTAGAGGCCAAGGTTGACCCGCACATCGCAGGTACTGGCTTTAAGGGAGTGGCAGGGCATTTAGTGGACTTACCAGTTGCCATCTCTTAGTGATAGGAAGGGCTGGGCTGTTGGTGCCCATCTAACTTGAAAGGGACAGCAAGAGGAAGACAGGTCATGCCTTGATTAATGTGACCAGCAGGTGACCCTGCGGTTCACTGGTGGTCTTTTGGGTTTGTGTAAAAGAATACATGCATGCATGACTAAATGAATGGATTTCATTTTACAATAGAGGGGAGTTAGATGGAAGCTTACTTACACTGGAAGTCTTGACCTTTAAAAAGATAAAGGTGGTTCTCCTAACTCCTTTATGATTTAAACCAAAATTGCTAACTAACATAAATGCAAGCACTTTTACTGAGATCTGATTTCAGCCAATACAACATTCCCTCCTGCATTTAAAACATCTCATACTCTTTTTATTTTCTTGGTACCCGAAATTGAGGGGTCCAAAACACATGCTTGGACATTTTTAGAGTCAGCAGAGAAAGACTTAGAGTTCACCGCTAACAAACTGACCATCATCTTCTCTGAAATAATTTCCGTTTGTTCCTCTGTAAAACGGATGGGCTGTAATTCATGCACTGCTGGTAAAGCCAGGTCTTTGTTAATGGTTGAAAATTCTGTTTTTGTTAATCGGTCTCCAGGATTGTGACCCTAGATGGCAGTGATCGACTCCTCCCGAGTTTTTCAGGGGTGAAGATGAGTTTTTCTCTTGCAATTATCCGCGAATGATCACTCTTAGAAACTTCCCTGCTGCAGCCAGCAGGGCTGCAACCGGCGATTTGCCACGCCCCTGGGTATCCTGGCCCCGCCCCATCTCAGCCTAAGCATTCTGGCTCCGCCCCCTCCGCGCCGCCTCCAAACCCCGGTTCTCGGATTTTCCGGGCCGGAGCCGCTCTGGGCATGCTCAGTGGCCTGGCAGGTGGGGCCGCCGCGCGACTCCAGGTCCGGCCCGGAGCCGAGAGGCGGGGGCGAGTGGGAAGTGGGCGGGGGCCGCGGGTTCAGTGGTAGAGTCGCCGGCGGCCGCGAGGCGCTGGCCTGGTGGGAATCCCCGCGGGTCCGACCCGGGCCGGGCCGAGCCGGGCTGGGATGAGCAATGGCATCTGTCAAGGTGGCCGTGAGAGTCCGGCCCATGAATCGCAGGTGAGTGGGACAGCTCGTCCCCCACCCTTGCCTTACCCCCACCTAGGGGAAGCTGTTCTCTAGCTCTCCTGAGAGGCCATCGTGAATTTAAGTGTTAGGGGCAAGCTCCCGGCCCACCTGATCCAGGCCGGGGCCTCTGGGGGCCTGGAAAACTTCGTGTTTTGCTGCCCTTTTCACTCTGTCCTGGAGGGAATCCCTAAGGGTAAAGAGTTCAAGAGGCCAGGAAGAAGATTTCCTATAAACTGTCCCCAACCCAATAACTTGGGGAAGTTTGCTCGTTTCCCCTTTAAAAGCATCAAGGTATCACTTCCACGGAGATACTTGGGGGGAACATGGGAATGGTGAGGGGGCACCGTGAGATGTCAGGCGCAGCCCTCATTTGTGACCACTCAGAAGTTCTGTAACTATTAACCACGCTACTTTTTTAATGTCTTAGAGATGATTTAGAGTTTCGGAATGTGAACCCTAACTTATAAATAATAACTTAGCAGTTCTTAACCTCGGCTGAAAGGAGGGGATAGGAAAACTTTGACTAAAGTTTTGACTCCTGGGAAAAAAGTCAAGGACACTTTGCCCTTGTTTGAAATAATGCTGAGAGCAAGAATTGTGAACACGTGTAGAATTTAATCTTGTTTTATGTTTCTACTAAGTAATGCTTTTCAGAATTATTTCACTTTTCATTCACGGAAAAGGAACCTGTGTTTGCTTTTCAATGACCTTTTAATAACCTGTTAAGAAAGATACTTTGGAAAAGTTACTTTTTAAATTGGTTTAACTTGAAAGAATGAAGTATACTTAAATGGGATGTACTGCAAATTGTTAGGCACGTTTCACACAAAGCAATTTGTTTTTATTAATTTCTAAACTGGGTTGTTGGACATTTGACTTACCATATGGCCTCTCCCTTTTAGTCATACTAACAACTTCTAGAGGTCAATGTTTGGTCATTCTGACAGCTGATTAGGGCATCAGAAGATCATAAAATCAGGAGATTTCCAAACTTCTTGACTTACCTGAATCTATTTTCTCCATTGTTGAGTAGGAAGTCATTTTTCTGATTTGGAACCATTGAAAATAAGTATTTTTAGAAATCAGGGTGAGTTTTTTGTTTTATTTATTTATTTTTGGAGGGAGTATGTGTGATTTTTTTCAGGTTACTTACTTCTAAAGCTGTTTAGGGAAGAGTTTGACTTTTCTTAAACCATAAGAGAACATTTATGTTTCTTTTTATATCCAGTCATACAAAATAAACAGACCCCAAAGTCATTTAAATGATTTAAAAATAGGATTTTCATGTGTTAGTTGTTTGTTCTTTTTCTTCTTTGGAATAATATGAAACACACTAGAAAACTATATTAAATAATTTAGGAAGCATTTATTAAGCACCTACCAAATACACAGCATTGTGCTGTGTGCTTTTCAGAATACAAGGTGAATGAATGTCTGATGAGTGTCTTCTAGGAGTTCCCTGTCTGGTGAGGGAGGGATTGTATATTGATATGACTCTAAAAAAACTGGGCCTTCTGGCAAAGATGCTGTGCCTTGACAATGTATACCTTAAGTCCAGGTTCATAGATCACTGGCAGGAAACAAGCCCAGAAACTGTGTGCTTTGTGGAGGTAGATTGAAATGACGTTTTTGCTCAACAGGCAGTTGGTGGCATCAAAATTGGGGCATGACAGAAGGAAGCAGTTGACTAGGTTAGAGGGGAAATGGGAAGGTGGGATAGAGATACCAAGATAGGTAACTGACATAATTGACAGGATTGGCAGCTCTACGGATCAGAAGGAAGGTTTAGAGGAAAAATGTAGAGTCATTAACTGAGTTTTGATGCTCAAAGAGGTGAATAAGATTTGGGGAATGGATGGTGAAGTTGATGCTTTCTATCTTGGATATGTTGAGTTACACGAAGTATAGTTAAGTGTCACTGAAAAGTGCTATGTGTATATTGAAGGAGGAGATTCATCTCTGCTAGAAGTGTTCAGCAGAAGGTTGGAAATTTGGTTTTAGGTCTTAGACCAGGATTGTCATTGGGAGATATTTTGCATATAGGCAACAGTTTTAATGTTAGGTGAGAAAGAAAGGGAGCCAGGAATTGGACATTGGGGTATAACTCTTCTTAGGATTCCAGGGAGAAGAGTGGCTTACAGCAGATAGAGGACAACCAGCCCAGCAGGCTGTCATGGTGGGAAGGGAGAAGGGTCCCCTGAAGATGGCTATGTTTGGTGTCAAGTGTTACCAAGATGATATGACAGTAAGATAAGGTCCTCAGTATTAGAGACGAGGATACTGGTAACCTTCCAAAGAGAGTTTCAGGGAGAGTCAAAGATCCAGAATTTGGCAGTAAAGTCGAAAGAGATATATAGGTGGTCATTCAAAAAATACTTGACCTAATTCATAAAAAAAGATGTGCAAGTTATAATGGTGATAAACAAAAAATTTTTTTTCTAGTGTGCTTGGCAGATATGAACCAATGCTGGTAAAGGAAGGGCAAAACAGACATCTTCAAATTGATAATGATAGAGGGTCAAAATCTCTGAAACTTTCATGTTGGAAAAATTGATAGTAATTGTCAAGATTAGAAATTGGACCCTTTAATCTGGGGATTTCATTTCTAAGAATTATTATGGAGATTATATTCCTACCTACCAAGCTGAATATATAAGGAAGCTTGCTTGTAACAACAAAACCATAAATGACGTGAATGTAAAAATGTGGGGAATTTCTTGAAATTAAGGTCTAAATCCTATGGTGGAACGCTGTATGCAGCACTTAGAAAAAACATTGATCTTTCAAGCTCTCTAAGATAGGGAATTGAGAAAAGCAAGATGTCATACACACATAGTACAGCGGCTTAAAGTTGTGTGTATGTACATACACACACACACAACTATAGCTGTGTGGGACAATTCATAAGAAACATAACAGTGGTACCTCTAAAGAGGAGGCCTGATGAAGAATATGTTAGGTAAAGATGGAAAGTTTTTTTTTCTTTGTTACTGTTTGAATTTTCACATTACTCATGCATACTTTTATAATGAATAATTAACAACTTGTTTATGTAATTTTTAAAAGTTACCTAAAAAGAGCCATTGGTTCTGGAGAAAGAACTTCCTGTTGGTTTTCCATTAGTGGAAGTTGTTAAAATTTTTTTTTTGATGGTAATTTTTAGAGTAGTGGAGCCTCAGGTCAGGGGGTGGCAACCAACAAGATTAAAGGGGCCTGGAGCTCAGTGTGGATGCTGTTGTAGCCAAAATCTTATGAATGGGGGCAAAATGGTAGGATACCGAGTTTTTGAGTTAGGAGCCTTTATAGTAATCTGTCCTTGTGTGGAACAGGAGTGCATGGTTCCAGCCAAGATTTGATGAGTTTATTTGTTTATACTGCCTTATGGCTTATGTAGCAGAAGTAGTCATTCCAGATGCAAAGGAGCAATTATCTTGCATAGGCATAATAGCAGCCACCTTTATTGAGAGTTTGCTCTCTGCCTGACTCTCTGACAGTAGTATCAGGTACAGAATCTAATCTTTGCAATGCTTTGAGCAGGTGGAGACTTATTGTTATGCCATTTTACAGAGTGGGAAACATAGCTGCTTAGTCATTTTGGGTGGCTATAAAAAATACCATAAATTGGGTAGCTTGAAAACGGCAAACATTTCTCATGGTTCTGGAGGCTGGCAAGACCAAGATAAGGGTCAGGCAGGCAAGGTATCTTGTTAGGGTATCTTGTTGCTGTGTCCTCACCTGGTGGGAGGGGTAAAAAAAAGTCTCTGGGAGGATACTAATTTTATTCACAAGGGCCCTGCCTTCAGGACCCAGTCACCACGAAAAGGCACCACCACTTAATATTATCTCAGTGTGGGCTAGGTTTCAACATTGGAATTTTAGGGGGCACAACCATTCAGACACAGTTAACTTGTCCAAAGTCACAACTATGCTTTTCAAATGAGTAAATCTTTAGCAGAAACTTAATTGTGTTCATAATTTTGGGGGCAGAAATTTAGCAATTTGTATATTATTATACACATTTTTTTGTGACTTCTTCTATGTTCTTATTTATGTCTAGTCTTTTTTAAAAAATTGGTTCAATTTTTGCATTTTTATACGTTTAATTTATTTTCCTCTGAAGAGACAATAAAATAATAATTTGGTAACTAATTGGTCTTACTTCCTTGTTTTCTTATGGAAAAACCTAGGTGATCCTCCAGAGCCATCTCTTCCACCCCATTGGTCTGCCAATGTTGAAAGGGTTAGGGTCTTAAGACAGAGTGCCTGGGCTAAAATTTTACCTGTTATTTATGAACTGGGTAAATTTGAGCAAGAGACTTAATTGTTTTAAATCTTAGTTTTTTTTTAATCAAATGGTGATAGTAGTTACATATAGCTTTCTAAGTTATAAAGACGAGGTTTCCTCCCTACATGTTTTTGAATGAGAAAATACATTTTGAATTGTACATCTTAGAGAGAGGAAAAAGGACCCATGAGGTGTACATGAATTATATGCAATTCATTCTTGCTATTCCACCTTACTCTGTTGTTTCATTAACAAATGCTGTTTGTAGATCACTAAATAGATTTCAGGTTGGAGCTATGCATTGCAGTTGATAATGTGAAAAAAAAAATGCAGTGTGAGATTCAAATGAGGGAATACTTGAGGATCAAGCTCTCCATATAGTACCTTGAATCTAGCAGAGGCTACAGAGATTTCTTGTTGGACCAGGGATATGGCTTGTAGTAGAGTGTTTGCTTAGCATGGTTGAGGCCCTGGGCTTCATTCCCAGCACCACCACCCCCACCACCAAAATAAGTAAATAAATAAACAAATAAACAAATAATTAAAAATTAGCTATTACTATTATTATTTTTATAGTTTAATGACTGTACCTTTATTCAAAAACAAATATTAAAAAATGTTTTACCAAAAAATATTTATCAAGGACTGGCAGTGGGCCACCTTTGTGACTGTTTTCTCATCTAAGGCAGAATTCACCTAATTCTTTCCCTTTTCTGCCTGTTCTCAGCCTTTCTTCTTGATTAACCTCTCAGGTAGAATTTAATGTCATGTTTCTCAAGTTCAAAAGAGAAAGTAAAAAATGCCACTGGTATTCTGACTGGGATCAGTATCCTTAATACTTTCTGGAAATTGGCATTGCCAGCTCATTGTACAGATGAGGAACAAAGACCCAGATGGTAAAGTCTTTCCAGTGTAAGAACAAGGTGGTAGCAAAGAGAAACTAGTTCCTGGTTAGTGCCAGGGTTCTGTGATGATGACAGAAACTCTTGTGTTAAGGATGGGAAGGGATCTGTGGAGATGCTTGCCTTCCAGGTCCCATGCTCATCTCTCTGGCTTGGCAACTGCATTTCTTCTCCTGCCAAATAACTTGACAGAGGGTTTTTTAATCCTCATTTTATGAAGGAGAGACTGAACTCTCAGGTAATAGTGCTGGGCTGGGCCTGCTCCAGTTCCCTTTAGGGCCCTTTGTGTGGGTACTTCTGGCCTCAGGATTCACAGTTGACTGGTTTCACAGATGACAGGAGCCTTTGGCCTCAGGAAAATGCTGGTTTAGTGGTCCTGAAGGCACTGCCACATCAGTTACTTGGTGGGATGTGATGAATTCTCTAGGGGACTCTAGAGCCTGGGGGAAGCACTCTCCTGGATGTTCCGGACAAGAGGGTGGAGTTTGAATGGTGTCCTGAGTGGGTATTGTCAGACCATTTTCTGATACATAATTGGTAAGTACTTGGGGATGCTTTTTGGAAGTTGATATTGCCAGCCCATTGTACAGATGAGGAACAAAGACTCAGAGTGAACCAGCCTGCCCAAAGTCACACACTGGGACCATATAGAGTCAGGATTTAAACCCAGGTCTGTCTTACCTTATTCTAACTCTTTAAAGTCCTTCCATGAGGTATAAGACTTGATGAGGGGAGGATAGGGGATGACTGGGAGGTAAGAACAAAGTTAGTCTATTAGTAATTTTAAAGAGCAGTTGAAAGTTTTTGTAGAATTAGTTGAGAGGGGCTTTTCTTTGTTAAACACGGGGGTTTGGGTTTTTCTTCTCTAAAGTCCTGTGCTCACTACTAGTATATAGCTATTGGCCACATGAACTTTAAATCAAAATTTCAGTTACTCAGGTGCACTAGGCACTTCAAATGCTCTGTAACCACATGTTAAACAGCCTACATACAGAACATTCCTACGACTGTGGAAAATTCTGGGCAGTATGGTTAAACAGGACTTGATGAATGCCAACCCTGCCACTCCTAGCTTCATGACCTGGCACTTTAGTTGTGTGCCTCAGTTTCTTCATCTGTAAAATGGTGGTCTTCACAAAACTCTCCTCATTGGGCTGAGATGTGATGGAATAAGTAACATTTCTGACAGTGCCTGGTCCCAAAGTAAAAGTTATATAAATAAATATCAGAATCTACTGATGGTTTCAATATAGCATATATTGTTCCTACACAAACAAGAGGGTGCAAATACATTGTTGAAAGTAGTTATCTATGGATCATGGAATTAAAAGTGACTTGCAATTTGATTTCTTTGATACAGTCTTCACATAACACATCTTTTATAAGCATGTGTTATTTCACAATAAAAATTGGTGTTTTCTGAAGTTTCATCTAATGGAAATAACAGCACAGCAACAATGAACACGTATTTACTGTTTGCCAAGTGCTGAGCAAAGTACTTTTTATACATTTTATACATGCCCTTGACTTTCCTGACTATTTGTGTCACAGAGTTCAGGATGCCTAAGTGCCTGGTGACCATAAAGAGCTGAAATATGGCCCATGATGATCTGATTCTGGACTAAGGTGGAGTAGTGAAAGGAAAGGCAGCATCAAAGAACAAAATTTACAAGCAAAACCTATTTTTATTATGAAAATAACACATGCTTATAAAAGATGTGTTATATGTAAGATCGTACCAATGAAATCAAATTTCAAGTCACTCTTAATTCCATGATCCATAGATGACTACTTTCAAACAGTGTATTTACATCCCCTTGTTTATGTAGGAACAATATATACTCAAGTGGAAGACTGACTTTTCCCAAAGGTGGTAATGCTGGGCACAGAGCTGGCTAGTGTGGATGAGGGTACATGATGGCCACTTGAGTTGGTTCAGGATGCTGATGGGAGATCCAGGGATTAGGAGGTGAGATAACCCACCTGGGTGAATCATCAGCTCTGCAAATGCACATTTGGAGGTCATTATGTTAGTGGCTGGGTGGATTTTTTCATCAGAGGAATAAGATAAAGCACAATTGTTTCAGGAGCAAGTCTCTTATTGTTATTAGAGCATTACAGTCATACATAGTAGTTGGGTTCATTTTGACAAAATCATACATGCATGAAATTTGATTTCAATTCCTGTTCCTCACCCCCACTACTCTCCCTTTCCTCTTTCCAGGAGCAAGATTCTTATTGAGACTTCTTGCTGGAGCAGAAGGGAGACACAGCACTGACCAAGAGAGTGTCAAGCTGGCTGTCTGGGACAAAGAGGGAGATCTATTTTTATTCCAATGAAAGGGTGGTAGGACTGGGCTAGAGTTTAAAATGTTAATACATTCAGGTGCATTTCAAAAGACGTTTTTCTTTTCCTCAGTCAGTGTTTCAACCTTGAGGGTCAGGGTAGTATTGCTGTATCCTGGCACCAATTGTTCATCTCTCATATTGATGCTGCATCCTGCATAAACATCTTTACACTGTAGTTTGAGTTCCTGTAGCTGTTGAGAGACTAGATAGGTGGGAGGCTGGAAGAAAACACAAATCATGTAACAAGTTAAGGGTTCTGGGAGTTTGCTGTTTTGGTGACTCCCCAACAGTTTTATCTTTTATGTTGATTGTCCTTGGGGAGTCATGGCAGGGGAATCCTGGCCTTTACGATGCACCTGGTTGTTGCAGCTGATAAGACTGAGAGTTGAAAGGGTGGGGAAAGGCACATATCATGCTTTTTAATAACTAACAAGCCATGAGTGCAGGTGGGAGGGCAGAGAAAAGCACATGCCATGCTTTTAATAGCTAACAGGCTGTTAGTTAAGGTCCAGGAGTACATTTGCCCTTTTTGGTGGGGTGAGGAGTTGGGTGGGGGCCCTGACTATCTCTTCTCCCACTCAAGAGTTTTTACTATCTACATAATGCTGCTTTTCATGGGGGTTCCTGACTGTCCGAACTTGAAGGAAGTGAATGTTGTCTTTCAGAAGACCACAATAGATGAGAGCAAGGGGATAGCAATACTGTGTAACCAGGGTCGAGACCAGAGCTCTTCAGTAGCTGGCTGAGGGACCTGGGTAGTTGCTGTTACTCTGTAAGGTTTACTTGCTTGTTATATAAAACAGCAGTGCTCCCAGGTATGTTCCAGGGACAGCTGTGAATTGTTGAGACTCTTGTAGGGGGTTCATAAAGTCAAAACTGTTTGCACAGTAGTACTAAGGTGTTATGTGCCTTTTTTATTCAAGAGTTTTTACTGTCCTCATAATGCTGCTTTTCATGGGGTTCCTGAACTCTGTCCCAACTTGAAGATGGTGACAGCTGTGATGGAAGTGAATGTTGTCTTCCAGAAGACCACAGTAAATGAGAGCAAGGGGATAGCAGTACTGTGTAATCAGTATACAGTGTTTTCCATATACTTTAACTATGATGTCTACTGATGTTTTGTGGCTGTGGGCTGTGCATTTTTTTTTAAAACATTTCTCAGTTTTAATTTCTAATATGGTAATTTTCACTGGATATGATTGATTTAATAAAAACTCATTGGGCTCCTCAGTAATTTTTAAGAGTGTAAAAGGGTTCTGAGGTCACATTTGAGAATTATTGTAAAATACTGCTGCATATGTTATTGGGGAGATAAGGTGAAGTAGTATATATAGCTTCAGCACACCTCCATGTGTGTACCATCAGTGAACCATTGCTGTTACTGTTTCTTTCCATCACTGTTGTTACTGACAGCCACAATTAAGGAGGCAAGGGTGGAGGACTGAGCATTCGAGGGTGGGTGGATGGGGAAGCAAGAGAGTAGACTGTCATGCTTTGCCTGGGTTCCAGGCTCTGGAAGGAGAGAGCTCACCTGGTGTTGGAGGCTCTGCAGGTCAAGGCCTGAGCCCAGCTGGCTGGGTTAGGCCACCAGATTAGGCTAAATGGCTCTGGAGGGGACTATTCAAAATGAGCTATGGGAGGTGCTGCCATAACTGCAGGAGGCTGGGGGATGTGTGTGAGCCACTAGGGCATGGAGGTGGCACCTGTTGATTGCCCTTCCCATTAATGGTGAGATGAAAGGAAGGAGAGAGCCTAGATCCTGTTTACCTGGGCAGAATTTGGCTCCTGTAATGACATCTTTTCAAACTCCTTTATTCCTTGTTGGAGGCACACAGTCTGGCTCAGATCCCATGCTCACCTGGGCTTTGCAAACCCAGGCTTGGCAGAGGACAGGTGTTTTGTCTGTCTTTTTGTTTTAACAAAGAAAGAGCAGGTAGGGAGTTAGGGGTTGGAGAAAGGAGGCTGAAGGGACAAGGGAGGGAAGTAGGGGTTGGCTGGATAGAGAAAAGGGAATTTCTCCCGTGGGGAGTGAGAGCTCTGATGGTTTGGGTGGGCTTCCATCAGGAGGGCTGTTGCTCTTCTGACTCCTAGAGTTCAGAGCATGTGGAAATTTTTTCTTTCTTTTAGATGAACTTTGAAAATAATGTGAAATAAATGGCTTGTTTATTTTTTATTTAAAATATCTTTAGTGTGCACAATATTCAAGGTATAAATATTATGAATATAACATATAGCATTTTAAAAAAGCTCTTTGATTACTTAGAGTGCTTACTAAACATAATCTGAGATTAAACTTCTGTTGCTTTGCTACAAAGGTGGAGAGAGAGAGAGAGAGAGAGAGAGAGAGAGAGAGAGAGAGAGAGAGAGAGAGAAATAGGGGGAGAGAGAATGCTAGCAAGCAAGTGCTCCAGAGGGAGAGAGATAAATCCATGCGTGTCTTTCCATCAGGAGAATTTGTTACCGAAAGCTGAGTCCTTGTCCCTATGCCAATCCAATAACAAGAACATGGTTTTGAGAAAAAGGAAAAAGAAGTTTTATTGCTTTGCTAGCAAAGGAGAAACACAGGGGTCTCCTGTCCCAGAGGCCCTGATTCTGCCCATGAGCAGGAACAGGGGTCTTTTAAAGAGGTAATTCAAAGGCTACATTCCACAGGTTCTTTGTTGGAATTGTAATTCACTTGTTAATTTGGGAGTTAGTCCATTTCTGAGATCTTCTGGTACCATCCCTAAAGTCTGGATAACTTAGTTTCTATGGTGGGTGTGTACTCAAGGACAGATAAATCTGCTTAAAATGGGGAAGAAAGGTAGCTCTGTTTTCCTTGAGATTAGGGAAGGGGAGAGATTAGGGAGGAGTAGGGACAGAGGAAGAGAAAGAAATGTCCATTTAAAAACTAAGTTGCAGTGGCAGAGCAGCGAGCAGCAAGGGCTGTATTCAGAGCATGAAGTGGACCACTATTGCAAGGTTATTTGAGATATCCAATTGCATAATATAAAGCCCTTTGATCTAAAATTGTTTTACTTTATATACTCTTATTTCATGATTATTTTTCTAAATCAGTTCAATAGTTTTTTATTGTTCACAGGTTTAGAAGTGGGATGCAATATTACCAAAGTTTTTTTTTTTTTTTTTTTTTTTGTGAAAGAAAATGTGTTAATTATAATTAAACTTGCAACTCAAGGGAAGCTGTGATGGTGTTTTGTTAATACCTGGCCCCATACTGAGGACTGAGAGCCTCCAGTTTGTTTCCATGTTTTTGTTATCTCCACTTATGAAAAGATGGAGTCAATTCTTCAGGGGAGGTCCCTGCTGGCCCCCTTGGACTTGGGCCTCTTCATCTTGTCAGGCACCAAGAAGGCAACTGCCAAAGAGGGCCTCCTGGGAAGCTCCATCATTCTTACTGGCTCTGGTGTGGGCATTTGTGTTCCCCGCTCTCTCCATCTCCCCATATACTCATTATTCACCTTTGCTGCCCAGTGGAGGAAAATAGCTGTTTCTGCATTTAGCAATTTATTCAAAGATGTTTGAATAAATATCAGTGGGCTCTATATACTTTATAATAAATTGAGAATGTTAGTGCTTTCAGTGTAATGGTCTTGATAAGTAATTTTGGTCATTAATAATTATTTCTGGCTACTCATTCACTTACTAGAAATTCTAAATCCCATGTGGTCATTAACTAATTTTATTCTTTTGTTTAATATTTATTTTTTAGTTGTAGTTGGACACAATACCTTTATTTTATTTATTTTTATGTGGTGCTGAGGATTGAACCCAGGGCCTCACACGTGCTAGGCGAGTGTTCTACTGCTGAGCCACAACCGCAACCCTCTAATTTTATTCTTAAAATTAGCTACTGCAAGGGTGACGATCATTAGCTCTGGTTTATAGATGAGGAAACAGGATCAGAGAAAGACCAGGTCGTGACTCAAATGTCACTTCTTCCAAGAAGTCTGTATCAGATTAGTCTGGCTTTTTGGCTTTGTAGCATTTATCATTATCTGAATTTATACATGTGTGCATCACGTATGTAGTTTTGTTTGCCTGTTCCTCCTTTATGTTAACTCCCATGAGAGCCAGTAACTGCATGGGTCTTGTTCGTGGCTGTTTTCCCAGGGCCTAGCCAGTGTCTGGAAGAACATAGGCATTCAGGAAACATTTGTTGCCTCAATAACTGCCTCTCTCCTACCCTCTGTATACCTTGCACTTTGTGTGGATGTTTGCAAGAAACTAGGAATCCATAGCCTCAGCACTAGTATGCCTCACATTATTGCCTATGAGGGGAATAGGGAATCCTACTAGTCCTCCTGTTAGATACAAGAAGAAGGGAGAGATGGAAGAGGCTGGTGAGGAACCTGGGTAAAGAATGACAGCTTCAGCTCTTTCCCTGTGTTAAGTTTATTACATGTACATTACACACCCAATGCTCTGTTATGTTTATCTCTTGAGTTAGAGAATTGGAGGTACAATACTCTGCTGTGTTTATTTATATATTTATGTGATAGAATACCTTGCCTCAGAAAAAGTGTTTAAAACTTTTTTATTATTTTGAAATAATTTTAGACTTAAGTTGCAAAAATGATGCAAAGTTCTATATACCCTTTACTCATCTTCCCCTAATATTAATGTTTTACATGGCACAGGGTCCAAAATCAAGAAATTAATAGTGGTACAAAATCAAGAAATTAATAGTGGTATAATTTTTTTTTTAAAAATTAAACTTTATTTAGATTTCACAAGTTCCCATTATTGTCCTTTTTCTGGTCCAGGATCATTTTATTTAGTTGATGTGTCTCTTGGTATCTTCTGGTATGTCACAATTTTTTAGTATTTCCTTATTTTTCATGATCTTGATTTTTGATGAGAACTGGTCAGTTGATTTTTTTCATGATCCTCATTTTGGATTTCTCTGATGTTTTATCATGATTAAATTGAGGTTATACAGTTTTGGCAAGAATACCAGATAAGTGATTTTGTGTCCTAGATATGGTTTGGGAAGTGAGTGACATGAAACCAGCATGTTAGTTTCTTTTTTTTTTTTTCTTAAATTTTTAGACATTGATGGACCTTTATTTTATTTATATATTTATATGTGGTGTTGAGAATTGAACCCAGTGCCTCACACATGCTATGTTAGTGTTCTACCACTGAGCCACAATCTTATTACAGGTGACAGTGACCTTGATTACTTTGTTAAGGTGGCATCTGCTTATTTTATGCACTGCAGTGTTTTATTTTTTTCTCATTAATTAAGTATCTCAGTGAAGGATCCTTTTGCAGGAAAAGTTTCTGACATCAGTTTGCCACAGGATTTGCCCCCCATGGAAATACATCTCAGATTTTCTAATAAAAGTCATTGTGAATATAAGATTCATTTAAGATATTTGCCCCCTCTTATTTAGTGAAAAAAGATTTGTCATATTATTGGAAATGCAGGAGTTTTGTGTTTTGGAAGGCTGTACAGAACTGTGTATAGAAGCAGCAAGACATTTACCAGGTCAATGCACATTGATATTTTCTACTTTCTACTATTTTATATTTTTTAAAAAATGTGGTTGTTATGCTCTAAATTGATTTTATGATCTGCAGTTGAAAAACACTGGTGTAGTGAATTTGTTATCCAGACAAGTTGGGGAAATTTGATTTTTGAAAATAAGAGAGACACTAAAATTAGGGTGGTATAGAGTGAATGTCATTTCTTTCCTCTGGGAAGCAGAGTGGCGGGGGGTAGGTGATGTTGGAGGAGATTGCTTGAGATCACAAACAGGATTAATCAAGCTTAGAATGAGAATTTTAAATTTTTTAGAGTATGTGTTTAGAACCCACTATGAGATGGCTTGTGATGTCTCACCTGGTTGCCTCTGCTGATTCTTATTTTCTGGGTCTTATTAACAGAGTCTAAGTAATCACAGTGATTCTACTTGGGGTCTTGGTGAGCTCCATAGAAGTGAGACTTACAAAAGTTCTTCAGGGCCAGGCATTGGTACTGCATATGCAAGTGACTCAGGACGCTGAGGCAGGAGGATTGAAAGTTGGAGGCCAGCCTCAGCAACTTAGGGATACCATGTCTCAAATAAAAAATAAAAAGGGATGGGTGTGTAGCTTGGTGGTAAAATGCCCCTTGGTTCTATCCCCCAATACCAAACAAACAAACAAAATTCTTCAGGGAACTTTGAAGACAGTGATTCAAGGTTATGAAGACTAGCTCAAAAGTGAAAAAAAAAAATTGTGGAGATAAAGCTTTTGAAAGTGGATTTTTGTCTGTTTTCTTCCTTTTCCCAAAGCTAATGTTTTCATGAGCCATCTCTACTTCATCAAATAGAAGGGCAATTGTGAGAAAACTGTCAGTACACCTGGTGTGCATGTGAGATGATTTAACTAAGATGCCTTTCTTTCAGTTATCATGTTGTTGTCATCTTCTTTTTGAAAGTTTTTAACTTTTTGTTCTGAAACATTTACAAGTTTTAAAAATAGTAGAGTTTTATTCTACCTTTTGCCTAACTTCCCCAAATATGATTATCTTCTGTTACTATAGTAAAATGATTAAAGCTAGGAGAGTAACATTGACATGATATTATTGACTTATGTATAGACTTTATTTAGATTTTTTAAATTGCCCTAATAATGCCTTTTATCTGCTCCAGGATTTAGTCTAAGATCCCACAGTGCATTTAGTTGTCATTCTTAATTAAACTTTTTTTGCTATTAGGCCAATATAGGCCAACTTTGCCTACATTGATGTAATGTTATATTTCTCCCAGAATATCTCTGCGCATTCAAAGGATTGAGGAATTACACCTTCTTTATTGGAGTATATATAGACATTTTGAGCTGTTAACACCAGTGAGGAATTAATTATTCAGTCTCATGAATCAAATGAAAAAGACATGTGGAGATTAATCCTTGATGGGTGGAAAGGGTTAGAGTTCAGAGTGAGTGTGAGAAGACAGGTCTCAGCCCTGTGTCAAGGATTGGATTCAGGCAGAATTAGTCCAGTTGTAGTACAGAAGCCACAAACTCAATGCCTGGAGTAATTCCTTATTAGAAGCTTTGAGCACAGAGGAAAGGATAAATGGCAGGAGAGTCTCAGCCTCAGAATTGGCGAAGTAAGAGGGCATGGCAGACCTTTTGTTACAAATTTAGTTTTAGTGGCTTAGAACTAGAGAAACCAAAGAAGTTTATTTTTTGCTCTGGTAAGCACACAACTGTTGTTTTTCCCAGTCAGCAGGTGTCTTTTTCCGTCTTCTGGAGCCTCACTGTCATCTCTGTCTAGCCAGTGGAAGAGGGTGAGGAGGTAGATAGGACACACCCACTTTTTTGTGCTAATGGAGGAGACATACTTCCCTAATGCTTACCTTCCATTGGTGGGACCTAGTCACATGGCTATGCTTGGATGCAGGGAAGGCTGGGAACTGTAATTACTGACTGGGAATCACTTTCCAGCTGCAGTTCTATACCATTAAAGGGAAGGTATCCATTTTTTCTGTACTCTGTGTCTGGAAAAATAGTGTTTCTCTGTTCCAACCTGTGGTGTCGTTCGCGACCTCTGCATTTGCCATTCTGTCTGCTGGAGGTCTTTCTTTCCTAGATGTCTACACATCTTGCCCTTTCCCTGCTTAGAATTTTATCCAAATGTCACCTCCTTAGTGTGGGCTTCCTCAGTTAACCCATTGATGATGACATCCCCTACCCCTGGCATTTTCTATCCCCTGTTTCTATCTTTTCTCTTTATAGTACTTATCACAATTTGGTATCTTATATATTTTCATTACTTGATGCTTTATTGTCTGAACCCCTCTATGAGCATTGGAACCATTTCTTCTTGTTCTTGGATTATGTTTGTTGTACTTGGCGTGTAGCAGGTGTTCAAGTATTGAATGAAAATGGAAACCTGGACTGTTAAAAACCCTAAAATCTCAGATTTTGGCAAAGATTATAGCTAAAACAAACAAGCAAACAGTCTACTATGTAGGCCAACCAGATCATCTCTGTGGGTGTGATGCTGTCTGCCAGCTGCCAGCCTGGCCCTTGGGTGGAGGGCCAGGTGCCAAGGGCTGAAGCTGGAAGACATGGATTTGCATTCTGTGTCTGCCACTTGCTCATTTTGTGTATTGCTTATTGGGTATATTGTTTCACTTCTCTTGGCCTCAGATCCTCCTTTTAAAACACAAGTCTGATAGTCTACCCCTTTCTTCCTCCTCCTATGTTACTGTGACAATTAAATGAGGTAGATGACACATAAGAACAACCAATTGTGGTGGATGCTCAACTAGCGTTTGCTGAGTTAATGGACTAGTTGAGTGTCCAAATGTTCTGGCCCTTGTCCTAGGTCCTGAGGTTAAGTGTCAAGTTGGACAATCCCAAGAGGCTTCTAGAAGGAACGTTGCTTAACTTAGATCTTGTAAGATGGGAAGATTCATAGCAAGAAGAGGATCTTTCAGTTATCCAATCTGTAATGAGCATCTCTGTGTATAGGGTTCTGTTTAGAGTTTGGAGATTAATTGGTGAAAAGGACAGATAAAGTGACTGCCCCTGGGGAGCTTATTTCTGTAAAATACCAGTCTGTAGAATTGTAGTACTTTTTTTTGAAGGAGGTACTGGGGATTGAACTCAGGGTCACTCAACCACTGAGCCATATCTCAGCCCTATTTTGTATTTTACTTAGAGACTGGGTCTCATTGAGTTGCTTAGTACATTGCCATTGCTGAGGCTGGCTTTGTACTTGCAATCCTCTTGTCTCAACCTTGGGAGCCTCTGGAATTAACAGGCGTGAGCCACCGTGCCCGGCTGTAGAATTGCAATGTAAGGCACAAATCTAATTTAGTTTTTTTTGGTGGCCACATTAAAAAAGAGAAAAAAAAGTGGATGAAATTAACTTTATTTAATGTAAGCCAGTATTTAAAAAAATGTAATTTTAACATGTAATCAATATGAAAGTATTAATGAAATATTTTACATTTCTTTTTTTCTCTGCCTTTGAAATCTGGTATATGTTTTATACTTATGGTACAACTCAGTTTGGACTAGCCACAGTTCAAATGTTCAGAGCTACATGTGGCTAATAACTGCCATGCTGGACAGCATAGGCCTAGTGAGTAAACAAAGGATTATAATATAGTGGCAGGTGGTCAGAGTTCTCTAAGGAAAATAAAGCACATTAAAAAGGTGGATAACCATAGGTAACAGTGGTCAGGGAAGGACCTTGTGTAGGTGATACTGATGAAAGAGGTAAGGTGGTGAGTTTGTGGGAGTATGTGGGAAGAATGTTCTAGGCAGAAGTGACAGCAATTGCAAAGACCCTGTGGTAGCAGTATACATGAATATTCAGTGGATACTAGGAGGCTCATAAGTCCTGAGTGCAATGAGGAGGGGCATGTGGTGGGTCATGTAGGTCCTAATAACCCATGGAAAGGTCTTAGATTTTATTATAAGTAATGTTAGGGCCATTGGAGGGGTATAAACATGGGTGCACTCATCTAACTTATGTTGTCAAAAGGTCACTTTGGCTGCTGGTGGGTAATGGACTCTTAAGGGGGTGAGAATGGACACAGAGCCGGATGTGGTGGCACATGCCTGTAATTCCAGTAGCTTTGGAGGCTGAGGCAGGAGGATTGCAAGTTCAAAGCCATCCTCAAAAAAAGTGAGGTGCTAAGCAACTCAGTGAGACCCTGTCTCTTAATTAAAATATAAAAGGGCTGGAGATGTGGCTTAGTGGTTGAGTGCCCCTGAGTGCAATATCAAAAAACAAAACAAAAACAAACAAACAAAACAAAACAAAAAAACTCAAAAGAGTGGACACAGGATGATTTGAGCAAGAGGCGTGAATGTGTATGATCATGATCATTCATACGACAATTCTCTAAGCAAGCATTTATTGACCAAACAAAGTGCAGAGTGTCGTATTAGGCACAGATTATGGAATGGATTTCTGCCCTCAGGAAGCTTAGACCAGAGAGCCAGTGACCAGAAGGGTTGAGTAGAGGAGCAGCGGGGGATGCGTCTTGTTGGGGAGGCAAGATGTGACGCCACTTGGCAGAGCTTAGTTTTTGCTGGGCTGATCACCAAACTAGGGTGTCAGGAAAGAGCTTCAACCTAAGTGACCTGTAAATTCCATTTGGCACTGAGAACAACAGCTTTTATTCTGTTGGCAGTGGACAACCACTGAAGGTGAGCTGGGGAGATGTGGGCTGATGTTATCAGTGTCTGATGAGGTCAGTGCCCTGTGTTAGGAGGAGGAGGAGGATGGTAAAGGAGAGAAGTAGGAACACTCTAAAGGCTGGCTTTCCACCAGTGTAATTCCAGTGTAACTTATACTGAACTTCTACTAACAAATAGTTTTCAGATTTTCTGATGACTGATAAATGAATTGATGAATCAGTGGGAAGGATTTATTTTTCTTTTCCTGACACATCAAGTGCTCGTGATATTGATTTGATTTTCTTTGATTTGATCTTGGCTGGAATTCCTTTCTCTTTTGATTTTGAAGAGTCAAAATTTTGTGGTTGTTTTCCTTGTGCCATCTTTCCCCTATTTCCTTGTAGTCTACTTTGATTTTTGAGGAACAGCTATCATTAATCAGTACTGGATAAACCTGATACATTTTCTTAGCCTTTGAAGCATGTTTGTAGTTATTGATTTGCTGTTTCTTATCTATTTGTTTATTTATTCATCCATTTAGCAGACATTAAATGCTTTTTGCCTGTGGGAAACTACTACTTTTGGCCTTTGGACTGCAGCCTGATTAAATCAGTAAAGTTTCTTTGGGAATCTCACTGCCCTGTGATCTCAAACTTTTTCACCATGCTCATGCACAGGGAAGGATGTGATATAGGCCTGAATGGAAAAGGAAAGGTCATCAGGTGGTTCTAAAGTTTTGTTCTGTCATTGGTACCAACCACTTACATAATTTTATATGTGTTATTGATCTTCTGATCTCATCTTGCTTCATCTGTGCAAAGAGGATACTAATACCTTATTTATAGGGTTATAGTGAGGGCTTAAGGAATTAATGACTGTGAAGTGCTTGAACAGAGTAGTCACAGTCACTGTTAACTATTATAATTTTGTCTTGTCTCTTAGGATTTTCATGAGTACTATGGTTATGTGGACTAGAATCTTACATAATACAATAAAGAATGGACAGAGTCCACTTCTCACCAAGTACTCAGTTCTGCTGTGTAGATGATATGGAACAGTGAGTTTTTGGAAAAAGGAAGATCAGTATTAGCCTAAGCCTGCATACATCATGTTATGGGGGAAGTTGAGCTTTGAGGTCCAAATAGGCCTAGCATGATGAAGAACAGTGTTCTCTTGGTGACTTTGTCATCTTGCAGCCATTGAATATTCACTGAGTCTTTTCTTTGGCCAGGGATGAATAAGAGCATGATTTCTGTTTCTTAAGTAGCTCATGATCTTGTTGAAACAACAGAAACAAAGAAAGCCTCACAAGTTCTCTAGGAAGTAATGTTGCTTTCAAGGCATGGCAGTGTGGGGGTGGGGAGTTGTTTAGTGGCTCCTTCTGAGGGCAAGAGAAACATCCTAGAGTATGCCTATGACTAAGGACACATTCAGAGGCTCTAAACTGGCCTGTGGTTAGAGAAATGCAAGGTATTCTTAAATGCTAGAACTTCAAGGTGGGTGGTAAGAGGAAAGTGGAGAGCTGCAAAGTTCCAGAGTATTTTACCAGTTGTGCACTTTGGACCTTATTATTGTTCCTGTTCATTCTTCTAAAAATTATTTAACTGTAAGCTGATTCTTTAGGTAGCAGGAGCCACTTTGCAAATAGGTGTAGCACAATGAGATTTGTATAATGTAAAACCTGGGAGTGAGACCACCAGCTTCCAGAGGCATGTGTGAGGCCTATGATATAAAACTGAGCAAAGACAGTTCTGAACTAGAACACTGTCATCAGAATGAATCTACTCACCCATCCACTCCTTACCATTTGCCCAACTCATTCATTCAGTCATCTATATATCCATTTCTTGCCCCCACCCACCCATTTACTCAACCATTCACCCAGCCAGTCAACTGCCTAACCACTCAAATCCCATCAGTCATCTATCTACCAAACTAAACACCCCAACATGTACATATCATTTATTAACTCCTTTATCATAGCTCACCTGTTTGTGGTGGGTGCTCAGATATCATGGTTAGCAAGACCAGTCACTTTCTAGTTCTTCTGGAGCTTCCAATCTAGTTAGGGAGATTGACATCATAGAAAAGCAACAACAATAACAACAACCACAAACACTTCTGTTAAGAACCTATACCAGAGGGACCTGATCCAGACTGGGGAGAAGGAGCCAGGAAGTCTGCCTGCAGGAAGGGACCTCTAAGCTACATCCTGAAGGGTTCCAGAGAGAATTAAGGGGTCGAATTAATAGTGACTGCCAAGAAGGAAGTTGAGGTAGAGGAATGGATGACAACTCCAAAGTGTCTGGAGGTGCTGGCTGGGTAAAATGGTCTTGGCCAATTTCTAAGCAATCCAGAGTATAGAATTCATTACACCAAGACAAGCTGCAGACAGTGTGAAATCTGGACAGTGGTGGTCCTGGCTCTTTCTCACATGTTGTTCCCCAACTTTGTGTCTTTCCCTTCTTGGCCAAGAGAGAATGGACTGATTCCTGGGAATCTTTTCTTTCTTTCTCTTTTTCATAAGAAGTGACTTTCATAAAAATTGCTAGAAAGAAGTTCCATCTACCATTGACTGATTGATTGATGGATTGATTTATCATTCACAAAGTATTTAAATACATTGCTGGGTATGTGTAAGTATAGCAGATCTCAAAGTTTTGATTTTGAGATCCCTTAAACTCTCAAAAATTATGGACCCTGAAGAACTTTGGCTTTGTGGTAAATTTGTGTTTATCATATTAAAAATTAAAATAAATCACAGGAAAACGTAGGCACATATTTCTTTGCCATTAGCAAGATAAGAGTGAAAAAGGAAAAGAGTGTCCAGGTATCAGTATGAAAATAGTTTTGATGTTGGAGAGCCCTCCAAAACCTTTAAAAACTGCTGTGCTGCTGTCAGGGGTACAGTGGACTATGAGCCAGGAAGGCCTAGCTTTTGTTGTCTAGGTCTTGTGGAAACATGGAATTGGGGTCTGAGACTTGCAGCATCAGGGAAGGATCATGGAGGGAGACATATCAGCTGAGAGCAAAAGTGGGGTTGAGCCAAAAAGCATGAGTGGTAGAGGGACAGTTTGGGGGAGGTCCAGAGGCCTTATTCGAGGACTTGAAAGAAGTTCATTTTGGTTGCACATTAATATTGCACTTGCGAGGCTGATACCAGCCATTTGATTCCTCTGTATGTCTTCAGCATGATGTGATTTTCTCTGCTTGTTCTTAAGTCCTTTTTCTGTGTAACTGAAGGAAGCTAAGGACCTCTTTGTGTTGGAGAGCTTCCTATTAGAAGGGCTCAACTGGGGTTGTCAAGCTTAGAAAATGCAAAGGAAGTGGAATGCTGAAACATGAGGGGAGCTCAGAGGAAGTGTCGGTTTGCAGGAGAAAGGAGGCTGAATGAAAAGGCATGATTAATCATAAAAGACTGGAAGGTGATACTTGAGAATTGAGGACTTGAGTCAACAGAAGTGGGGCTGTGCATCTGATGTCATCCTGTTATCTCAAGATGAGGCCTCTTGGCCTCAGTCGATGAGCGCCACACATTATGTTAGCTCCAGCCCCTGCCTGCCTTTGAAATGAGGTCCACTTAGTAGAGGTGTAGCTGTTTGGCCAGGTGTAGCTGTTTGGCCAGGTGCAACTTGAGACTGACTTCCTTTGCCCTGATATGGTGTCCTAGGGTCTTGCTCTGTTGGGCAAGGACTATTTGGTCAGCTGAGCCACAGAAATGAGGCCAGACCTGTTGTACTGTTGGTCTCTGTTTTATTGGAAAAAACACTGGTGATATCAAAGGGCTTTCTTACCTCAGGCCATTCTGGCTTGATGACAGGTTATTTCTTTTATTTCTACCTGTAAGTTGTGGTAGTATATTCAATTGCCAGGAATCTGGGGTGAATTGTTGAGTGTTCAGAACCTGATAATATTGTTTCAGATTTATAGCCCCAGGGGATTGGCAGCTTCCTTCTTCAGACATTAAACACCTAGATGGCATCAGAAGGTGAAAATACTGTCACAGAGTCAGATGGAGTGAAAGTTAGGGAGATACAGCTCACACTGAAAAGGCAGAAGGAAATGAGAGAGAAAGAGAACACCCCTTCCCTGGTGGCTTCTTTAATAAACCCTAAATAAGAAATTAGAAAATCTGAACTTATTGGCTCCAACTGGGTTATATCGTATTTTATCTTGTAAAAAGCAGCTTGATTGTTTTTTATCACATCAGCCTGTGTTGTCATTGCTCTCTGTCCCTTACAGGCACCATGGATGGGAGAAAAGAATAAAATCCACCAGCTAGTGCATGGTGATGGTCTCAAGGAACCACAGTCAGATCCTTTAGAGATGCTGCCAGTTAGTCATTTAAGAAAGTGTCTTACCATTAGAGGCATAGTCCCTTCTCTTGTCTCTGGGTTTCCTGTAGAGGCCCCCACTCTCATGTCTGGAGTACCGGACTGGGAGAACAGAGTGGGCTAGGTTGCCTTGGGGATCTGAGCACTCCTTTTGGGAAGACACTGTACAACTCCTTCCCCCTCCCCCCAATCTCCTTTGGAACATGGACACAGGAGGGCCATATCCTAGCCATGCTTGTTACCAGTGTTTTGAGAGAGATCAGAAATCCAGGTTCTGTGTAAAACCTGACTTTTAAAATATTGTCAACTAATTACAGACATTTTAAAGCATTGGTCCTAGTCCTGGGGTGCCATTTTGAAACTTCTGGTTTAGAATGAATATTTTAAAATGCCTCTCATTTAAACTTTTTATTTACTTTTTGTCATTATCCCTTATGCACTCCTACAATATTAGCATTTTCAGTATTTTGGTGAGGTTTCTCTGTGTGGTCTTTGTTTTTCCTCTGTTGAGAGACAAGCAGCCTTTCATGGGATGTGTAGAAAAACTGATCTTGTCCTGGTTGCCACAAAGATCCAGACATTGGTATTTCTAGGGAGCAGTTAACAGCCAAGAATCTGGGCCTTCTCCAAGATACAGCTCGGGAAGATGGTTTCATGAACCATGCTGGTTACCAGCTGGTTATGCTGGGCAACTGTTTGCTATGTGGAAGATTGGTCATTCATTGCCCATGATGGTCAGGTTAGTGGTAGAATTAGGCAAGACTTGCTGTCAATTTAGGGGTAGGTAGACAGGCTGATTAGGTTGTCAAAGTGCTGGTCAATTAGAGATTTGGAAACTGGAACTGGGTCTTGGGGTTCTGAAGCTTGCCCTGCACTTTCTGTGAAGCTTGTTCTTTGCAGGCTCGGTCCTTCTTTCTCTCTCTCCTTTGATTTTGTGCAAGCCTATATCACAGTGAATTTTCTCCTATGGGCTTTGGTAGTGACATCTGATTGTAGAGTGATCTACAGTTTGGTCTTTCTGAAACACTTAAAGGACAAGGAGGGAAACACAGGACAGGACACTGGAATGCAGCCTTCCCAGAAGATGCCTGCTTCCCATCTCAGAGTCAGACTTAGTTGGTTTGAGGTGCAGCCTGGGCATCAGGGCTTTTAGAGCACCCAAGAAGTTCCTGTGTGTAGCAGAGTTGGAGAATTCTTGGGTTGGAGTCCTTGCTGAGGTTTGGTTTACTGCGCAAGCAACTGGATCTGCATTGCTCTATGATATCAGGTAGCCCTGGGTAATGGTTAGCAGCAATAGGCTCTCCTTTAGTAATGTCCTGATGTTTCTCAGGTGAGGGCTAGATGAACATGAGTATGAGCGGAGTGTGGCTTCTCCAGCTTTTTTTTTTTTTCTTTGCTATTATGTTGAGCAATCTCCTCTGAAATCTCTGGCGAGAACTGCTATTCCCTGTCTGACTGGTATAATCTGAAAGGATTGTAAGCTGAGCTGGAGAGGGCAAGGAGCTGGTCTTTGTTAAGCAGTGCTCCATCAGGCACTGAGGAAGGCAGTGGGTTCATTTCAGTGTTCAAAGAATATCCTATAAAGGAAAGGTCTGATGACCTACCCTTCTTAATATAAAAAATGTGTTTGGACTTCCTTTTTGGTCCAACTTTGTTCACTTGGAAGCCAATAGAAGCCAGGTCTCTCCTTGGTCTGACCTCCCATGCCCAAAAGCTAGTTCATAGGTTCATCCAGCCTTTTGTTTCATCCATATGGAGTAATCATGGACCATCAAAGGGCACTGGCCATGACTATATGCCTCTGTATTCTCACAGAGTCTCATAAAGAAGAGACATATGTGTTTGTCTATCAACCTATTCCTGCCTCTGGCTGCAGTGGCTCTCTCTAATTTAATATGTGAGTGAGCCCTGGGAAAGTGACGGAAGGATGTAGTATGCATCATGTGTCCTTAGATTGGACAGTCAGCATGTACTTAGAACAACCAGACATAATTCACAAGTATTTAAAAATAAAGAATCTTTTTGTTTCTGATAATCTTTTTTTTGAACTGTGCCCTCAGGATTATGTGGATGAAGACGACATTTCATAAACAAAACTTGGAAAGATCTTCATAAGATCAGCTATATAATGGTTCTTCATTAATGAGGGCTTTGGCTAAAAACTTTGACAAGTGTTTTCTCTGGCTTCCCTCCCATTTCTACCTATTTTTGAAAGGTCATGTTAAAATGAATGTCTCTGTTGGCCTGTGAGCTCCCTGAGGACAGGGCTTTTGGTTGGTTTTGTCCACTGGTATACCCCCACTGCTTCAGACAGTACTGGCACACAGTAGTGACACAATCGACATTGGTTGGATAAATGGTTGGGTCTTGATTTCGTGATGGAAATGAATGCATTGGTTGAATATCTGCTCTGTGCCTGGCTTCCTGTTGCCTGCTTTCTTCTATCACATCTTTTAGCAAAAGTGTACATTGGCTAGTTTATTTTTTTAATTTTTTATTTTTTAGAGAGAGAGAGAAAGAGAGAGAGAGAGAGAGAGAGAGAGAGAGAGAGAATTTTTAATATTTATTTTTTAGTTATCGGCGGACACAACATCTTTGTTTGTATGTGGTGCTGAGGATCGAACCCGGGCCACACTCATGCCAGGCAAGCACGCTACCGCTTGAGCCATATCCCCAGCCCCATTGGCTAGTTTATTAACCACAGCACTGCTGTGCAATGAGTACTTTTTGAGAAAGCTGTGTGTAATAGGTGTTATTTAAGAACATTATACAGATGAGAAAACCAAGGCCAGCTAAGTTATATATTGTACTCAAAGTCCCAAAGCTGCTAAGAGTTAAGGTTTCAACCCTAAACCTATTGCCCTTCCCTCTTCCTCCATTGTTAAACCTCTGTGCTTGGCAACATAGATGTTAGGTGCTGTGCTGGAGGGAAAAGTTACAGGAAACCAAGATCTCATCTCTTCCCCCGTGACTGGCAGTAAAGTCTTTTGAAGAAAAAGTCCCTCAGTTCAGTTTGAATTTATACCAGGGCCTCTCCCCTAACTGGTATATTTAGGAGGTGATGTTGTAAAAGGAATCAGTCTCCTTTTTACAGGCCAGTTATTGTATTTTTTCCCCAAAAGCTGTCACTAAGAACATTTTTCTAAAATAGAGATAAATCTGGAGGAAGGTTGTAGTGATGGTGTGGATGAAGACTGAGAAGACACATTTCTTTGTGTTTCATGGCACTGCAGCACTACACTAGGATGTCTCGGGGCATTGAATAGTTGATTTAATATCTGAACACTGGAAATCAGTGTTCTTGTACTTCAAGTATTGAAATCTGTACTATCTCTTTTGAGCTTCCACTTTTTGAAATGAGTTGATGCTTGTATGTTTGGGGGAAGCATATCAGAGTAGTATGGGCATATGCGCTTCCTTGTTTTTCTTGTGAGCCCAGAGGAGACAGAATCCCCTATGACTTGGTCCTGGAGTCAAGGTCAAAGCTGTGAATCTGCAGGAAGAGACAAGAGCTTTGTTTCTTATGGAATTAACATCTGCCAAGTTATCTGATGCTTATGGGGAGAATGTGTCTTTATTTAAAAAATTTAAAAGGACACTAAACTTTGAAAGCATTAGCTTAAGTGCCTGAGTTCAAGAAAAGTCTCCTGTTTTCAGTATGAGTATTTCATTCATTCTTTATTTACCAGATATAGCCATCTCCCCTGTATTCATGGGACATATATTCCCAGAAGCCAGTGGATGTTTGAAATCAAGAATGGTACCATACCCTATATATGCTATTTTTTTTGTATGCATACATACCCATCATAAAGTTGAACTTATAAATTTGAAACAGTAAGGATTAACAACAGTAACCAATAATAAAGTAGAATAGTTATAACAGTATGTGGTAACAAAAGTTACATGAATGTGGTCTGTCTTTCAAGAGTCAGATATTAATATTTTGGACCGTGTCTAGTGCATATGGCTGAATAAGAGAAAACGACCAAAATACATTCATCCCAGTGCTTCCTTTACATCAGAATAGTGCTTGGTATCGTGAGATGTGTAAAATACTAGGCTTTATCTAGGAAGCTCCTAAACTCCTATACCTGGTAAATAAAGAATGGAAGACAACCATATAGCTTCCCCATAGTCAGCAGGTCTAAAGTAATTGCTGTGGGGTGTTGTGGACTGTCACACAAAAGATAGTGGCAGGGAGGGATCTGGGATGTCTTTCTGGAGAAGAAGACACATTTATAGGCTTTGAAGTATAAGTCAATTGGAGGATAAAGGTACATTCCAGGCAGGAGGACCAGAGTGAGCAAGGCCAGAGGCAGGTCTTCATGAGGCTAACAAGAAGGAATAGTGAGGAATGTGGGGACCTTGGATGCTGCTGGCTTTGTGGTAGAAGATGAGGCTACATGGGCTTCATGTTTCCCCATCCAGGGCCTAATACATTTGATGACTTGGCCTGTTGGAGTAATCTTCCTGTGATGCCTTTAATTACTGACTGGCCCACTATGTTCCTGTGGGAGCTGTAACTCCTACCTTCAGGATGATGTAGTTGAGTCAGGTGAGGGGCACTAGCTTTATCCTCAGTAGTTCTTTATGGCTTTGAAGTTGCTTAATTCTTGTGACCTTTTGCAACTCTTACTCCATAGGAACAACTGTGAGTAAGTCATGCAACTTTCCTGGGCTTCAGTGACTCTCTGTAAGTTGAGGTCATAGGCTGAGTCTCTTACTCTCTTCTGAGTCCATTTCTTTTCACATGCTCCATTTCCCTGAACTTCATCTTGACTCTCAAACCCTTTACCATCTTGACCCCCAGTTTTCTTCCCTGTAGAGTATCCAGAGTTCCCTGTTAAAATATCATCTTTAACCTTGAGCAGCAAAATTTAATTCTTTTTAATTTTAGGTGTAACATATGAAGTTCTTTAACTGTCTATCAGTTCTTTTCAACTAGGACCAGGGTTCCATGTCAGAATTAAGTTCTCATGACCTGAGAAAGGCATCTGTTACATGTAACAAATTGACTTCTCTCTTGGTCTTTAGAGAGGTTATAGTTGTGTACCTTCTTTAAAAGAACTTTCCTGCTCTAGGAAGAGAAGCCCCAGCTGGAAGTCAAAAGTGAGAACCCAAAAGACATAGCGCTGTTGTGAAATTTTGTTCTGAAATTGGGGTTAGGGGCATTGAGCTTTATTCAGAAGAGTGGTTGAGACCACTGTCTACTGAAATACCATCTCAGAAGGAGCTGAGAGGCAGTTAAGCTTTATAAAATCCCAATTCTTCAGGGAAGCACTGCAGATTAATCACTGCAGTGGTTCCCAAACCTACTGAATCATTAGAATCTTTTTAGATGGTTAAACGTACTCCTGAATCCCTATGTTAGAGAGTTCTATTTGTTAGGTCTGGGTTGAAGCTCTCCAGATGATTCTGGCTATTGGTCATCAGGTCTAGGGCATCACAGAAGTGGCCCAGTTGTCTTGAGTACATCTGTGTTCTCTAGTTTTGGGCCAGCATCGCTTGTATGTGTAGCTGTGATCTCCTTGCTCTATACTCATCCCTTTAGAGTCTATACAGAGCTGTTAGAGTGGTATTTAAAAAAATGTAAATGTGATTTTTGCTGTTTTCCTATATGCAAAGCCTTTCTGTGCAGTGGCCTCATCACATTTCAATTTCAAAATCTTAGCCATTTTAGCCAAAGTCTGGAAGATCTGACATGATTGGCTTCTGCCTTAAGGCTTTTCCATTTTTGCCTTTCTTCTATACTTACTATGGTCTCCTTATCCTTTCCCCAAAGTCTCTGGCTGGCTCCTTGCCATTGTCTTTACCTGGAATGCCCTTCCCCTGGCTTCTGTCTATTCAAGTCTTTGTTCACATATCACCCCCTTTCAGACTTCTTTTCTGGCTGCTTGCCTCCCTTTACCTGTCAGTCCTATTCCAAGGCACCCATTCTTATATCCTTGTAGCCCTTATTATTATCTAAAATGACATTGTATTATTGCTTTTATTATTATTATTTTCCCCAATGTCTCACCGAAATGCAGAGTACATGAGAACTGAGCCTTTGTATGGTTTGCCTCTTTATCCCTATACCAAGAGTATTATCTGGCTTGTGAAGGCACTCAGTAAATATTTGTAAATGAATGAATATATAAATCTGTCTATACAGTGTTCCAGATAAGGAATTGTCTAGCCTCTGACTAAATCTCTTCAGTGATGATTCTGCACATCTCAAGGCAGTTGCATTTTATATTGAGACAATTCTGATTCTTAGGCTATTCTTTCTTCAACCAAAAGAAGAAGAAGAAAAAACCATTTGCCTCCTTGCTCAGTAGCCCCAGCTTGGTAGTTTTTGCTGGGGAGTTGTTGATGCTATATCACATATTCATCTATAGTGTTTCTTTTCTTTTTCTTCTTTTTTTTTGAAGCATATATTATTTTTATTTGTCAATTAAAAAAAAAATAAACAGTGCTGGTTTTGGAAGCCCATGTACTAAATGAAATGAAACAGAGATCAGCATGATCACTGTGCAAGGACTACATGCAAATTCGTGAATGTTTCATATTTTAATAATACTGATGATGAAATAAAATGTCTAGTCCCAGTATGATAATAGGTAAAGATGGCTAGCTGCCTGTAGAGGATGTTTTTTGTTTAATTATAAACTAATTGTCCCTAGAAATTTGCATTCCAATTAGGGCAGATGACGCCCAAGTTTGAGTAGAATCCAAGCTTATATGGTATTTCTAAGAGGAATCCGTGTGGTAGGTACTGTTTGCTGTTCAGATTCTCCTTTTTGAGGTCTTATTGTCCAGCCTCTGCAGTGATGTTAGCACAGCTTTCAGCTGTCAGCCCCTCAAGGATGGTCTGGTCTGTGGTGTGCCCTTTTCCAGGCAGTGCCTAGTCCCTGACTGTTCATTGCAGGGGTATAAAGAACAGCCATATTGTTCCCACTTGGGGCCATTCTGAAGGGCCATTCCCCTCCAGAACTGTCCATGAAGTTGGCTGAGGCTGTTGTTGGGTCTATGTCTCAGTTCTGCTTCTTCCTCTGCCCTGCCTTTTTCTGTCTCCACCTTTTCCCAGGGGTTTTCCCAAGGGCACACCCTAATGAATACTTTGCATGCCAGACTTCCTCAGATTGAGGCTTTTCTTCAGATCCCAACCTATAACTGGTACCAGTTGGCTCTTTGCCTAATCTTTTAGGTTTATAACACCCTCCCCAGGCCTGGTAAGGTGATAAAAGTCTCACCTTATTAGCTCCCTTCTGCTGTGGCAGGGGTCAGCTGAGGATTTCATTCAGCAGGCCATTCATAGTGTCTGTGAGCTATGGTAGCACTGTTGGCCTGGACTCTTCCATGGTGACACCCCATAGGCAATGGAGTGGAGGCAGTTCCAACTTCTTACCAGCTGCCACCCAAGGTTGGTATTAGGATGTTGGTTCTGGTGCTCCTGACCTAACTGACCACGGTGTGGTGTGGTGAGGCGAGGCCTGTTCTGAGAAACTGAAATGAAGTCAGGGTGATTGCTTGAAAAACCCACTTCAGGATTTATTTTTTCAGTATACTTTCCCCTGGGTTTTTCTCAGAAGTTAAGCTGAAGGCTTTTATGATTTCATGGAGAGCAACTAAGAGTAGTCAATGGTCCCTGGTTGTGTACTAACTTCTCTTGATAATCTTGTTTCAAGTGCTGAGGATCAGCCAGAAAGGACAAGGTGTAGCATTAGGAAGAAAGGGCTTCAGGGAATATAGTGATTCTCCCTGAAAGTTTGATGCCAGACTTTGAGATAAAGGTGACACATTTTTCTGAAACCTCCACTACTACATGGTATTGAAGTGTCACTCACATGCAGTTTGGGCTTGGGTAGGAGGTGAATATATGTGCATCCAACTGCGAAGGTCCTGATGAGTGCACAGGCTTTGAGAGGTGGTGATGATGTCTGAGTTAGTAGGCAAAAATGAAGTGTGAGTATGTAATATGCAATATTTAGGACAGACTTATACAAAGAAATTGTTTGGTGATTATTTGAAATTCAGTTTAATTGGGCATTCTGTGTTTCATCTGGAACTCTTAAAAAAATAAAAAGAAGTGTCATAGAGTAGAGCTGAGAAACTGAGTCATTTTTTGAGCCTAAGGGATCAGAAGTGTTCTCTGAGAAAGGAACTTGGGGATGGTTTTGAATCTTGGGTATCATTTTGCCTGGTGGGAATGTAGAGTGGTAGAGAAGGGCAGGGGCAAAACTAGGCAATGCCAGAGAATGACCAAGGACCTGGGGGTGGGGTAGGATGGAAGTGCAAGGCCAGAGGGGCCTTGTCCTCTGTAGGGCTCTGGGTGGGCTGTCAGGTGAGGAGTGTCCCATGGACTTGTCCTAGAGCTTGAGGAGCTGCTGGTGTTTTATTGTTAAATGACTCATTTTAATTATAAAAGCACTATCAAATTATGCTAAAGTATTTCTAACACTGAAATGTTTATTTTCTTATCCCCCGAGGTCCTGCTTTTGCACTCTCTCTCTCCAGAGGTTACAACTGCAAATGACTTTCCATTTATCGTTTCAGAAATGTTCAGAGGCATAGATGTGCATATTCTTTTGGCTTTGTTTATACTTTTATTGAGCTGAAAACTTAATCACCATTGACATGCTGTTTTTCCACTTCATCTTTCTCCCACTTATAATATTGCTTGGGCTGCTTTCCATATTGTTACCAGTGGAGCTCTTGATTTAAAAATATAGTTTTTTATTTTATTATTGCTATTGAGTGTCTTGCCACCAAACTGGAGGCAGTTAAATATTGGTTCATAGTATATTAACTTTTAAGGTGAATAGAAGAATGCTGGTTTGTTTCAGGACTTGGGAGAAATAAACTAATGGCTCACTTTGGAGAGCCCAGCGTTGCCAGTTTAGCTGTGCTTCATGGAGTGACCAAAAACCATTAGCTGAATGGGTGGGATCAATTTGAATTGCTGAATAATTAAAAAACATTTTTGAAATATTTAGATTAACATAGTGTTTTTTTTCCTAATAAACATTTCCCTACTCACATATCTGAGAGCTGACATAATTTATCTCTTTTCCTGATTGGATATTTTAAATCTTTTCCTGTCCTTTCCTCCCTGAAACCCTCCAATATTGATCTATAACTCAGTATCCTTACTCCAGCAGGCTCATTTGTAACATCTTATGATCTAGTTTCCAGGCCTTTCAAATAAATTACTTATTTATATGAAGGGACCATAATTGACTTTTCGGTTGAGAAACCCAATTCACCAAAGTGGCCAGGGAGAGACATAGTTCATTTTGCTCTATTATTAAGTCAATGTTCAAATAATATTTTAGGATTATTTATTTTCCTCAATATAAGAAAAATGTCAAGATTTATTTCTCATGTTTCTTAAATGTCAGAGGAAATTGACCTGAGGCCATGGAACTCTCAGAGCCCGGTATTCTACAGTTCTCTGCTGAAGGATTAAAAGTCATTGCTCTCAGGACTGGTTGTGAGCATTGTCCTTGTGCTCGGTGGAATCAGGTGTGGATGTGAAGGAAGCTGGGTTCTTGTTTTCTGGATGAATTGGAGAGATGATATAATTAAAGATGAAACCCTCATAAGTGGGATGAGCTAGGTAGGTAGGGGTAGGAGGGATATTTCTGAAGGTTTATTAGGAGGAGGCGAGCCTCGTTGAGCCTGAGGCAAGCCTTGCTTGAGGATGTGGATAGGAAGATATCGTAGTGTGTGGAATGGCAAGAACCAAGAGTGGGAGGGAGCCAGTAGGGAGATCCCTGTAGTAGAGGATGAGCATTGCTGAGTAGGCTGGGGTAAGAGCCATTCATTTAATAATTCAGTTAATCCAGCACAAGCAGAAATCAATTTATGACCATGTCAGAGTTGCAGGCACTGTGCCAAAGGGTGTAGGGTGTGAACTCAACAGGCTGAGAGTCCTCGCTTTTAAGTTCACAGTCCAGGGGTGAGATGAGCAGAAGGGCCATCTAACTAAGGATAAAGCAGAGTGCTTGGTGAAGGCTGTTCAGAGTATGTGAAGTCTTAACCCAGCCCAGAGGAATGGCTGGGAGTTGGCCAGAGAAAGGGGGTGAGGCAGGATATAGTGTTAAAATGACAATTTGAGTCAGGGTATGATCATAAGAGTTGGTCTTATCCTGTAGTTTCTGAGAAGTCCTTGATGGGTTTTAAAGCAGATGCTTCATGGTGAGATGTGTATTTTGGAAGGCTCCCTCTGGCAGCAGAGAATAGAGTGTAGGTGGGAGGGGATAAGACTAGAAAGTGGTGGTGGTGACTTGACTGGGACAGTGGCTGCAGAATGGGGAGATGTGTTCAAGGTCTGTAGGTGTTAGTTTGGACAGGACTAGGTACTTGAATGTTGAGTAGGGCAGGAAGGGTAAGGCTGTTTGATGGAGTGTTACGTGGACCTGGAAGTCACCCTGATACTTAGGGGCCTTGGGGGAGAAGCGAAGACCACAAAAAGAAGATGATGTGTGTTCTCATCATTATACTCCAGTTTCTTCTTTCTCCATAGATAGCCTTTTGAAAAATACTTAAGTCATCTTTTTTATTTTTATGTGGTTTTTACTCTCATAATGATTGAGTGGCTGCCTGGGAGCTGCAGCTTGCTGCTGCTACTCAGCATTGCCAGAGGTTTGGGCCACATATTGCTAGCCCAGGAAAGGGCCACAATTAAAATCGCAAATTATGGTTTCCATTGAAAGTGTATTGCTTTCATGCTGTTGTATGGTCCAACAATGGGAAGTAAAGCCATCGTAAACCAAGGACCATCTGTGTGCTTTTCTCCACCTTTCGTTCTCCTCATAACCGTGTATCTTGGCCACTGCACGATATCAGCATGTTGACATCTTCCTCATTCCTTTTGAGTGGCATAATACTCCACTGTATAGATGTATGGTCATTGATTCTGGAGAATTGTAATTGTAGCAATTACTTCACTTCTTGTTCTGCTGTTTTCTAGGAAATGAAATTTTAAAGAATGTGAAAAGATGGTGAGAGGAGGGGGCTGTACCCAGTACCTGGTTGTGACTGCTGTAGTTTATATCTTAGTTTTTATCCTGGGCGGAGGGATAAAGTATCTTTTTCTTTGTACCTGGGTTGGTAGGGCTTTTTTTTTTTTTTTTTTTTTTCATGAGGCTTGGTGCTTCATGGTTTCTGTCATTTCATATTCATTCTCTCTCTCTCTCTCTCTCTCTCTCTCTCTCTCTCTCTCTCTTTCTCTCTCTCTGTGTCATTAAAATCTTCACAGAAGTTCTTATAGATTTTTGATAACACATCATTAGACATAGTAGCACTCTTGTGTGTGTCTTCATGTCTTATAGTATTAATAAGGATTTGATAGTAATGCTATGAAGGATTGCTTTTCAGATGCTATTTAAAAACAAATCCCTGCCTGGACAAAGTTAATGAAACAATTTTTAAAAATGAACTTTTCTTTTCTTGACCAATATTGTTATTATTTGTGTTGCAGGGAAAAGGACTTGGAGGCCAAGTTCATTATTCAAATGGAGAAAAGCAAAACAACAATCACAAACTTGAAGGCAAGTAGTGACTTTGCCCTGCTCCAGTTCTAGAAGGCTCATGTTTACACTGCAGTGGGGCTCGCTTGTGGGTCAGTACAACATGTCTGTCATTTCTGCACTCTCCTTTCTCAGGTCAGGTGGCCACGTCAGCATGCTGTAGGCTGGGGCTTGGCCCTGAAGCAGAAGAGTGGATGGCCGTTTCCTCCCCCATGCCCTGTTTCATTTGATCTGGAAGAGATCAAATGCTCTGATCCTCAAGCTTCGGGGTATGGAGCAAGGCCAGGTCTTTTCATCCTGAGAACTTGTAGTAAAGCTGTAGACTGTGCAGTACTGAGGAAGTTTAACCCTTAGATTTGTTAACATTTTTAATGAAGAATATCATGTTTTGTAATCCTTGAAGAAGAACTGATGCTATTATTCAAAACTTGGGAGATGAAAGATTAAAAAACAATACTTGCATTACTTTCTAGAAAAAAACATACAGAAAAAAAGCAAGTTTCTCCAATGATGAATTCTTTCTTTTGTCCTTAAAATATACTGTTTGTTTCTTTTACCATTTGTTGAGGATCCAGAGAGCACTTTACTTAGAGTGAAAGCAAGGGTGTGGACTTAATAATAAGGAAATAATGTGCTTTATGGGTTTCACCTTTGATATTTGTCATTAACAGACAGATTTGGTTTTCTGAGTTCTGCTGCTCTGTGGCCAAGTACAGATAAGTCTCCAGGTCATGTCTAAGGAATGCATTTCTATTAATTTGTGGTCCAAGGAATTGAACACTATTAGATCCATTTTTAGAGTCGTGCAACTTGATCTCCAGTGATGGAAGCTGGGGATTCTCCTGTCCTCAGTCAGGCAGTGCACTGGATAACTGATAGGCTTCCTTGGGACTCTGGGTCCCTTTGCCCTAGGCATTCTCTGCTGGAATGTTTTTTTTTTTCCCTCACTTAGCACAGTTCTCTTGTGTCCTGGCCCTTTCTAGCATATACTAAGCCCTCCCTCCCTCTCTCAGCTTTTTTTAAAAAATTTTATTATTATTATTTTTTTATTATTGGTTCTGTACCCATCATCACTCATCTACTCCCTGCTGTTAGGGACCTGTGCTTTGCTTCGTGTTTGTGTTCTCAGTGCTTTGGTAAAAGACCCTGGCCTCGGGTGCGCCTCCTTTCTTTATGTATCCTGTTGCTTTTTGTGTTTTACAAACATTTCTTCCTCCAGTGTTTGAATAACCAGAATGGATGCCTGGATTTTTAATGTTTTATTATGTTATTACTTTAATTGTTAGTGTTTTAGCACTTGTTTCTTCGTAATATGTGAATCATTTTGAAAAGTATGGTGCTTAGTGAAGTTATTTAGAGTATGTCCAATAAAGTATGTGAGACTTTTGGGACATATGAAGATTTTTGTTATTTATTTATTTGTTTTTTTATTTTATTAGAGCTTTATGGTTATACATAGCAGTGGGTTCATCCCGACAAACTTATTACATGCATGGAAATTGATTTCAGTTCATGATCCCCCCTCTTCCTTCCCACCCTTCTCCCTCCCCTGGAGATTTTAAAATATGACTTTTGGGTTCTGTCACCAGCTGGCTGGCCTGGCAACTAAAAATTACTCAAACACAGAAATATCTTTTTGGGAGGTCAGGGATGGCTCTACGACCTCAGGTGTCAGCTCCCATGCTGGAAGCAATGGGAGCAAGGGAGGCAAGAGGCAAGAGAGAGAGCACAACCGGAACCCCTCTATTTATTTAGGAGAAAGACATTCAATAGAAAATTCCACCCAAATAATGCAAGGGATTGGGTTTTGAAGGGTGGAGTCTTGCTTGGTGATGTCTTGTGGTCAGCAGATTGACTGACATCTTGGCAAGTCACATCCATCTCAGGTGCTGTGTAGGATCACAGCAGAGCAAGAGAAAAGGCATACATGCACCACACAGCCCAAGAGGCTGTGTAACACCAGATCAGTCCCCTCATACGTTCAAATGTGCATAGCTCACACAGCCCATGGATGGCTCACAACAGGGTTCAATTTAAGTATATAACATGGTAGACAAGAGATATGCATACATCTGTTTTAAACGCACAACATGATATGTCTTATGAGAGGTTTGCTTTTCAGAGGTGAGAGAAATTATTTCTGTATAGAGCACATTAAGAAAGCTTCATGGAAGAGGAGACATCAGACCTGGAGTTTTCAAGGAGCCACCAAATTGCACAACTCTAGGGGTACCAGTCCCATCATAGTCTGTATGACTAGCATTCCCTGGGGTTGTGCAAAGCCCAGCTTTGGGGTGAACTCTGGTGGAGGGAATAGTAAAAATCATTGAAGATGTAAAAACAGAGTCTGACTGGAGCATTGGGTTCATTCATGTAGGTTAATCATAAAAACACAAGAATAATAGCTGCAGATATCACAGAGAACTCAGATCATGGGGTGGGGAATTGAGGTTGTATTTAAGTTTTAATTTATTCAATTTTTTTTAGGGAGACCAGAAGTAATTAAATGCTTCTTAGGGTATAAATATGAAAATATAGTGATCATTTTAGGAACAGATTTTTTTTCTTCCTAATTTGGGTCACTTGTTAAATGACAGTACTCTTTATCGTTTCATTGTTATTATTCTTTTAATTATTATTGTTGTTTATCATTATTATTATCTTCTTTTCTAGATACCAGAAGGAGGGACTGGGGACTCAGGAAGAGAACGGATCAAGACCTTCACCTATGACTTTTCTTTTTATTCTGCTGATACGAAGAGTCCAGATTACATTTCACAAGAAATGGTATGATGTTATATTTCAAGATATTTATTTTTTAAAAAAATTTTATATAAAGAAAAACATGCCTTGCCTAAAAAAATCTTTACTTTTTTTTTTAGTAAGGTTCTCAGTGATTTGCATGCACCTTAACATTTGAAAAATGTAGTTGGTTTATAAGTGATTTGTGGAGATTTGGTTTTCTGAGGCAAGGTAAGGATTGAAGTTGGAGGACAGGAATGACTATCTACAAGGTGTGAAATCAAACATCAGGGCAAAACAGAAAGGGACAAGAGTGATGAGAATAGGAACCATTAGAGAGAGAGGAGATGCCTGCGTGAAAGAGGTCTGGGAGAGAAAAGATGAACTGATGTTGCTCAAGTTTGCATTGGTGTCAGACACTCTGGTGTTATGTGTGCTGTCTTGTTTAATCATCATTAGAATCAAATGAGGTAAATTTTAACTCCATTTTTCTTTGTCTTAGAGTCTTGAGTAACTTGCTCAAGTTCATAGACTTAATTGACTTTGAATAGTAGCAGAGTTGAGAACCTGGGGCTCCTGTACAGGGTGTGGAGAAGCCACTGGAAACTCTTAGGGTATGGAAGGAATTGAGTGGCATGTTCTAGAGGACAAGTGGATAGGACGGTATGTTGGCCAAATAAATGAGAGTGGGTGAGTGAGAGGAGATGACCTTAGTGTCAAGGTGACTGGTTAACACTGGGTTTAGTCAGTGTTGGTAGATAGTCTGGTGAGAGAGAGAATGTTATAGATATTGGAATCTAGACTTAGGCTTTATTATAGGAATGGGAATAAAGGGGCCGGTAAAAGGGAATTTGTTAATGGAAAAACCAGTTTAGTGTGGTGATCTCTAGAATCTCTTCAAAACAGGATGAGTGAAGAGCCTCAAAGGTCCTCTTTTTTAAACTTGTTTATTGAGCTGCTAGATTTTCCCCATTTATTCTGAATTTGAAGTCCTGTGGACAGAGGGCTGTGCTGGGGGAAAGCCTGGGGATAGAAAAATAGAGCATTGTGTGACAGCAGGACCTGGCACAGTAAGTAAATATTTGCTGACCCAGTGAACTGGTTTACAGATGGTGGTTAATTTACGGAACAGATGACATTTCCTGGGCTTTATAAGAGTTAAGATTAGGGAAGCAGGTAAAAGATTAGCTCTTCTGGAGGCTAAAAATAAATGCCTGGAGTTTAGAAAGAGTTCAAGATTATGAAACTCTTTCAACAGGTAAAGGTAACTTCAGTGCTTTAGGTATACGTGCAGCATGTCTTCCCAAATACTTCCGGGTATTTAGGTGAGTAACCTGAGATTGTTCCATTCAATTACAAAACTAAAAGAGCTTTGAGGTACATTTGTTAAAACATTGTGTAGTAGAACCTCATGTCAATAAGCTGTAATAGATTCAGGAAGATATCTATCCTTTTTTTTTTGGATACTAGGGATTAAATTTAGGGGGCACTCGACCACTGAGTCATATCCCCAGCCCTATTTTGTATTTTATTTAGAGACAGGGTCTCACTGAGTTGCTTAGCACTTTGCTGAGGCTGTCTTTGAATTTAGACTTAGCCTCCTGAACTACTGTAACTTTGAACCTCTGCCTTAGCCTCCTGAGCTACTGGGATTATGGGTGTGTGCTACCTTGCCTGGTGAGATTTATCTTTAAAATACTCTGTTAAGGGACACAGCCACATCAATGTTTTTAGCAGCAAAATTCACAATAGCTAGACTGTGGAGCCAACCTAGATGCCCTTCAATGGATGAATGGATAAAAAAAATGTGGCATTTATACACAATGGAATATTACTCATAACTAAAAAATAACAAGATCATGGCATTTGCAGGGAAATGGATGGCATTAGAGCAGATTATGCTAAGTGAATTTAGCCAATCCCCCCAAAACAAATGCCAAATGTCTTCTCTGATATCAGGGGGGTGACTCAAAATGGGGTAGGGAGGAAGAGCATGAGAAGAAGATTGCCTCTAGATAGGGAAGAGAGGTGGGAGGGAAAGGGAGGGAGAAGGGGAATTGCATGGAAGATGGAAGGAGACCTTCATCGTTATACAGAATACATGTTTGAAGGTGTGAGGGGGAAAAAAGCGTATCACATTAGATTGGGTAGAGAGAAGTGATGGGAGGGGAGGGGAGGGGAAAGGATGGGAAGGAAGGACAGCAGAATAAAATAGACATTATTATTGCTGTGTGTATACATGTGACTGCATGACCAATGTGATTCTACAACCTGTACACTCAAAAAAATGAGAAATTATATCCCATCTGATTCAAATTTATGATATGTCAAGATCATTGTACTGTCATGTGTAACTAATTAAAATAAATAAAAAATTATAATAAAAATAAAAAAATCCAAAAAAATACTCTGTTAAGGAGAATGCCCTTCATTCCTAATTTTAACACCTGTTGTTACTAAAAAGGGCTTCAGTTTTAAATATTGACTAAAGTTTTCGTGCTGACGTTTTAGACTATCTAGGTGAGCTGTCCCTGCTATAATCAGGGAAGGACTCAAATTAACATGATGCTTACTTTCTCTCTCTTTAATCAGTTGAATGTAAAACTGTATTGTGAAAATATATCATGCCTATTACCAGAGCTCAAGTCAAGTTTCCCTTGATGTTAAATGAATGCTGGGTAAGATGACCATTGACATTAAACAAATACCAGGTAAGATGACCATTATTTTAGAATCAGAAAAAAAGAGCAATTAAAATTTATAGTCATGTAAATTAAAAACATTAGTAAAATATTAAATAAAGTTTAATTTTCTTAATGGTTCTTCAAAACTCCAAAATGAGCCTTTGATCTCATACAACCCTTCCTTAATTCAACCCTGGAGAAACCTGAAACTTAAAAGATCTCCCGGTGGGCAGGCAGGATGGGAGAGTCTTTGTTTTAGCAGCGCCCTCTTGTGGGCAATTCTCCTCCAGCAAGGCCCTGTGATGCCTTGGATTACACTGGAAATCAGCTGTGAAGTCTAGTCTGTGCTTCCATATGCAGCTAGGTGGATTTGAGGTAACCTGGGCCAGGTGAGGGACTTTGGCAGAGTTTTGCTGCCAGTGGAATGCTCAGTCTATTAAAGCTGACCTTCCCTTCCCATCTGTAGCAGATTTTTAGATTTTTCTTTGGTGGGAGCCTGATGGTGTTTCCTTGTAAGACCTCTCGAGATGCAGGTAGTGCTTGCTGCTTCTCAGGTCTCAGCTGGCTGTGGGTGGGTTACCTGAAACCGAGAATGAGTCTGGCCTGATCTCTACACCTCCAGAACTGCAATTTCTAGACCCCTTTTGGTATCATGTCCACTAGTCTCAAACTCAAGCACTCATGCACATATACCTCAGATAACCATTTGGGTTAGCTTTCTAATAAAAGTAATAACAAAATGGTGGGTATGAATTTTAATCCTAGGGAAGAACTTCATTGTGGTAACATTTGGATTTGATATAAGTATGACATTGTTTTAGCCCCAGACCAAACTGTAAGAGAAGATCCATCTTCTATCCTCTGAGAACTTTTTGTAAGGTGTCCCTATCCAGTGAAATGATCTTGCCTCATTTTTCTTTTTTGTTTAGAAGGAAGAAATTGGAGAAATATTTTAGAGTTTTTACTCAAGTGTAGTGATGAAAATGAATCTCAGACTGATGGTTTGGAGCCTTTAGTCTCCCTAGGATTATGGGTCTTGCTTCTTAACAGAAGTTTGAGGAGGAGTGCTTCCAGAGGGGTCTAGGACTTCATTGTCAATTTAGAGGGTTTGGGAAGAGGACATATAACCATAAAACCTTTGGAGTCTGAAAGACCTGGGTGAGGTCCCAGCTTGGCCACCCACTGGCAGGTGCTCACTTCCCTAACCCTCCCTTTCACCTTCCTCATTTGAGGTCTGGTAATGCCACTCACCCTGTAGTAATTTCATGAGGATTAATACATGAACACATGAAATTGTATAGAAAGTGCCCAGTGAGCCACTGTTATAATTGGAAATTGAGTACAGCATCAGAATTTGAGAATAAGGTCAGAAAATATCAGGTTGTAAAGCTGAAATGAGTAGAAATTAACTCAGAAGGAATGACCTTGGCCATCTGTGGAAATGACTCAATTGAAGTGGTAGTTTGTAAATCTTTCACCTCCTTGAGAACGAGGAAACAAAGTCCAAACAAGATGCTGGGAGGAAGATGTCTAGAGAAAGCCGAAGTTCAGTTGGCTATATTTTCATTTTGTCCAGGGATGGAAGGTGTTATTAATAGGATTTTTAAAAATTTTGATATGAACCAGGCATGGTGGCTCAGGAGGTTAAGGCAGAAGGATCACAAGTGCAAAGCCAGCTTCAGTAACTTAATGAGGCCCTAAGTAACTTAGCAAGGCCCTGTCTCAAAATAAAAAATATAAAGGGCTGGGGATGTAGCTCAGTAGTTAAGCATCCCTGAGTTCAATTCCTGGTCCTACTACTACTACTACTACTAATGTGGATTTGAGATGAAGATGGCCAGGTTTACCTGTTTTGCTTATTTTGAAATCACCTGGGGAGCATTATAAGACACTGATTCCTGGGTTTACAGCCCTTAGATTGCATTTCATTAAGCTGGGTCACCAGCCTGGCCTGTGGAACTCTTTGAAGTGTCCTAGGTGATTCTCAGGTGTAGCATAGTTAGGATATATTGCTCTCAGCCCTTTGGTAGTAGTTGGAGATGACTTTGTGGTTAATCTAATTGGGTCTCTTGTTTTTTGGCTAATCGACATCACTCACAGGCCTGGTCATTTCTGCAGGAAATTAACTCAGAAAGTGGGTAAGGTTCCCACTTTGGACTGTGGAGATTCCACCTAGGAATTCTTCATCATTTTATGGTGCTGTGAAGATAACTGACATCTTTTAGTTGTTGATGTTCCTATGTTTGAAGCAGGGAAAAATTAGATGTGCCCTTAGTGTATTGGGCTTAGAAGACAGGAAGTAACACTAAAGCTTTGGTTCACCCCTTCCCAGCTGGATATAACTAGAATCCTTCACTTCTTGGTTTGTCTAATTTACATTAGTTGTCTTCCTGAATTATTTGTACTTCATCTTCTTTTACTCTCCAAATTGCAATTATGTGGTGCATGGACACGGACTCAGACCATTGTAGGTATGACCCCCATCCCCACACAGGTTGTCTACCACCCTCTCCGTCCTGGGCAGATATCCAACAGGAGAAAGCATCTGGACTTTGTCATGAGGGAATCCAGCCATCCTGGCCTCATTTATACCAGTCTATCACTCAGTTTCAGGAAAACCTCCAGAGATTTATCTCTGTGAACCTGGACCCTTAAAAATGAGGACTTGGATTTAGCATGGTTCAGGCAATAATTTATTGCTACTGTGACCTTCAGGTTTTGAATATTCATTTCTAGAAGTTCTGATAGAATGAATAGCTTTATAAACATATATTTATGAATGGTAAATCATCATGCTTTTAAAATCTTTTTTGCTTCTAGACATGATTATCACTTTGGCTTGTTTACTTTGATTAAGTAGGAAAGAGGATGGGGTTGCTTTTTGCTTGCTTAAAAGTTTACTTTTGATTAAAAATTAGGGTACATACATATTCTGTTGTTAACAGTCCTGCAGTGATTTATTTGTATGGTATAATCCTTAAGAGATGAAAGTAGCATTCAAGAACATTGTCAGCACTGCAGGGGTTTTTATTAAAATCCATGGTAATTGTATCTTTTGTGTTTTGTGTGTGTCTGTTTTTTTTTTTTTTTTTTTTTTTTTTTTGTCTTGCAGGTTTTCAAAACCCTTGGCACAGATGTGGTGAAATCTGCATTTGAAGGTTATAATGCTTGTGTCTTTGCATATGGACAAACTGGATCTGGAAAGTCATACACTATGATGGGAAATTCTGTACGTTGTTTGCATGGGAAGGAATTTCTTATCTTCCTCTGAACTGATAGAATTATCTTTTTATCTACTTGATCTGTACTAAGATGCTTTTCATGTTCTGATTATTCTTGTGTAATAAGATAAAAGTCAGTAATAAGTTGGACTAAATTTCCTTTGAGAGATTTTAAATTAGAAATAGTTTTAAGTATATAAGTATGAATAATGGATGCAAGTCCCAGTTCATTTTCTGTTTTTAAAGGCCTTATAATCTTATCAAGAAAATATGCTGGGCCCACAAGTAATTTATTCTCCTTTTCTGCCAACACAAAAGTTTGAATAAAAATACTGAAGTCTGTTCTTTTTAAAATTATTCAGAACATTTTCCCTCAAGTAAAAAACGTAAAAAATAAATCTAACTTTTTGATGGAAAGGTATTTCATAAATCCAGTAAATACATTAAAAAAGTTAGAGTTACATAGTCTACATATAGTTTATAAGGGTAGTGTACTTTATATGGGAATCAACATAGTTTATATAGTTCGTTAGTTTATCTATGTAAATTAACAGATATTAATGTTACACTTGCTCCAAACTATGAAGGAATGAAAAGTTGACAGGATTGTTGGAATTTTATCTTGTTCTATATTTTCTCCAAATTTAGACAGTGTTTGCATGTGTTTTCTTATGTCACAGCAAAAGCACTATTCAGTGACTGCCAAACCTGTTACGTGTTCTAGATGTAGAGATTCTGGCAGAACTTGAGGGCTTCCTGCCAGCAGGAGTGGTGGTGTCCTCAGTGCTAAAGGTTTGGTGGTTCATGGAAGTAGTGTGTTGGAGGAGAGCAGGGCTTCCCAGATGAACTTACTTCAGTGCACGTAGAGTGACATCTTAAACTCAGGCTTCTCTTTTAAAGTAGAATGATGTACATGTCGTGCTATGCATCCTAAATGCTGACAAGTAAAGCAGAACAAATGAGAGCTGCAAACAATATTTGAAGAATTTTGCATTTACTTTTTCTTATCACTTCTTTTTTCCTGCTTCCCTACTATGCCTTTGGGGAGAAAAAACCCGTGTATGAATTTTGTTGATTCCTAGAAGCTAGTGCTCATAAATGATAGGTATTTTTCTCTGACCTTACAGGTAAGTACTTCTTGGGTGTTCTTTCTATATTTAGGGTATGATAGTTTATTTAAAAAAAAAAGTACCACGCTAATCACGAGGAGTGGTGTTGTTTGGGACTCCATGAGAACATTTTGCCTTGTCTTGTACCATTGTGATGCTTACCAGATTAATGCTGACCAAAACATGATTATTGAATATGATACCCATATTGCAAAGTGATATGATGTATTAAATCTTTTCTAGGGAGGCCATTGCATCAAAATGAGACATAAATTACATGTTTTAATATGGTTCTCTTATCTATGTTTTAAGACAGCTAGTAATAATCTTGAGGACTTACTAAAGCTTTCTTAGTGTTTCTTTTCTTCCTGATGTATATTTCTCTTTCTGTATCATTTAGATATTTTTAACATTTATTTTGCAGTTGGACATAGTCTTGTTTTATAGAGAATAAGTTTCCATATCTTTGCAAGCTATGATTTAACTGGTTCACTTCTAATAATCACATATTTTCCAAGTATCAGAATGTAGAAATAGAAGGTTCCAATGCTCTCATTTCAGAGAATAAGCAGTCCTGCCGAGGGTAAATCGTGTCTAGGGTCCTTGGGTGGCCGGCTGGGGTTGGCATGCAGGCCCTTGGAGTCCAGTTCCATTCCAGCAAAATGCAAATTCAGTTGTCAGTTATTTTTATTTCAAATGACAGCTGTGACATTTTTCCTTCTCATTGCAGGGTGATTTGGGCTTAATACCTCGGATCTGTGAAGGGCTCTTCAGCCGGATAAATGAAACCACCAGATGGGATGAAGCATCTTTTCGGACTGAAGTCAGGTAGGGTTTGATGGCGTGAGCAAGTGAGAGCTTGGTTGGAGCCAGGGCTGCTTGGTTTGTGCTGAAGTACTAGCCTTTCTTAGGGAAAGAGTATGCTTTTTCCTCTCCTGTACTTACAGTGGTTGTGAATAAAGCTGAAAACACTAGCTTTTCAATGACTTTCTTGGGTACAGTTTGGATCAGAAATAACATAGCTCAGTTGAAAACTATAGCATTTGATGTTTATCTCAAATGGAGTTAGCCTTTGACTTTTACGAATATACCCAATTACTTTCCTCATTCTTTTGGCTGAGTAAGGTTTGTGTTATTCTTCATGTTGGCCAAATCACTCTAAATCTAACCTATAAATAAACCTGGTGGCCCTGGTGCTTTTCCTCTTTGAAATTAAACCTGTTTAGGAGCTTGTCTCTTCAGTGGTTTTGAGGGCAGATATGTCACTTGTATTTCTCATGGCTGTTTGGCCCTCTTTGGTGGTATTGGGGCTTTGGAAAAGTTATTTAAATCACTCTAGATCTCCTTTGTTTAACCTATAAAATGGGGATAATAGAAGTTCCTATTACTGAGCTATTTTAGGGATTAAATGAAATAGTCAAATAAAGTGCTTAGCATTGTATATGATACAATTACCTTTCATAAGTTGAAGTTGCTGTTATTATGAGTCTTGTTATTGTTGTCAGTGCCTGAAATCATTTTTGAATTCCATTTTGTTTAAAAATTTTAGCTACTTAGAAATTTATAATGAACGTGTAAGAGATCTACTTAGACGGAAGTCATCTAAAACCTTCAATTTAAGAGTTCGTGAGCATCCAAAAGAAGGACCTTATGTTGAGGGTAAGAATGAATATTTTGCATCCCTGTCCTTCCTGAGGATTTGTGTAAAAATAAAGCTTTTGAAGAAAAAAATTAGCGTAATAGTGAAAATTAAGAATTTGTTTACTTTTGGAATTTTATTATAGTAAAAATGATATGAGCTGTCATTACACAATGTTCATCTAATGAATTCATACTTCACAAGATGTTTACTGATTTCCTGAGGCTTGCCAATAGATTTCCTTTGGCTTAAAACAATCTCTCAGAATTTGTTTTCCAGTGTTCTTAGGCTAGATAAACAAGCCTATATCCTGTATCTTTCCATAGTGTGGCATTTTAGCAGTGTACCTTTACTGATTCTAGTGATGTTTTATGGCAAGAAAGATATTGTGAGACCTACTGTTTGTTAAGAAGAGCTTTAACAGGATTCCTGTGTGTGGCACTCAGCATCTGTGTTGAGATACACTAGTATGGCACAGTCACTTGTGGGAAATACTGCAGAATGACGGGGAAGAAACTGGCCTTGGCTTCTTTTTTAAAAAAAAAAAAATTGGCTGGCTTTTAGGCCATCCTTGTAAAGAAGCTAATCTCACTCAGCATAAGAAAGCTGAGTCTTGGCTGGTCTACAGGCATTGCACATAGAGGGAGACAAGCTTTTTTGTTTAGATTTAATTTTTCATGTGTGCTGCATTGGAGGCCAGACTGGGATCTGTTTTTGGGTTTAAAGATATACCTATTTTGGGTTACCTTTTTTATTTTAACCTCAAGATATCAGGTGGCCAGACACAGTGGCACACTCCTGTAATTCCAGTGGCTTGGGAGGCTGAGGGAGGAGGATTGCAAGTTCAAAGCCAGCCTCAGCAAAAGCAAGGTGCTAAGCAACTCATTAAGATCCTATCTCTAAATGAAATATAATATAGGGCTGGAGATGTGGCTCAGTGGTTAAGTGTCCCTGGGTTTAATCCCCAGGGGAAGTGACAAAGATATCAGGTATACCATAAGGACCCCATCTGAATTATATTAAATTTTTATTTGCACTTTTGCCTTCCATTCCCACAGTAATATATGCAACCATGAGGTTTATGATAGCATGGTAGATAGCTATTATGGTTGATAGTTTTTAACTTATGTTTTTATGTTTTATGTCCTTATGTTTTCTTTTAATTGCATTATTAAATGTTAAAACATATAAAACTGGTATATGAAGATTTGGTGATCAAAAAGGGTATCCTGTATCCTGATGTAGATACCTATGGGGATTTAGTTTTTTTTTTTTTTTTTGAGTGTGAAGGTGTGCACACATGTTGGACATTGAACACAGGACCTTATGCATGCCAGGCAAAACACTTCACCACTCAGCTACATCTCCAGCTCTGGGAATTTAGTTTTTAACAAATATACAAACATTGGAGGAGTATGGATTATTAAGTTTTCTGGGAGGAGAAAAAGTAAACTAGTGTCATACTTCAGATTTTACAGCAGGATAAATGGTAAATGGATCAAAGATTTATATGTAAAAATAATATAATAACTACAAGACACCATCAATTAATTTTTTTTCAGAAACTTGGAAAGGGAAGGCATTTAAAAATTTGAAAAATCCAGAAACCATAAAACAAATTTGTCAAATTTGAAATGGTAAAAAGTAAAAAACAATCAGAGACACTGTAAACACAGGAAAAAGCTAAATTACAAAATGGGGAAATATTTTTAATTCAGATTTCAGATAAAGCATTAATTTTCCTAATATATGAAAAGCGCTTAAAGGTCAATAAGGACAATCAAGTAAAAGAATATAAACAGATTGTTCATAGAAATGGAAATACTGGTGCTTTTTAAATAGCAAGAAAGAATGCTCACCCTCACTCATGATAGAAGAAAGTAAAATAAAAATACTTTGGGATGATATTTGTCACCCATCTTTGGCAGCTGTAAATGAGTCTGATAAGAGCATTGGGAGGGTATTGGAAGACAGCCTTTTTATACATTGCCACTGTTATGTGTAAATTGCCCTTTGTGAAGGACAATTTTGCAAAATGTATCAAAATTTCAAATGCCCTTTGTTGTAGCAATTCCATCTCTAAGAATTTATTTTGTGGAAACATTCCCACACATTTGAAAAGACCTATGTATGAGATTATTTGTAGTCACATTACTTGTAATTGAACACAATATGTAAACAACCTCTATAGTCTCAATAGGAGATTGGTTAAATTGGTTACAGTACATACTTCAGTGAAAGCTCTGAATCCTTAAAAATGAATGAGAAATCTCCTTAACTGATACAGAATATTGCTTTTGTTTTTTTTCAATGGTAGGGTCATGCACACGCTAGACAGGCACTCCATCACTGAGATGCACCCCCAGCCTCAGACTATTCTTTATGTATCATTGCATTAAAAAAAATGCAGGTTGCAAAATAATGTTTGATATGCATTGTTTCTGAGGTGCTGGGGATTGAATCCAGAGCCTCTTACATGCTAGGCAAGCACACTATTACTTAGCTATAACTCCAGCCTCAGAATATTCTTTAATATATTTTCATTACATTAAGACAAGCAGGGTGAAAAATAATATTATGGTATACAATTTTCTTTCTTTTTTTGTGTGGCTTTCTCTGAATTAAACACAGGCCTCTTGCATGCCAAGTGCCAGGGCCACCAATGAGCTACACCCCAAGCCAAGTATGCTCCCATTTGTATGAAGTGGGAAAGTGGGTTTATTTACACACACACACACGCACACACACATACACACATACACACACTTGCCTACACACACACACACAATTGCCTATACACATATGAGCTGTTTCTAGAAGGGTATGGAAGTACTGATAATATTTGTTTGCCTGACAGAAAAGGAAGGAGCTACAACAGAGGAGTTGGAAGTATATGAATGTTCCCCCTCCCTTCAAAAATATATATGTACACATATATATTTTAAATGCTTTAAAATGCCCAGATTTTATGTGAATACAGTGCTTTTACATTTTTGTTCTTTGTGCTATTACTAATGCTAAGAGATTTATGTCAGTAGCCAACATCCTAAATACCCTATGTAATAGGTACACAATATAAGATGGGGTAATTGAGGCCCAGTGAGACTAACCAACTTGTCCAGCTCCTGAGTGCATTATATGCCACCAAACTGTAGAAACTGGTAAGGTCTTCGGATAGCTCAGCAGATTTGTTGACATGCATTATTTCATAGAAGGAAATTTTTTCAGTTACTATATAATGGGATTTCTTTACCTCCCTCTTTTTTTCCCCCAGATTTATCCAAACATTTAGTACAGAATTATGGTGATGTGGAAGAACTTATGGATGCAGGAAATATCAATCGTACCACAGCAGCAACTGGGATGAATGATGTCAGTAGCAGGTCTCATGCCATCTTCACCATCAAGTTCACTCAGGTAAGGGCAGCTGTGGGGCCTGCTGGCTCCATCCCTGAGGACTTTACTTGCTGATTAGCACCAGCTGAGGACTGATCATTGTTGAACCAGGAACAGCAGCTAGCAAAGGTGGCTGTCATTTTCTGGTTAATTAAAGTTGAACATGTGCTGTGCACCGAGTTTCTCTGTGGTTACAATCACAGTAATTTTCAATGTCCTGTTGTGTACCCTTAAGAAATATTTGTAGGCTTCCATCATGTTCTAGACTTAAAAAGAAAAAAGAAACACACACACACACACACACACACACACACACACACACACACACGAGCATTCCCAAAAACAAAACAAAAAAAGAACACCTTGCTCTTTCCTGAATTAAGGAAAAGTTTTTGTTGTTGTTTTGAGCTGTGTGGGAGATAATGAATTATGAGCCAGAGCCAGACCAGCTGGAGGCCAAGGTGAGTGAGTGCAGTGCATTATCACTCCATGGTGCTCACCCTACAGTGTTGATTATGATTATTAGAATGATATTAAAGGACAGCGAACATTTGTAAGTACTAATATAAGAGTCATTATGATCAAGTGATGTAGAGCTCCTTGAACATGGGGAAAGGATCAAATGTATATAGTTTAAAACTGAGCCCAGCAGAACACTTGAATCAAAAAATGCAGTGTTCTCTTAGGGCTTAAGAATATGTTAGGAATTTGGTGATGTCTTCACCAACATGTCAGAAACAAAGGCAGCATTTTATTAATGAAGGAGATCAGAGAGTAGCAAATGAAAAGATTCTCTAAGGTTAGTCAGAATAACTCTCTTTCCTTTCTGCTCACCTTTATCTTTCCTTAGACCCTTGCTTTGATTTATAATAGTTTACTAGTTTTTCTCCTGATTTCTGATTAGTTAGGGTTATGGTTGTCTGTAGTTTTTAAGGGGTTTACATTTTTATCAAAAGTTTAGTTTTGCCTTTTGGTTCAAAATGTAAAGCATAAATTAAAAGTCTTTGGAAAGATTAAATTTTGGTAAAATTAAACAAGGGATATAGTATTAACATTTCACATTAAAAATTGTGAAAATGTTTTATCAGATAATGATCAAATTATTTTTTACATAATTGTGTACATTTGTCTTATTTTGGAGAGCTTTTGTGCTTGACATGCTGCAGATTATAGAGGAGAATGGGCCTACTTTCATATTCTGCCACACTCTGATTCAGTGGGGCTCTGTTGAGAATGACAATGATTTGAGCAATGAGATGGTTCCAGCAAGCTAAAGAATCACATATGGTAGACTTCTTGTATATGGAATTGGATTTTGGAAGTTTTTGTAATCCCAATAAGACAACAAAATGAAAAAAGATTTACCCTGAGAGGTTGCAGTGAGAAGTGGAAATAATTAGAATTTGTATCACAAACATCAGGCCCCTTTGTATCTCTCCAATTTTACTTTCATATTTGACTCCAGGCAAAATTTGATTCTGAAATGCCATGTGAAACCGTGAGTAAGATCCACTTAGTTGATCTTGCTGGAAGCGAGCGTGCAGATGCCACCGGTGCCACTGGGGTCAGGCTCAAAGAAGGGGGAAATATTAACAAATCTCTCGTGACTCTGGGAAACGTCATTTCTGCCTTAGGTAAGTTTATGCTCACCATTTGCCTCTTTTTCCTTGTGGTGCTGTATTAGCACAAAGCAGCTATGCTTTATGTTTTTCTTGCAAACAGAGGCAACATCCTCAAGGGTTTTTGAAGCAAAATTAGAGGAAAAAATATTTTAGTAATTATCCTTTCTTTGTCCTTCTTTCCTTCCTCCCTATAGCTGATTTATCTCAGGATGCAGCAAACTCTCTTGTAAAGAAGAAGCAAGTTTTTGTGCCTTACAGGGATTCTGTTTTGACTTGGTTGTTGAAAGATAGCCTTGGAGGAAACTCTAAAACCATCATGATTGCCAGTAAGAGTTTTCAGTTGTTTTTCTAAACATTCAGTATTTTCTGTGAATGAACTGTAAATATTTACGTTGGAAATGTCTCATTAGGGTGTAATATCTTTTATATCTTAAAAAAGTAATGGTTTATCAATCTTGAAATTTACCTACTGTATCTAATATGTAATCTTACAGTATTAACTGTTATATAGCCTGGCTATGTTATAGAAGTTGGGATATCATGCAGAAACTCTTAGTTTTTCTTTGCTTATAATACAAGGCAGAAACTTTTAACTTCACTAACTTACAGAATAAAATCATTTTTTTACAATGGAAAAAATAACCCAACCTTGTGTTTCTATTTAAAGCAGTAGATGCAACATTTGAAATTGGAAATTGAGAGAAAAATTCTAATACATATAACAAATAATGATAACAATAAAGAAACTTATTTTGGCTGATTAACTGAAAGAAGCAGAATAAAGAAAAAAAGAGAAAGAGGGAATAGTCATTTTCTTCTCCCCCTTCCTCTTTCTCTCCTTCCTTTTCCCTTCATATGTCCCTTACCCTACCAATTGCCAAGCATTAACTGCAGAGGCAAGGGATCTTACCTGGGTGTATAACTACATGAATTTCACAGTCATCCTGACTTTAAGGTTTGGTGGGGGTGGGTTGGGATTAACCAAAGTTTCCAGAAAGAAAGAATTAACTAGTCTATTGAATCATTTAAAAAATTATCATGCTCTAGTAGATTTTTCCACATGGTTGGCTTGGCCAGAAATATTTAAAGTGTTTTAATTCCTGCTTAATTTTGAGAAGTTCAAAGAGTGTTGAAATCCTCTTTTTATATTTTCCACTGCCTTAACTATGCTGGGATGTCTCATCCTATTTTAAAGTTGGTTAGATGGCTGATTCTAGACTTGAGAAGAGCAAAATGACATTTAATTTGGTGTGGTGAACACCCTTTCCTATAAAATCTTAGATAATTTTTAATATTCATTACTATGGCAATGAATATTTAGTCTATCCAATGACCTGGGGTTAATCTGACTTTTAAATTACAAACCAACTTTGTGTTAAATGAAACATGGAGTGCTAGATAAATTATTTTTTGAATTCATTCTTCACAGCTATTTCACCGGCTGATGTCAATTATGGAGAAACCCTAAGTACTCTTCGATATGCAAATAGAGCCAAAAACATCATCAACAAGCCTACCATTAATGAGGATGCCAACGTCAAACTCATCCGTGAGCTGCGAGCTGAAATAGCCAGACTGAAAACACTGCTTGCTCAAGGGAATCAGGTTGGGTTTTTCTGAGATTTATGGATAATTTTCTTTGAGTAATGGCATCTATTTCTAGATCTTAATGAGACAATTATCTCATAGTATTGATTTGAGTAAATAAGTGCTAAGTAAAGCTTCGAATGAGTTAGCCAGTCTCTCCTTTACATCAACCTCCTATTGGCCTTTGCATTCATTATGTGCTTCATATGTGAGATTTTATGCACTAAACCTGAAATGATTAACTATCTAATAGTTATCAATTATGGATGGAAATTTAGCATGCAATAGGATTAGCGGCATAATCTCCATTAGTGGAAAGAAATTGAGATGCTTAGAGTAATATTTAAAATTCTACCCATGCATTTTATGACTTTAAAATGTATTTTAGCAGAATGAAAGACTTGTTTGAACACCTTTTTGGAATCTCTGTTTCTTATCACCCGTCACAGAGGTGGATATAGTGATTCACTGACACGTGTGACATTATACCTGTCACCTGGCTGTATTGCTGTCCCTGGGGTCTTTATTGATTATTGAAATGGGCTCACTTCAGGATCTTTTGGGTTTCTAGTGAAGAAGCCTTATCCCTTTTTTATTTTTATAGCAAACTTTCTTAGAGTCTGCAAAGCACACACATACAGAGTTACATTCTGTGGGCTGGGGACATAGCTCAGTTGTTAGAGTGCTTGCCTTGCATGCACAAGGCCCTGGCTTCAATCCCCTGAACCACCAAAAAAAAAAAAAAAAAAAAAAAAAAAACCAAAAAAAACCCCAGAGTTACATTCTGTGATGAATAGTGAGTTAAGTTCACGTGGGCTTAGATACTGCTGGGAAGAAAGGCCACCCTTGAAAGAAAATCAAGAACAAGTTATACTGGAGTTAGAAATAAAGATACATTTCATCCCATTTTCTTAACCCCTGAATGTGTGTCTTCAGTACATCATTAAAAGAAATATTTTTCTTTAACTGCAAAGTGGTTTCCAGAGCAGTGTTTTCCATGTAGGAACATATAGCACTTGAAGCTCTTGACATCCCATACATAGCTTGATTCATGAAAATACTGCCAGGATGGAAAAGCTCACCGAGCTTCCTGTGTCCTGAAACACACCTGACAGCCCTATCCCACCTGATTAACCAGATAGGAATCATTCATTGTGCTTACAAATATCTCCACACACATTTTACTTTGTGATGTGAGCTTCGTGTGTGAAAGGAAGTTGTCAGAATCAATGGTACAGCTGCGTGTGATGTAAAAACTTACAACCTGAGCCACATATACTTTGTTACTGGGATCCCTTTTCAATGTTTTAAAAGCATTATTCCTCTCAAGTAAGCATTTAAAGATTATTTGATAGGATCAAAGTACTGTATGTCAAGGAAGTATTTGAAAAATTCTAGGTGTAACTTCTTGTACTTAAACATTTAAGACAATGAAGGAAAAAAGGAGAGATCATCCTTTTTACACAAACAGAAAAAGTTTAATTTTTTAAAACATTCACACATTTTCTAAGGAATGTCTTGAGAGGTTTTGACATGCTGAAGTGGTGCCTTACATTTCATGCCCTACCCCACCCACCAACTACTGATGTACTTGAGGGAGTATTTTTGTTACTGTTGTTTTGAGGCTGAGTATGGAATGGATGGAATGGTCTATTTTACATCACATTGAAGATGAATTCTTTGATATAAATTACATTGGGAATGGGAGTCCAATTAAAAGTTATTTATTATACTCTGAAGCTATAAATTATTGTGAGACAATCCAGGCTTACCCTAAAATAATTAAATTATATTATTTAAAAACATAAGCAGGTGTACTTAAATACTCATTAAAAATATCTATGAATCTTTCTGAGGACATTGTTCTATTTGTACAGTATTCTATTTCAAGTGCTACTACTATGGTTCAATATTTCAGAATATTACTGAAATCAAAATTCTGTTCTATGGTTATTTATTTAAGCGCAGCTAAATAAAAATTAGTTTCTGCTTTTAATAATTTTGTGTATTCACTATTGCAAATGTCATGTATCAGTTTTAAAAGTATAATTTTATAAAATAATATGTTCTGGATGTATTGTATTTGCTTCACCTACTACACTAGAAGGTGTACATATGTTCAGTTTTAGTTGTTACGTAGAAACTGCCAAACAGTTTTTAAAAATGTTTATGCTAATTTATTCTCCACCATAAATGTATGAAAATGGCAGTTTTAATTGCTATAGATCTTGCCAACATTTGTTATTGTCATTTTTCATTGCAACCATTCTGATAGATATATACCAGTGTCACAGAATGATTTTACCTTTGCACTTCTCAGATGATTAGTAATGAAAGTGGATATTGGGATATCCTTTTTTTTTATGAAGTTTTTGTTCTCTTTTATTACATTGAGACATATTTTCACATATTTCTGCTTTGAATTTGGCAGAGACAGAGTGTCTCTTGACTCCCTCATCTCTCTTGTATATATTGGGAGACAAGTAAATTAAACAGTATAACAATGAAATAAACAACAAAAGTTAAACAGCAAAAAGTTGGTGGGAAAGAGAAGATGGAAGAACAACAAATTGCTCATTTTTGTAGCTGGAGCCAATGATAAATTTTAAATAATAGAAGTATCATTATGTAGAACTTTTAAGATTGATACATCTGAGATAGGGTTACAAAGCAGAACTCAGTTATCTGTTGATATAAGAACAGGCAAAGGGCTGGGTGTGGTAGCACATGCCTGTAATCCCAGTGACTTAGGAGGCTGAGGTAGGAGGATCACAAGTTTAAAGCCAGCCTCAGCAACTTAGTGAGGCCCTAAAAAATTTAGTGAGACCCTGTCTCAAATAAAAAGTAAAAAGGGATTGGGATGTGGCTTAGTGATAAAACACCCCTGGGATCCCCAGTGGCTGAATAGAATAGAATAGAATAGAATACAGGCAAGGGCCTACCAGTTAATTCAAGGAGAAAGAAAGCAATGAGAAAGAGAATATATGAGCTTAAAAAAAGATCACTTTGTCATGACAAGTTCTCAAATAAAATGATATATGACGTCAACTTTCATAAAGGAAAAAAACAATGAAACTATTGGAAATAACATATTTGCCACAGAAAGTTTGAACTCTTCTCATGCTGTGAGAGCTCAGGTAGACAAAAGAAGATGCTTATATACATAATAGCATGAAGATTTCCTCTAATCCATGTGATGCAAACCAGGAAAAAATGTTGCAGCTCATTCAACATAAGACTGATTTCCTTATTATGAAATGAACATCTAGAAAAGAATAAAAACAACCACAACCTAACAGAAAATTTAAGAAAGAATGTGAGCACAGTTAACAGGAAAAAAAAAAGTTTCCAATGGTTTCCTGAAACCTACAAAACATATGTTCAAAATACAATAGTGCAGTTGATTGTATAGTGTATTGGCAAGAGTGGGAGGCAAGAGGTGCTTAATTATGCTGTTGAGGGAGGCAATATTGCTGTATTTTTGAGATAGCATCACTCTGTTTAATAACACATGAATTTAATCTAAATATTATTTAATCCTGAACATAGACACCTTGCATAGAAGAATTGACAGTGGTTTATCTTTGTTAGTTTTTCTTTTGAAAGAACTTAAGTAGGTCTTCCTTTATACATGCTTCAAAATTTGTAAAAAAAGTTGGAAATACATATTTTCTAAAAAGAGCTTTTGGTCATAATAGCCTTTGAGGCATATCGCTCAGTTAGTGATTATTTACTAAGCTGATAATGAATTAGTAATGTTTCAGCTTTAGTTATAGATAAAAAAGTCCAATGGTGGATTCTGCAAAATTTGCCATTTTATAAAGGGCTAATTTTTAAAAAAATTGTCAACCCTATATAAACAAAACAGGCTTGGTAATAATTTCAATTCATTTCTTAAATGAAAAGTATTTAATGAAGTACCTTCTGTGTGTAAGACAACCTGCTAGGTGCAACTGACACTTTGTAGTAACATGATAATAAAGCTTCTGTTTCATTCAAATTTGGAGGACAAATTTGACTAATAGGTTAACTTTCTGGCCTCATTCTCTTCAATCTGATTAAAGTGGGATCCTAGCTTTATAATATGGGAATATCTCTAATTATAAAGACCCCATGTTAGGGAATTTTTTCAGGATTAGAATAACATATAAATGCCAGCTGAGAAATCATAGCTTTAGATTTCCCTGGGGGCAGTGACTCCTGTAACTGGGTGTGTCCCTTGCCAGGACCCTGGAGGATGTACCTCAGACTTTGTCACAAGGAATGCTGGGTCCTGTGGTGCGTGATTTTTAAACCACTGTGGGCCCCACACATGTCCATATGAAATGACCACCCTTCACATGTAAGCAAGTAGTTCAGAGGGTCAAAGATAACTGCTGCTGGATAGCTCTGTAGCGCTTAAGGATTTAAGGATCTAGCTCACCAAGATCAACACCTCGGCTCCCCGGCTGGCCAGTTCTGCTTTCTGTTGAGTACACAGATGCCAAGTGTGGCCCACAGTAGTCTTGTTACACTGAGGCCTCCTTTTGGGTGTTTTTTTTTTTTTTTTTAAAGAGAGAGAATTTTTAATATTTATTTTTTAGTTTTCGGGGACACAACATCTTTTTATTTTATTTTTATGTGGTGGTGAGGATCGAACCCAGCGCCCAGCGCATGCCAGGCAAGTGCGCTACCGCTGGAGCCACATCCCCAGCCCCTTGTGGGTGTTTTTGTTTGTTTGAATAGAAATTGAAAAGTAAATAGTCATGAAAACCATGCTGGAGACTCTGAAGAGGACAGCTTCCCAATTGAAGATTCATATAGCCAGGCCTATTGGCACATGTCTATAATTCCAGTGACTGAGGAGGCTGAAGCAAGAGAACCCCAAGTTCAAGGCCAGCCTCAGTAATTTAGTGATACCATGTCTCAAAAAATAAAAAGGGCTCAGTGGTAAAGCACCCCTGAGTTCAATCCCTAGTATCCCTCCCCCCCCCCCAAAAAAAAAAAATCATACATATAGATGACTCACAGATTCCCTTTTCTAGGAATTTCTTGTGGTGATACAACCACGTATACCTTAGGTGGTTTGTATAAGGTAGTTATTGTAGAGCATTGCTGATAAAGCAAAAGATTAGAAAAAACTGAATTTATATTAATAAGAGGGTACTTACTTAAGTTATAGAATGTCCATACAATAGAAAACTATAAAATGGAATTGAAATTGTTAAAAAATGCTGGGTACAGTGGCACATATCTGTAATCCTAGCGACTCAGGATGCTGAGGTAGGAGGATCGAAAGTTCAAAGCCAGCCTCAGCAACTTAGCAAGACCCTAAGCAACTTAGCCAGACAGTGTCTCAAAATAAAAATAAAAGCAGGCTGGGGATATGGCTCAGTGGTAAAGTGCCCCTAGGTTCAATCCCTGTAATAAACAAACACAACAAATACAGGCTTTCATATAATCAGAATAAACAGTAGGTGTTTATACTAAATTGAGAAAAGTGATTGTGGATGGGTGGGGCAGGAAACTCCCTTTCTGTTTTCTTCCTGTCACATCTTAAGAAGTGAGGAAGATATATAGGATAGGGAGCTCTGTGTTCCTAATACTCAGGTCACAGCTGACATGTTAGGAGCTCAGATGAAGCCCTAGCCTGCTTCTGTTTTTCTCTCATGTCTGTCTGTCCCTCCCCAGTTCTTACCTGATTTTGGTGTTTATCATTCTCATTGTCAATCTTCACACTTCTGCAACACAGATAAGGAAATGGCTAGAGACTGTAGTGTAGCCATGGCATACATTGAATACTATTTAGCAGTGAAAATAAATGAGTTTTTATTGCATATTTCAACATGCATGGACCTCAGGAGCTTGTGGTTGAACAAAACTTTGGCATCTTTCTTTTTGAATTTTGTATTTTGCATGTCAAACAGACAAATCCTTAAAATCTAGGAATTTGGATTGTGTTTTATTTTGGTAAAATGTTTCTGTTGCACTTTTGCTTTGTATTGCAAATACACATTTTCCAGGGTGCCATGACTTTGGTTATTATGAGATATGTATCCCCTGGATTAGAGTTTTGGTGGTAAATGACACTTTTTTTTTGAGGAGGAGGAGGTATGGCATTACTTTTTACTAATATCTCATGTTTTTTGAGGAAGTTTTTGATCATTTACTATATTCTTGGAATAATTCTTCTAGCATGTTACTGATGTTTATTAACTGCTGATGTCTTTTGTGGTTTAAATTTTAGATTGCCCTCTTAGACTCCCCTACAGCTTTAAGTATGGAGGAAAAACTTCAGCAGAATGAAGCAAGAGTAAGTGATAACTTACGCTATATTTTTTAAGTCCATGCTTTCTAGTACTTACTTTCCTTCTTCATTACACTGTATTTCCCCAACCCCAATCCTGTGATCATTTTTAAAGATGCACAATAGTTGCCTTTTTATGTATTGCATACTTTTCTCTATGATTTAGTAAATAGGATTTCTGTGGCACATGATGGTCAGCTGAGATTAAATGCACATGCTGGCCCTCCTGACAAAGCAGTAAGACCACTCAGGCCATCTGAACAGGCAGGAGTCCCTGGTGGAGGGAGGCGGAGCTCAACATTCATGAAATAGATGAAACAGCAGTGGTCTTCTCAGCTTCACAATGGGCACTGCTTTGCTTTTGGTCATTTCTTTACTTTGTTTCCACTGGATGTCCAGCACATGTTTAGTTAAGCTGGCTGAGAGTTGAAGCAGGGAGGGTGTTGCAGTGAGTGACCAGAAGAGAGAGTGGCTCTCAGGGGCGAGGCAGGCTGCAGCCAACACTTATGGGCTGGTGCTTTTTGGAAACCAGTTTCATGGCTGACCTTGTTCTATGCTTTTTTTTTTTTTTTAAATAATACCCTCTGGGAAAAGAGAAACAGACATTAAGAACAATCTTTGGAATGGATTTTCTTCCTAGTGCTGAATGATTAAAACAGACTGAGAAAAATAATTGGATTCTGTTGGTAAAAACTCAAGAATACACAATATGGAAGATATAAATTGGGTTGTACTTAGAAACTTGTTGACACTTCCCTGGGTAATTATGTTGGTTAATAAGCTGATAATAGCAGTAGTAAAAACATTATTTTTTAATCCCTATTTTTTCTCATGAAAATGTGTATTTTAGTGCTTCAGGTTCTAATTTTGAATGCTATGAAATGTCTGGATAGAGTCTTAAATTGTCTCTCAATTATAGTTTTCTAGAATACCTGGTAAGCTAATAGAAAGCAATAAACATTTTAATTTGAATGCATTACACATGCTGTGACAGAAATGACTGCCTATGTTGTTCGTAACATTTTTGAAGCCTTTGTCAAGTTTTTTGCTGACCTTTTTTAATTGTTTGCCATCTGCTTGGCTATAAATCTCATCACCTGATCACATTGTTAGTGGTGATATCACACATTTGCATTTTTTATTAATGTTTTAAATGACTATTTGATTTAAATATAATGAAAAGATAATTCCAAGCCATGTTTTAAAACTTTTTTTTTTAAGGCTAGAATTACTTGATTGAATTTGGAAAGGATTGCTTGGTTTGCTTTTCTGCAGTGAGAATATATCTGTTGGTGAAATGCAGAATCATTTGTTTTGAATGCTTTGTGTTCTCAGGTTAATTGCCAGTGAGAAACTCTGGTTAGTATAAATTAGTAAACTCAACATATTAGGCTATTCCTTTTTTGTAGGAAGAGGATACCAAGAATATTCCTCTCTGAAAGTTTTTTTTCAAAACAAAATACCCCAAAACCTTCATGGTTTTTATTACTGTTGTGAATCTGAGGTTGGTATCAGTGAAGGATCAGACAAATCAACATTGCCTTTTCGTAGCTTTAGGGATGAGCAAAAAGTGAAACTAGAAAGATTCTTCTACTTCTGTTTCTTTTGTTTTTCACCAAGAAGATGGTAGAGTTTGTCACCAATAACTAGTAAAAGAAGAAACATTATTTTAAAAAATGTAACACCCACAGTCTTACTTGAAGTAAATTAAGGAGTAAAATGAATGGCCTCTGAATGATTGAGTGTATGTGGGTGAGGTTTGGTTTTCTTCTTGGATAAACCATCACTCCTGATCCTCCAGTTCTTGTCAGCACCACATTTTCTTTCCTTAAGTTTGCTGACAGGAATACCCTTTCCAAGTAGTACTTCATGGCTGCTTACACCCTCACTCGTTTTAGCAGTGAGAGTGAAGGCAGATGTATTTTATGGGTCCATGTGTCCTGGTTAAGTGGGGTGGCTCACTGGTGGGAAGACCAGGAGGTTTATGTAGTGAGGTGTCTGCCTCTGGGAGGAAGTAGGGGAGGCAGGAGTGACATTGGCACAGAAAGGAAGAGGTCCCAAGAGGATGACTCCCCTTTCCAAAGGCTCTCTTTTATCCTAGGTCTATTCCTATTCACAGAACACATTTTTTATTCATTTTTTTTTTTCCTCCACCACTCAATTCAGGTATCACTTTTTCCTTCCTAATGAATTAATCATTAGGATCATCTGAAATTTTTTCTGGAACTAGTAGGAAATGTCCACTAATTTTGAAAAACAATTTCTCCATGATCAACAATGGGAATGTTTTCTTCCCAAAGTTATAGCAGAGTGGAAAGAAGCTGCTTTTTATCAAAAGATCTTTTCTTTCACTAATAGAGCCAATTAAAGTACCACCTTTTTTTTTATAAGATAGAATGAGATTTTTAAACCCCATTAATTAGCTACAAAAGCACATTATCTCCTAAAAGAAAATGCAACATCCAAGGTGATTTAATCACTACATCTAATTAGAAAGAAAAGTAAATCACTATTTCTTAGGACCCAAAGTATAGTCAGGAAAACTTAACCCATTTAATGGGACATTGTCATCCTTGAACTTGTGATTTTGGTTAATAATCCACAGAAACAGCTTTAGTTAATGTGCCAGGAAAGACTGTTGTAAAATTCTAGGCAACTTGATTAACAATTTCTGTCAGTTTTTTCCTTTGCCAAAATGTAGGTTGTAGGATGAGATCAGCTTGTTTGACTTATATTTGGTGATATAGCTTTTGTAGAAATTGCTAGCTCATTTAAAAAATAATACTTTATATTTGCATAAGTTCTAAGAATTTGGAAGCTTTCTATAAGAAAATCTTATTAATTATTAAAAATAACCACTTTCTTTTTAGGTTCAAGAATTGACCAAGGAATGGACCAATAAGTGGAATGAAACCCAAAATATTTTGAAAGTAAGGACTATAAAAAGATGTTTTAGTCTTACTGTGTTGGCTTAAGTATGTAAACCTTTTTTTTTACCCCCCTTTTCATACATGGCAGTTGTGTGCTTTGCTTAGAGTAAAGTCAGTGGAGCCAATTAGTGACTATGTTTGACTGTTTGATTTTGAAGAATTGGGAAAGTAAGTAGTTTATTAGACATTAAAGCTGTATGTTTTAACATGCACAGATTATGTTGATATTTAAGATATTTACTTTTACTTGACTCTTTTTATTCTTTAGGGGCATTCACATTTTTTTTTCTGCTTTTGCCAAAGTCAATATATTAAATTAAAAATATACTTTCCTTAACAGTATTGTAGAATATGTTTGCGTGTATTATGACTAAATTTCAGAAATTTCTAAACTAGTAATGTCTTATCAAAATGTTTTTCATGTGTCTCAAGGACTAGACTGTGTGATGATATGCATTTCTAGCAGGACTTACTGTGAAAATTCTTAGAGGCCTCCACTTTTCATGGTTGGTGCTTCAAAATACTGGTTTCTTTATGTTTTTGTATTTTTGCTGACTTGGGTATAAAATCTCTGACACGTATTGAGGGCCAGTAACACCAGGTTTGAAGTTCAGGTTAAAATTTTGTGCATTGATGGCATCTGTCTGACTTTAGCACAAGGGAAGGCAGTTCAGAGGCTGTTGAATCTGAGTTTTTTGTTCATTTGTTTCTTTGTTTTGAGGTCTGTTGAAGTAGGACTATCTCAAGAGTTAAACCTTCATCTAATGTTGGCAAGTCTAGATAGATGAGGCTTAACTGACTGTCTGGGCAGAACCCTAACTTGGATCCCCATCACATCAAAATGGCGCATCCAATCACTGGTTCATGGAGGCAGACTTTTGACAGTCTGGATTAGAAATTAAGTTCTGTCTGTATCTAACAATTGTCTCAAAGAGCAGAGCCAGCATTATACTTCATAAAGATCTTGGGAATCGGGGATAATAAGAGTGTTTTTCATGAGGTCAGAGGTTGTGCCCAAATTCCAAATGGTAGCAGGTTGTGATGATCCTGGTAATTTTCTTATCAGTTTCAGGAAGCACTGTACCAAGTAAGAATTTTCACATTCAAATTTCCTTCTTTCTCCTTATTATGATAAGAATGTTGTACTATTTTGTACAGAAGATGTATACTGTACTTCTGCAACATTTCCTTTTTTAGATTATATGTATGTATTTATGTATATATGTACATGGCCCTGGGTATCAACCCTGGGCTTTTGGGCCTTGCCTGTGTTAGGAAAGTCCTCTGATTTACTGATTTACACCCCAGCCCAGGTTTGTTGAGAGATTTTAGTGCGTGAAACCAAACAAAGACTTCATTCACATTTCAGAATAGCTATGTATGGAATAAACACTTTTAAAGAGGTACAATATTTTTTTGATAAGTTACATCTACTCTTAAGAGATTGTGTTGTAGCTCCTGAAGCCCCAGTTCTTTGAACTTTCATGGTATAATGTATGTTTTCCCAGAAAATTTGCCAAGGAGGGAGGAATAATATCTCCATTTAAGGAAGAAAGAAATTATCACTAGTCAGCTATTTGAAAAGTCACTGTTGTATGCAGTGCCCAGTAACACCAGAAGCACTGTAGCAAGAAATTGAAAGATATAAGCTTGATCTGCTGCTGCTGCTTCAGTGTCTCCTTTGACACTATAGGGTTTTCTTTCTTTTTTCTGTGTGTGTGTGTGTGTGTTGCTAGAACTCAAACCCAGGGCCTTGCAAAGCTAGGCAAGTGCTCTACCACTGAACTACATTCCCATTTACTGTAGTAATATACTGGGTTTTATAATGGCCCTGCAAAATTTTATTTTGAAAGTTACAATGGTGAAACCTCTGAACTTTTTCTTAGGCTTTTTTTTTTTTTTTTTCCTCATAAGGTGATTCTGGGCCAGAAGCTAAATCTTCCTTTAATTCCAATCCAATTTTTCCTAAATCTAATTATATTTATTTTTTAAAATATTTTTCAGATGAGAAGGAAAAATATGATACATGTTATGTGTGAAAGGTTAGGAGGAAGGCAAATGCTATTTCCTGATTTTTCCTTCTCTCAACCTTGCAAGCTTGTTTTAGATTTCTCTGCTGGTATTTGTGCTTTAAATCTATAGTCGTTTCTGCTCATCTTTGGTAGTTTAAGGGTTGTCTTCATTTCTTATTGAAAGACTGTACATGCAGGATGGAGTGAAGAAGAGGAGAATTTGAATGCTTTCATTGAAAACTTTCTTTGGAATTGATTGCAATTCCATGGGTATATATCTGTTTGGCTTGTGTAATCCTCTCCTGTATTTCTGCTGTGTTTCATCATAATACATAGTACTGCATGAAATTCATCTCAAATCAGTGGCAATGATCTTTACTGTATATTTACATTGCCTGTTTCAGTTATGAGTCTTGAGATTTAACATGTATCATTTGCAGTAGCTTTAGAAACATAGGGATCTTCCCTCCCCCCATGTAGGGGGAGGAGTCTAAACTCAGTGTGTTGGGTGAAGACACCCTTAAATCTGAATTCCTCTTTAAAGTCCCTTAAATTTGCCTGGACATCACTGTATCCTTAGCTCTTAGGTGCTCAAGTCAGGAGTATTTTTGTTCCCTTCTTTCTACATCCAATCTGTGATTTCTCTTGATCTAGATAAGTAAAATCCAAAGTCTTGTTGCATGAGGGTGGAGGGACAGTGACAGACCTCTAGGTGCATGTGTGCTCTGACAAAAGGTGCTGACTGTTTTAGAAGAGCAACATGATGATAGAAGCTGGAACCTGAGCTTTGATCTACAGAACTCAGAACTTGGATCTTAGGCTATTTCCTTTCTGATTCACTGAGCTGTATCATTCATCTATAAATGTCATATACCTTGGTTCCCAGCTTGTAAATCATGGTGGATGGCAACCTCTTTGTTATATCCAAGTTAGCAGGGTAAGAGATGATAAAATCTTCAGCATTATTTTGAAAGTAGTTGACAGCAGAACATGTATTTTACTTAAAGAGGCAGGTCTTAGGCCAATAGGTAATGAGGGAGAGTTCTCTTACTGTGCTCAACATCTCCTCCCTTTCTATCCCTGTAATTCACCTTCCTCATTTTCATTAATCTTCATTTTCTGAAGTTCGTGTTCCCTTGTTGGATGTTAAAGGCAGGTGTCTCCTGTTCAGTTTCATCTGAATAGTCCTGTCATGGTTCTCCCTTCATCTCAACCTGCTGGGTGACATGCTGGTTGCTGAGTGCAGTCGGGAATTGGATTTCTTGGAGTCCCTTAGCTTTTGCTGGTGTTGCTTTGTCAATAGGGATGCTTTTGCCTTTTTGTGCTTCTGTCAGAATCTACCTCGAGGCCCATTGATCACCCCTTCTCTCCTCTCCCTTGCTTCTCAGGATAAATTTTGCTTTCTTCTGTACTTTTATGGCATCTGCTTTTATATCTGGCATAGTGCTCATCATCATTTGAGTTAGGCAGTATTGGTTTCTCCCGCTTGCTGCCAACACATCCATAACAGAAAAGAAGAGCAGGAGCTGGCCCTGGACTGCATCTCTTCATCATTCTCTGAGCCAGCTTCTATGGCTCTGCTTCAAACTTAGCAGGCACACATTGGAAATTTACAGTTTTATTAAACAGTAGCAGTAAACAAAAAGTAAATTGTATTAATCTGCTCAGACTGCCATAACAAAATACCATAGACTATATGGCTTAAACATCAGAAATTCATTTGCTCACTGATCTGGCGGCTAGAAGTCCAAGATCAAGACATTGGCATGGTTGGTTTCTCCTGAGGCGGCTTCTCCTTGGCCTGCAGATAGCTACCTCCTCATGTCCTCACGTGACCTGCTCTGTGTGTCTGCATCCCAGTCTCCTTCTGTGTATCCTAATCACCTCTTATAATGGCAACAGTCACTCTGGATTAGGACTCACCCTAATGGCCTCATTTCAACTTAATCATCTTAGTCAATTAATTTTAACTTATTATAGGTCCAGTCTTTAAATACAGTTACATTTTGAGGTACTAGGATTTAGAGCTTCACCATGTATTTTGGGCTGAAACAATTCAGCCCTAACAACAACCTTGAACTCTACAGATCTGGTGACCTTGTGGGCAACACACCATGAAGTTATTGTATGGGGAACATTTCTGCCCTAGTGATGCTTCTGTATACACTATCCCATTGTTCTCATTTATATTTGAAAATTTCATATATGACTGCATATTTTTATTCTTGAGAGACATAATTCTCTCAATTTAACCATAATGTTAAATTCCTTTTGATAATAGCACTGTTCTTCACATACATCAGTTAGATCCTTGTCTGTTCAAAGTGTGGCTTCTGGATCAGCAGCCTTAAATATTACCTTGGAGCTGTTTAGAAATGCAAACTCTGGGTCCCCACTCTAAACTTCCTGGGGCAGAATCTGCATTTCAGAAAGATCTCCAGGTGATGTGTCTGTAACTTCAGGTTTGAGTGCTAACTCAGATGTCCCTGGGAAAGGTAGAGCCATTCTTCCCCTTCTTTTGCTCTGCCCTGTGCTGTGGGGGCTGACTCTTATGGGCTGCCCTTTCTTAGGGTCCTATGAATCTCCCTTTGGGAGATTGGAGAAAACAACCAGATCCCTCCCCTCTGGCCTCATACACAATCTTCAGTGTCAGGTGCCTCTCTTCTCCATGGCCCTAGTTCCTGCCAGCAAGGAGTGATTGTGGCGCTTACAGTTCTGCCTGATGACTTAGACCTGATCTCCAGAAACATTTTCTTTCTTTGACCCTTATCTGGTGGTGGTACTCACTCTCTGTTGTGTGTGTGTGTGTGTGTGTGTGTGTGTGTGGCCTCTTTGTCCCAGAATGCTTTCCAGCTCTTTCTATAGCTGAGCATCTAGTTCCCTGTTTTGAAGTCCCTTAGGTTTAAATACGGAATGGTTTCAATTTCGTGAGACCTTGTCTGATGCCTGTGGTGCTCCACATCTGCTCTCTTGACTGTGCTGCTAGCCCTCTGGTGTGTTCACATGCTCTTCTTCTCTTTTTGTGTCAGTCTTTCTGGTCTTCTTAGCATGCTGTCCCAGAGTGACTTCCCTCATGGTTGAATTTGTCTTCCACTGTGGTGACTCTCTTGGGACATGGAAGTTAATGTTGTGATAAATCCAACTTCTATAAGCCTTGGCTTCCAGGGCCTTTGCCTTGGTTCTCGTTTGGCATAGTCATGATGTTGTTCTGATTGCTTACTGTAGGAATTGACGTATGAAGAGACTGCTCAGCACCCCTCCCACATACCTTTCAGCTTGACTTTTTTACAAATCTTGATGTTTTATTGCTGATGAATTTTTTAAATGATCCTTAAAAGGAAGAATTCCAAAATTCTTTCTCTATTCCCACTATCTCTTATTCTACTGCCACATTTATTCCTCTTTCTGGTTTATCTGCTTTGTACACATTTCATTTTCTCTGTTCCAGTGTTTTATAGATGGTTAAAGAAAAATGCCCAAGGTGTGTTATCTGACTTCCAAAGAACTCCTTGAGCTCTGTGCTTCAAAATAAATCACAGACGGTTAGGACTGTAGCATAAAGCTGGCAGCCACCTGACAGATGGTGTGGCTGAAGGGAAAATGGTCCCTATGAGTGTCTGTCCAGAGCAGAACTGCATTGTAGTGCTTGTGGCCCCATGAGTGCTCTCATTTTGAATCCCTCCAGCTTTGGTTGTTCTTCTCACTTTAATAAACAGGGTCTCTTTTCTTGCTGAAAACATAGCCTTGGATTGCTCCAGCATCTGTCTGGTCTTTTTGTGTGTTTTTATTGCCCTGCACAGGGCTTTTGACTGTATCAGGGAGGGATGACACACAGACACCATAAGCCATAGACATCCAGGGAGAAGATTTCCTTGGAAAGTGAGCTACTTGGATGAGTGTAAGTTGAATTGAAGCTGTTTCCTTCAGATTTTAATTATATGCAATTATTACATATCTTACACACAGTAAACAACTAGTGTGTGTTGAACTGAATTTGGAGGACAGAGCATCTGTGAAATCACATCATGATGGGATCCTAATGCAAATGATTTAGATTTAAATTACTCTGGCATCTTGGTATTCCTTCTCTGGAGAAATAGAAAGGCAGAGTACTACAAGTCTACGGCAGGGATGGATAACACATTGATGGAAAAGAACCTTTTACTCTTTCAGAATGTTTTAACTAACAAGAACTATAATAAAATGAAATTGGAATCCTTTCCTGGCTTAAGATTTTCTGAGTTTAAATTTCATGGAGAGGCATGCTATCAACCAACTTATTTCTGTTTTATGAGAGAATCAATCAGCTGAACTTTTTGTCTGTGGAAGATTATGGCAACCTATAAAAGATTTTTTTCCCTGGCTGTCTGCAGTTTTCCATTTTGTGGAGAGGACGTGTATTGGGGAATGTAATGGATTTGGAAGCAGCACTAATAACTGGGGCTGTTGCTCAGCAGGCTCATGATGGGTTAGGTTTGTAGAACAAGTTTCCTGTGGTCCTCAGGATCCCTGCTGCCCCAGGCTTTGAATCTTCTGGTTCTGGAAAATCTACAAACAAAGCCTGGGGAAGACAACATTTGTGTGTGTATGTGTGTGTGTGTGTGTGTGTGTGTGTGTGTGTGTGTGTGTGATATCTCCCTTTTAAATATTGTTAATCTTGAGCTCTCTTTGGTTTAAGAATTGAATCTGGGGATAGGTCTCTGGTAATAATTTGTTAATGATTATCGGTTTCCCCCACATTTTGGATCTAGGATGAGGCAGCTCTTTCTGCCATGGGTTATAAGTTTTGTCATCAATAACTGTTTGTGCATTTGTTGATTGAAAATTTTGACCTCAGGCAGTCATATGTATTGCTTATATATGGTTTTTGCCATTTCAAAAATGCAAAGTATAACTATGTGTGACATAATGACAGGTACACGTTCTGAGAACCACGTGGCTAAGTCCTTTCAACATTGTGCTAGCATCATAGCACAAACTATGATGGAACATCACTGCAGGATAATGCGGCCACTTTCACGTGTACAGTCTGTCATTGGCGAAAGCATTGTTAGGCCTCACAGGATTGTGTGGTTCATTCGTCTACATGAAGTTCATTCGTCTACATGAAGACAGTGCTTTAACTTTGCAAGCTTTCAGTCACACAGAGATTGGTTGCAGTGGGAATTATGTTAGTCAGTGTTCTTTCTCCTTTGGTTTTCATTCATTCTAGTTCAGCACCTGCTTATTAGTGCAGGCCATGTGTAAGTTGTGCCTTTAGGAACTCATTAACTTCCTATTGCTGAATTTCTGTAAACTTTTCTCCATCCCTTCTTTCTTTCCTTACTCCCCTCTCCTTCCTTGGGCACATGTTTATCAGGAACATCTTACTTATTATACATTGTTCTAGTTACTGAGTATACCTGATGAGCAAAGTAAAAAGTCCCTGTCCTTGTGGAGATTACATTCTAATGCTAAAAGACATTTCCCCACTATTGTTTTTTTTTTTTTTAAACTCTCATAGTCTTCTGTTGTCTTGTTTCTTCTCTCATCTTCTAATTTTTAATAGAACAGGCCTAAAATAATTTATTAAATAAAACAATGTAGTTCAGCTACCATATTCTTTGGAGTTTGAGACCTCAGAGTTTATCAAATCAGTAAGTCTTATTTTCAGTTCCAGTTTTTTTTTTTTTAATTTTGGTTTACGTAAAAAGATAATTTAGGCTAAACAAATGTTAGGTACAAATGTGTATACCTGTGCATGCACACATGCATACACACACACACACACACAAACCACTCTGAAAAGTCCCTTTACCATACTAAACATTTTATAGATTTATAGCCACTAGCATATAAACTCCATGAAGACACAAGTTTTGTTTTATTCAGTGCTCACTCAGAAAATATGAACACTGGTGGTTGGTTGGTTATAAAGTCCCTGTATAGTACTAGAGAAGTTTTTGGGGAATGGGTTCATATATGTAATGTGAAAGACAGGCATTCCTGAAGAGTGGCGGGAAGGCCCCTTCATGTTGTGTTATAGCTGTCCCATGCTTGTTATTTTCTCCATTAGATTGTAAACTCCTTGGGATCAGGACCTATGTTTTGCTTATATTTTTATGTCTCATAAATTCTACTGTCTTGTATACTTGTATATGTCTTGTATACTTCTTAAATAAAAAGTGTTCAGTGAATAATTGTTGAAGTCAGTAGTGTCCTCCTATTTCTGAGAAGTTTAAGGACAAGTTTGAAGACTTGCTGCCTAACAAATGGCCCTAAAACCTAATGGCTTTAAACAGGTTGTTGTTATTTTTTATGACATTGTGGTCTAGGCTTGCTCAGCAGCTTTCTGATGCCCTCCTTCTTTCCCTGGAGTTGGATGGTTCCAGATGGCTTCACTCACATGGCTGTTGGTTGGCTCATTGTCGACTGGGGATGATTTGGCCTTATGTTTCTCATCCACAGGTTTGACCTGGTGGTCTCAGGGTCCTAAGAACTGCAAGAGAGGATAAGTCTATGTCTAAATACTTTTTAAGTTCTTACTCCATCTCATTTGCTAATATCTCATTGCCTAAAGTTAGTCCTATGACTAAAACCAGAGTAAGGTGGGAGGGGATTCTTGCCATTTTTGCAAAAGAAATCTCCCATAAGTATCTTTTTACCCCCTCTATTCTCCTTATCTCTTGACCGTTTCATCCATACCAGAGGTTTTCAACTATGTGTGTTGAGTGTGTGCTCCTGTCATCTATAGATGAGAGTATTAAAAGGAGGGAGGATTTGTGGAGGGGATGTAATACACATGACTTTAATCTGCAGACTAGTGTGGATGACCTTGTATCTCTCTCAACAAAAGTCATTGACAATACCCCCCTGCTCTCCTGTGCAAGGCGCTTTATCTTTTTTTTAGTGCCTTCACACATACTATCTCATTGGCTCTTTCTTGATCTTAAGGCAAGAAAAAAAAGAATGTTACTGCACTTTCTATAGTATGCAGCTGTTAATTTGTCAACCTCTCATTAAAGTTCAACTCTGGCTGTTAATTTCTACCAAAATGTATGTTCTCCCTTTTCTAAAGTTCTGTTCTTGCAACTGTTTTTTAAGATGAAAGGCAATGTAATAAACAAAGTTCATTGTTTTCTGCAACTGGGACTTGATAATTAACAGGGGAGATGGCTGTCAGCACTATAGCACTTGGTAGGGTCAGAGGCCATGCTGAGCTACTTATAGAACCAGTTCTGATGTTGTTAATAATGGCAGGCCTACCATATTTTCCATAGCAGTTCTCACCTTGCAGGAATTGCTCATAAATAAAGGTATTCCAAGTGTATGCTGGTTCTTCCTTTTGAATAACGTTTCTGGAGCAAAAGGCTCAGAAATAAGTCAAATGCACCCTGTTAAATGTTGGTACTCTGCAATAAATTATTCTGAATACATAAGGGATTTTTCTTTTGATCTTTCACAGTGAGGCATGTGTGCTGAAGGGCTCTTACTGCATATTTATTGTCACAGTCAGGGAGGAAAAGATTACCTGGTCATGGAAGTGTGCTTTTTGTACACCTGTACTCACTGGGTGCTAAATTATAGGAACTTGGTTTTGCTGGCAAAGAAGCTTAAAAAGCAGCCATTTCATGGTACAGATAGGTTTATTGTTCATGTCACCCAGGTGCACATTTAACTCACCTTGGATTATTTCTAAGAGTATGAGTTTGGAGAAGAGTGGGTGGTAGTGGAGTATCAGTGAGCTTGGGAGTAAGAAGGTTCTCAGCCTTCCTATGCTAGTGATTTTTGCTTGTGTATTATTCTGGATTCATCATTTATAATTTTTTAACCTTGGTCACATCGACCTTTTAGTTTCTCAGACTCTTACTGGAAGGTGCAGACTGTAATTGTACCTATTACATAAGATAAGAAAGGAGTACATGCAAAATATTGAGAAAAATGTTAGTACTTAGCATTGGGAGTATAGTAGTAATATCATCCATTTTTGATATCTGTCTTCCCAGTTGGGCAGAAAAAATATGTATATGAAACCTTGTTTTGGTACATGACCCATTCACTATAGCTGGTGTGTACTGGGTTGGACAGAGTGTGTGTGGATCTTCTTGAAACTGTCATATTTTCCACAGTAGATACTAAATCTGGTAATGAACTATAGTGTAAAATACATTCAAGGCAAACAAGAGATGCAAATTAAAATATATTTGAATGCTACCTTTTTGACATAGGAATCCTATGTTCAGCTGGAAAATTGTTTGAAAGGGTCAATTTAATATCTGTGCTGTGGTATGAACATTCCTTGAGAAACCTGCCTCTTCTGGTGTTATAATTGAAAGATGTCACACAAAGAATTCCATGTATTTAAACACATTTCTTTTTTATCCTTTGGATTAATTATGTGATTTAAAATGAGCTCTGAATATGGGTGTGTTCTTTTCGACAGCCTTTCATATATAGTTTTGAATTTGGCTTACTTTCCAGGTGACCCCTTTAGGTTGATGTTTCCTATTCCAGCCTACCTAGCAACAGTTACTATGAGCAGCAAGTTGGCACTGCCCTGCATTCATATCACAACAGCAGGTTTTAAGAGATTACTTTTCCTAAGCATCCTGGTTGATTTTGCCTTTGCATTATTTAAGGATGGCAGCATTTTCCCTTAACTCCAAGCAACAGAGCTCTAAGTCTCTTTGCAAAAGTGATGGTTTTAAGAAGTATGTATCTGTAAGACAGTATAATTAGCAAGTAGCCATCTGCTGAGAAAAGAAATATGGACCTAGGTTGCTTGTGGATATTTATTACCAGAATATTCTTGATACTTGCAAAAGGGAGTTAGCTATAAATCTCTATCATTTTCTCTAGTACTTTATAGTGTCAGCTTTGCCAGCTAAAAGCAACCTTCCTGAGCAAGTTGTCTATGTCATATAGATGGTGGGAGTTAGTTTCAAGTGGCTTTGATATCTCCTTGAAAGAAACTGAACAACACACATATCACTGAAGATGGTTGTTTTCTTCTAAAGTCTGTCTATATTAATGAATTATATTTAAGCCTTCCTTGCTCCTGTCATTAAAGTAAAAATTATACTGGTATTACCAGCAGACTGACATCCAGCTACAGCATTTGCTATTGTGCTTCTTTAAGTTGCTAAGTCCAGATTCTCATCCCAAACAACTGATAAATTGGTTATTTGCCATGTAATAAGAAGTTGATTTTTCTTGCAGAAGTAGTTTCCACTTGGAATCACTTAGGGCTCTTTAAAAAACAAACAAACAAAAACAGTTGTTTCACTTTCACTGCTGATTCATGGAAACTCTCTTTTTAAACAACTGCCCTGCGTCTCACAAGAGTTGGGGGAATAAGCTCTAAAGTATGTGGAAGATCATCTTTAAAGCACCTGTCTTGTATTTATTGCATAGGCCCAGGCTCTTAGAATAAAATGCCTATATTGGGCTGGGGATGTGGGTCAAGGGGTAGCACGTCGCCTGCATGCGTGTGGCCCGGGTTCGATCCTCAGCACCACATACAAACAAAGATGTTGTGTCTGCCGAAAACTAAAAAATAAATATTAAAAATTCTCTCTCTCTGTCTCTCTTTCTCTCTCTCTCTCAAAAAAAAATTAAAAAATTAAAATGCCTACATAACTTCTTGCACTGTCCCACTCCCCTAAGTCGTATACTGATGCAATCATTTGGAGCCATCCAGTGATGCCATTGGAAATGAAATTTCAGCTGAATCAATTCACTTTTTAAAAATATAGTGATTTGTTTATAGGAACTTAAAAAAAACCTTTTTTTTTTTTAATACCAGGGATTGAATCTAGGTGTACTTAACCACTTAGCCACATCCCTATGCCTTTTTATATTTAATTTTGAGATAGGGTCTTGCTAAGTTGCTTAGGGCCTCACTTAATTGCTGATGCTGTCTTTGAACTAACAATCCTTCTGCCTCAGCCTCCTGTCTTGCTGGGATAGAAGCATATGCCACCATGCCCAGCTGAGTTTACTTTTTTATTGAGGTTTAAAATACACAAAATGTGCAAATATGATGTGTGCAGCTCATGAGTTTTTGCACGTGTTTACATGGGAACAAGGCAAGATACCCTAGTAGATCAGGTCTTGGCCCAGCCAAGAGCAAACCACCCATCCACAAGCTACAGACTTCACCTTCATTCTAAGTTGGTGTCTCATTCGTATATGTATATACGTGTATGTGTCATTTTAATCTAGATCTTACCCAACTGGGTGATGTGATTAACATAAATTCTGATTTTTTTTTTCAGATTTTTAGAATGGTAGTTTCAGAGGTTTTCAGAGGTTTACTATACTTTCATGGATTTTTTTTTCTTTATAAGTCTTCTTATTACACAGCTAGATATTTACATTAGGCCCTGTAAAACTGTTATATGTCCTTTTACCACTAGACTCTGAGTTGCAGAAGGTAGAGATGTGTTCTGTTTTAGCTCTCCAAATTGCCTTGCATTCAGCAATTAGTAATAATAATATTAATAGGAGTAATAGCTGATAATAAATCACTGCACTCTTATTACATGTTGGTCATTGTTCCAAGCCAGCAATGTCTAATAGAAGTATAATACAAGCAATATACACAATTTCAAATTTGGTAGAAGCCATATTAAAAAGGTAAAAGAAATAGCAGACTAATTTTAATAATGTATTTATTTACCCTAATATATGAAAAAATTACCAGTTTGATATATACTTAGTAAAGAAATTAGTCATGAAGTATTTTACATTTTTTTCCCCTAAAAAGTCTTTGTTAACTGGCCTGAATTTTGCATTTACAGCTCTTTTCAATTTAGATGTTAAAGTTGCATCAGATACATTTGATATATATTTTGATTTTATAAAATTTATATCTGAAAAATAATTCCTATACTAAGTTTGTTGCAAATGTATTTAAAAGTTTTTCAGTAGCATAATTTTCAATTTTAATCCAATAAATTAAAATGCAAACTCCGTTTTCTCACAGCATTAACTTCATTTCGTGTATTTGGGCACTGTATGTACACAGCACAGTTTTTATTAGTGTATGGATTTCCTTTGTTATTCCATGCAACAGCATTGTGAAGATGGTAGTCTTAGTTTTTCAACTTTACAGACAAGGAACTGAGGCCCAGGAGGTACACAGTAAAGGACGGATGAGGTGAGGTCGGCATTGGAACCTATTTTGAGGTCTCAGATTGTCAGATTGTGACCACATCTTTTCTCTCTGGCTCTTATTGTTTGAGACTGACTTCTCTTTAATTACTCTCTTCCATTTTTTTTGTTTTGTTTTTATTTTCAAATGCACTGACTTTTGTTTGGTCATTTTTGCTTTTTTATCTTATAAAGGTGGATGGCAAAAAAGTGGTCTTAAAAGTGATCGTTTATTTGTAGTGAATTTGGTTGTTTATCAGTATTTAAAAACCAACATAGAAGATGGCCACTGTGGAAGCCCCATCTGCTGTTTTCTCCGTAAATGTCAAGACAAGATTTACTTTCCATGAAATAGTGGCTCAGATCTCCCTTTGTGTTTTGTAATGCTCTTTATTTAATCATGGCTTTCCAGTATGGTTGGGCTTAGTCTTCTTTTGTCTTGGCTTGTTTCTAGCCTATTTCTTAAGCAAAGTATTATGGTTATGTCCCTGGATGTCATTTCATTTTTCTAATGTTATTAACATTTGTTCTTATATTAATGTCATCTCTGGACATCTTTGGAACTTTTTTCCCCCCTGAAATGTATCCAGCCAGTTGTGTATTCTTGTCTACTTTTATAGGTGATTTTCTACTTCATATGAAACTTACTTGCAGTTAATTGTTCTAGAGCCCTTTTCTGCAATGATGGTTTGTATAAAAGAAAGATATGAAATGTGTTCTTGGACAAGGAAAAATGGCCCAGTTCTGCAAAGTGTTATTGAGTGCTGCCTATATTGAGTGCTGCCTGTAGAGAACAGTAAAACAGTGACAGTTTTGCTTTGTGTCATCTGCCATGTGCTATATTCCCAAATGTCTGTACAATTGCTTCCCTCCCCCCCATCTTCTGCAGTCCCCTTCTCCACCCTGTGGATATCACCTGCATTGTGTTGTTGTTTCAGAGCCTTTCTCATTTGAATGAAATGGACAAAAGCTTGCCTTTTCTTGAGTTCTCATACATTCTGAATGGTAGCACAATTCATTTATTTGAGATATCATGACTCTTTTTTATAATTATTTAAGTCTTATTAACTGAGCTGGTCTGCTTTTACACCTGGATCTATCACTGATTAATTGTATGACTTTGCCCAAGTTAAGTCCTCTCTTTCTTGGTCTTAGTTTATTCTATTGTAAATGGGGTGGCCTGGTCTAGGTGAGCTCTGAGGATTCCTTCTATCTCTGAAAGACTTTGGGTTTCCCAGGGTAGTGTATAGATTTATCTTGTAGGCTCTTATCTTTGTTATAGGGACTCTGCCTCTTTTCTCTGTCTTGAGTGGTCTTCATTGAAGGCTCCTTTTTTTGTCCTTTGCCACTGGGCTTTCATTTTAGGCCCACTTTTCTTTTCAAATGTCTGCTTGGAGCCTTTGTTTAGTCTGGGCATTTATGTGTTATGTATTTTATATATATATATATATACATACATACATACATACACACACACACACACATACCTATACATATATATATGTGTGTGTGTGTGTGTGTGTGTGTGTGTTTCATTGTCAAATTACACGTGTATTGTTGGTGGATTTTCATGAACTAAACACATCCATATATCCAGCAACCAGCAAACATTATTAGTCCCTCAGAGCCCCTGCCATGTAACCTTGTGTTATCCTCTTCCCTCCAAAGGAGTTGTGTAGCCTGACTTCTAGCTTTGTTTATCCTGCTTTTGACCTTTATACACACGGACCATACAGAATGTATATTTTTGTGGACCGGCTTCATTTGTTCAACATTATGTCTGAGATCCACCCATATCTTTGCATAGTTGTCTAGTATTATATGCTGTGGGTCTATCACAGTTTGTTTATTCATTTATTCATTTTCCTCTTTGTATTTTGGCTGTTCCCTGTTTTTTTTTTTTTTTTTACTTTTTTTTTTAATTGAGAAGTTAGTGTTGCTCTGAGCCTTCTGATACATGTCTTTTGGCAAATGTATGCACATTTCTATTATGTATATGCTTAGATTCTGGATCTTGGAGTGGGTGTATGTTCAGCTTTTTTTTTTATATTGAAAATAGTTTTCTAGAGTAGTTATATCAGTCACTGTCACACCTCCCATGAGGCCCAGTTGTTCCTCATCCTCACCAACATTTGTGGCTCTTTATCTTTTTTCTTTTAGCCATTTTGGTGAATGTCTAGGGGTATCTCATTGTGGTTCTGTTTTGAATTTCTTGATGGTGTGAATAAAACTTACATTATTTCCCAAAGACTTCCTTTCAGTTTTCCCAGTGCTTAATGTCCTCAGTTGCTGGGTCACTGAGCACCCCTCTGGCTTTCTCTGCTTATTTCATGCTGGTTACATATAAAGGTGTCACCTCAGTCATTTTGAAGAGCTGTCACTCACACAGTCACCAGCTTCTCACAAATGCTCAGTGGGACCTTCTGGGGTACCAGTTCAGTGATTTGGATGGAGTCATCCCCAATGTGGTGGGTCTTTGGGTTCATCTTTTCACTTCCTTCCTTTTTTTCTTTGAGCATTCTGCTGATTTTGCTCTTCCCTCTTCTCTCATTTTTGATGTAGCCTCTAAGCCTTAGTTGTGTCTTTTTGGACATATTTGAAGTTGTTTCTGCAAAATAAGAGTAATATCCATAATTATAGTAGAAAAACTCCATGTGTATTTTAAATTACTTAGAGCTCTTTCCTCATTTTAGAAAATCTTTTTTGACACACATTTCCTATAACCTAAACAAAGATTTATTCTGTCAGCAAAACTTCACTTACCTAGAATGTTGATGAATATCATGATTCAGCACTAGAGCTCGCTTACATAGTATGATATCTCAATATCTTTATTAAAAGGCTTTAGACAGTTCTTACTAGTTCAGAAAGTACAGTTCAGAGTGGATACAACTTAATATGTTTTGGATCCAGGTCAGGAGTCAGCTTCTAAATGTCTTCAAGACATCTTTGCATATTCCACACTGAGTTCAGACCTGGTTTGTTGCCTGAGTTTTATCTATTTTGCAATATCATCCTGAAAGTGCTGTGATACTGTGTATGATTTAAATAAATGACAGGCAATACTTAAAGCATCTTTTTCATAAAATTTAGAATGTTAGATTAGGGGGCACAAGAAAGAATCTTGACTAATCTCTTCTCCCATTTCCCATATTCCCCAAACTTTTTTTTTTTTAAATGAGAAATTGAAGCCACAAGAACATAAGTAATGTGATCTTGAAGTTTTAGAGGTAGAAATAGGGCTGGGTCCCATTTTCTCACTCCCAATCCAGCACTCTTTAATTATTTAAGAATGGTATCTAAACACTTATATTCTTCAAACCAAAACGGCACATCACTTTGATGAGGAGGATATGGCTAGCCTGCATCTTTTAGAATATAGTTTAATATGAAGAATTTGAAGATAAGATATATCTAAATCAGAAGCCATTCTATAATGGGCTTCATTTGCATTTAAATTATTCTCCTTGAGAAAATTTGAAAGTTGGTTTTGAATAAATGGCTTGTATTTATAAAATTATTACATCAATCCAGAATGCTTTTTGTTAAATTTAATAGGAAGTTTTTTAATGTCTGCAGAGTCTCCTAACATCTCTGTCTGCTGTTAATAAGTAAAGCTGCAGTTGCATTTAAAATAAATAAAAACATTGAAGAACAAAATGACTTCTTCACCTCAACCAAACAAGTATATTTTCTCAATGGGTTAATATTATGCAGTATTTAAATTTTGGATTAGAAGACAGTTGACAGACAATGGGCAATCCAAATTATGGAAAAGGTCATTTATTTGAAGAGTAATGCATATTCCTATTTTACACTATGCATTCCCTGTGCTGGTAATGGGATAAATGTTATGTTACAGGGTGTGTTTTTGTTTCTCAGCACTAGATGTCACTGTAGTTAGGGGAAACAAGCCCAGCCTATATTTAATTTCAGGGTCCTTGGTAGTGAAGTTGTTTGAAAGAGCATGACGGATATTGCTAAGTGGATCTGGGACTGGTTCCTAGTGTTTTCCTTATGCTGTATATGTGTAAGAGATAAATTGTGAAGAATTAAGTATAGATAATTATTCAGATGGAATGTTGTCCTGTGTAGCTATGTATCTTGAGAATTGCTGCAGAAGATGTAAATTCATCTTCACATTCCTGGAGGTTCTTTTCTCATCCTTTTAAGTAGTTTTCTAAGGTTGCTTTGAGAGAAGAATACCTGGCTAATACTTAGAGCTAAGAGGTTTTCCCAGTCTGAGTCTTGGGTGGCCATTTTGATTAGCTTCGATTAGAAAGCTTCCTTTGTTATTTACTTATATCTGCCACTTAAAAGACTTTTTTTTGTATGACATATCTTCTTTTATCTCTACCTCCCCTCATCTTCAGAATATTTTTAAAATAATTAAAATGGACAATTCCTTCTCTTTCTGTGATCATTCATTATGCATTCATTTAACAATGTCCAGTCTAGCAAAGTAACCACGGCTTTTGGGATAGTGAATATAGAATTCTCTTCCTTGGTTTCAGCTGATCGTTGGAGTCAAGAATCTTTACAGATTTTCAGTTCAGATTTCCTCCAGATTTTTCCTTGTTTATATGGAATTAGGAAGAAGGGGCTGCCATAGTGACTGAGAGGTAGCAGAGAATAACAGTTAAGGCATGGACTCTGGAACCCAAGTGTATGCAATCCAGTCCTAGCTCTACCAGATGCTGGCTGTATGACCTTGAGTGACTCCTTTAACCTCTCTGAGCTTCAGTTTCCTCATCTGTGAAGGGGGATACTAGTGCCACTTCATTGGGTTGTTAGAAATAAGAGTTGCCTGTGGAAGCATTGACAGCTGCTCTTCTGTGAGGGCTTGTTAGAGAAATAACTTTAGTTTTAGGCTGTCTGTGGCACTTTATAAATATCTCATTACTGTAAAGAATACTCACTTTAATCTGAGAGGGAAAAAGAAAAATCTTGAAACAACAAAGTAATGTTTGTCTCTTATAAAAGGACTGGAAACAAACTACGATGACCATTGATGTCACTTCAGTTGTTCAGTTAACTTTTATCAAGCACTTGCCTGTGAGAGGTGTTGTGTGAACATGAATATGACACTTTCCAACTGGTGGAGAAACCAAACTTGTAAATAGATAATGAAGTATGTTGTCATTGGTGCTAAGTTAATAGGAGTTAACTGGATCAGGGAGTACACGTGGCTGTAGGTTATGCCACCTAGTGAAGAGGCTCCCTGACACTGAATGAGAATACAGAGATTGGCTGCTGTTGGCATGGGGTTAGTTGTTCATATCTGTCAGAGCTAACGTCTGTGTAATTCTCTTGGACTTTCCCTTTGGTTTTGAAAGTCTTTGCAACCACATCGTCACATCTGAGATATGTCAGAAGGAATGAGGAAGGGCAATGCGGCATATATTAGTTGACCATACTCCTCTGATAAGCTCTTCTCAACAACTTGGGTCTCTATTCTTTCTTTCTTTCTTTTTTTAAGTTGTAGATGGATACAATCTTTATTTATTTTTATGTGGTGCTGAGGATGGAATCCAGTGCCTCATATATGTGAGGCAGGTGCTGTACCACTGAGATACAACCCCAGCCCTGGGTCTCTGTTCTTTGCAGAAGTATGCCACATGATGTTTTTTTCACCTGGGTATGTTTATATCTCTAACAAAACCAAGTTTCTGTTCATAAGGAAAGAAATAAAAGCAGGAGACTGTTCTGACCATAAGCCCTTGCTGTGGCCAGTGATTGTTCTAAGCATTTTCCATGTAATAGTTCATTGGAATCTCATAATAATCCTGTGATGTGGACATTCATTGTTCTTTTGTAGGAAATGGAGGTTAGAGTAGGTAAGAAACATGTTACACAGCCAGTAAGTGAGAAGGTCAGCTAGAAGTCAATGTATGATTGGTGGAGATACAAAGAAGGGTTTGGTCAATAGATCATGTCTTCAGAAGATGGATGAGGATATCAGGAAGGGTTCAGAGAAGGGTCGGCTTTGAGGGTAGTCTTAGAACTAAGTTGATGTTGGGAATCCTGGGTTGGATAAGAAAGGCTTCCTAGTGGCCTGAGCTCAGAAGAACCCATTACCTTGGAGAATAGGGGCTTTGGGGGAAATTGAGTGAGCTTGTAGCATGGGAGTTCAGGGATAAAAGTGCCAAGGCTAGGGAAAGAAAATGGATCAGATCATGGCAGACCTAAATTTCCCATTAAAGTTCTTATTGCTTCATTATTGCTTCAGAAAAATACTGAGCTAATTTAAATTCTGGACATATATTCTGAAGACATTTTTCCCGTTTAGTTTCATTATCTGAGCCATCAGTATTTCTTTTGAAGTGTCTAAGTAGTATATTGAAATTTCTTATTCATTTCTCATTTCACATTGAATTAATGACAGAATATTCAAAATGGATGGAATCTTAGAGCTGATCTTATCCAACCTTGTCATGTCATATTGGGAAATCTAAGTGTATCTTTTGCTGAAGGCTCTTTAGGATTACATAGAGTTAATGTCCAAGCTGAGATCAGAATATAATGCTCTGATTCCTAGTTCAGTGTCCATCTACCATAGCAGCATTTTCCAGAATGTTTTCTCTTTGGCCTTGTATTTTTCTTTGCAGGATAATGCTATTTATTTTATAATTTTCTATTATGTGTTTAATATGTATCTTCTCTAGTTCCAGTTCTTAGTTCAGGGCTTGTCACTCAGGAAATTTTTATTGATGAGCTATTCCTATATAAATGTGGTACACACACATACACAGAGGGGGGGGGGAAGGGAGGAGATATTCTCTTTTAAATAAGTCTGGGAAACATTGGGTTAAATCAAATTAACAGACTTGTTATAGAAAGTCGAGAGAACTTTTAATACACTCTTGTGCTTTGTGGTTTTAAGATGGATGGATGGAGGGGTTCACTTGTCTCAGACTTGATTATGTTCTGAGGATTTCTAGTTGGTCCTAAGCCAAATGTGTTTTTCAGTTGTGGTGTTCAGAACTTAAGAAAACTTGTATCTTGAATTGATTCCTTAGAACAAAAGTGCTTTTTGGTCTTTTGGTCTTTGGCAATTATTAAAATGGAGAAATTTTCTTCTAAAGAAACCTGTTGTCTTAAAATATAGTGACATTCTAAAAATGACTGTTCAGTTTCTCGAACTTGGCTCTTGTTTTTATACTCTAGAGTATTCATATGCATTGTGGTTAGACTCTAAGGTTGTCCCACCAAAGTCTGTTTAACTCAGAGAATGAATAATATGCTCTGAGTTAAAGAGCCAGTATTTAGGGAGGGGATTGGCATGATAATGCACATAGACTAGGTAGGCAGGGCAGGAGCAGAGTGAAAAGTTGGCTGACTGGTCGCAGCCACTCGCAAGGGTAGGACCTGATCTGCAGGGGGATAGGGACAAACAGCATGATGCCCTTGTGGGGATGTTGTTAGTACACTGATGTCACTGATAATCATGGAATTCAGGAAACTTTTCCTCAGAGAGTGTGGGTATCTGTGTTTCTAGGATGAGCTTAAGCCCTTTATCTTTGTACTAGTGAAGTTATGTAAAATTAAAATCATGTTTTCCCCCAGCTCATACCTAGCACAGTGTGGTGTTCACCCTGGAACCAGTGAATTTGGTGTCAAAGCTCAGCTTGACTGCTTGTCATTTGATCTGCATAACCTCAGTGTCCTCCCCCTAAATGGGTTATAATTATTTCTACCGCACTGTGTAAAAAGGTAATCTGTATCAGTTGCTCAGTACAGTGCCTGCAAGGGGGATTGGCAAATCTTTTCTGCTAAGGATTAAATAATAAATATGACAGGATCTGTTTCAATTACTTCAGACCATGTGTAGGGAGACCACAGAAAGGAGGGGACATAAACAAATGAGCATGGCTGTGTCAGTAAAAGTTTATTTAAAAAAAAGTAAGGCAGAGTGCTAAATTTGACCTTCTGACCATTAGTTTGCACATCCCTGCCCTAGAAGATCAAATGTCAGTAGTTGATAGAAGCTGTGCTGATACATTTTTTTTTTACACTTGGGTTCATGGTAATGTTAAACAAAGCATAGAAGTTTGAATTTTGATATTTGTTGAATGATCCCAATTATGTTGAACTATATGTAACCAAGAAACTAAGTAAATAATGTCATTACCTCCAGAGTTTGTATCATCACAGATTTTCATAAGATATAATTAGCAAAATTTAGTGAATGAAAATAAGAATTAATATAGAAAGTTTATAAGTATAATAGATAAGCCAGCCATACTCAGCTGTCTCACAGTGAAGTCTGAATGGGAATAGTTACTGAGGGTTATCTGACCTCAGTAGCTGGGTCAAATGGGCCCCTGATTTACTTGTGCATAGTTGTGTGATTGATTTTTGTATTAGCAATTGGTGTCTTCTCTCTGTTTCTTTTTATCTCTCCCTCTTTCTCTCTCGTTTCCCTCCCTCCTTCCCTTCCTCTCTCTAGATAACCTCCTTCCCTTTAGGTAACCTGGCTAGACATTTATTGATTTTATATTGATATTGTTGAAGAACCAACTTTTGGTTTTGTTGATTTTTCTCATTTGAGTTCCTGTTTTCAATTATATTGATTTCTACTGTAGTTTTAATTTTTTTTTAAATTTATATTTTGTTTGGCAGTTAATGCATTTTTTCTAGTTTCCTAAGGTGGAAACTTAAGTGATTAACTTATGATTTTTCTTTTTTTTCCCCCTAATATATGTCTAGGATGATATAAATTTTCCTCTAGGTACTGCTTTTGTTGCATTCCATAGATTTTGATAAATTGCATTTTCATTTTCATTTATTTCAAAATGTTTAAAAATTGAGATTTCTTTTCTAATCTATGTTTCTTAGAAATATGTTTTTTAATCTAGTATGATTTGGAGATGTTCTGGCTATTTTTCTGTTGTTGATTTCTAGTTTAATTTTATTGAGGTCTGAGAGAAGAGATTATATGATTTCTTTTTTTAAAACTTGTTAAAGCGTCTTTTATGATGCAGACTATAACCTATTATGGTGAATGTTTCAAGTGACCTTGAGGAGAATGTGTAATCTGTTGTTACTGGATGAAGCAGTGTATAACTAGACTCAATTATATTCTGTTGATTGATTTTGCTGTTGATTTCAACTTTGTCCTTACAGATTTTCTGCTTGTTGGGTATGTCCATTTCTCATAGAAACGTGTTGGAAGTTTCCAACTCTAATAGTGAGCTGTCTTATTCTGTTTTGCTCTTGCTATAACAGACACTGGGCTTATTTAGGAAAAATGAAAGGGGGTTTTTTTAGAAAAAGAGTCTTATACTTAGGCTTATGGCCTTAGAGGCTGAATGTTCAAGATCAAGTAGCCACATTTGTTTGGCCTCTGTTGAGAATCTTCTGACCATGTCACAACATTGTGATGGTATTATTGTAGGAGTGTGTGCCAGAGACAGAGAACAGTCACCTGGTGAGACAGGAAGCAGGAGACATTCAGTGGTCAGCCTTGCTCTTTTTATAACATCTTGCTTACTGAGAACTAACTGGGATTCTCTGAGAACTACATTAATCCTTTTCAAGGGCTATACCACTAGTGACCTAATCACCTTCCATTAGAGCCCTCTTCTGAGAGGGTTCCACATCTGAACACCACCACACTGTGGACCAGCCTTCCAGCACATGGCCTGTGGGGGATAAACCACATTCAACCCGTGACATGGGTTCGTCTGTTAGTTCTTCAGTTCTATCAAGTTTTGCCTCACATATTTTGACTTTATGTTGTTATGCCATAAACAGAGATGACCGTTTGCCTTTTGGTGTATGTTCCTCTTTGTCTCTTGCTCTGAAGTCTATTTTTTCTGAAATTAAAGTTGCTGCTCCCACTTTCTTTTAATTTGTGTTACTGTGGTATATACTTCTCCCTCCCCATTCTTCTGCTTTCTATCTAAATTTATCTTTATATTTGAAGTCCTTTTCTTATATACACAGTTAGTTGGATCTTTTTCTTTTTTTGGACCCATTCTGATGATCTGTCTTTTCATTGGCATGTTTAAATCACTGATGTTTAAAGTGATTATTGATATAGATGGATTAATATCTATCGTATTTGTTGCTGTTTTCTATTTGTTGCCATATTTCTTCCTGTTTATATCTTCCATCTTTTCCTGACTTTTGTAGTTTTAGCTGAGCATTTTATATGATTTCATTTTTTTCCTTAGTGTATCCATTATACCTCTTTTTTAGTTGCCTGAGAGTTCACAGTATGCATTCATAGCTAATCTAAGTCTCTTTTCAAATAACCCTATACTGTTTCATGGGTAGCGTGAGTACTTTAAAGCAAAATATTCCTAATTCCTCCCTTCTGTCCTTGATATCATTGCTGTCACTTATTTTACCTGTACACACACACACACACACACACACACATATATACACACACATAGGCCTGTGTGCACAAGTATGATTGAACACATATTATTGCCGTTAATTTGAACAAACTAGTTTCTATTACCTCAAATAAGAATGAGGAAGATAAAAATGTTTTATCTTCATTTATTCCTTTTCAGTAATTTTCCTTTCTTTATGTAGATCCAAGTTTCTCATCCATGTAATTCTCTTTTTTTTTTTTTTTTTCTGGAGAACGTTTGACATTTATTTTAAGGCAGGTCTACTGGCTACAAATCCCTGAAGTTTTGTTTGTCTGAGAAAGTCTTTGTTTTCCTTCCGTGTTGGAGGATAATTTCCAGGGAATTGAATTCTGGGTTGGTGGGATTTTTCTCTCAACCCTGTACATTTCACTCCACTCTCCTTTCTTGCATGCTTTCTGAGTAGTCTGATGTAATTCTTTCTTCCTCTACAGGTAGGGTATTTTCCCCTTTGACTTCTTTTGAGAGTTTTTCTGTATCATTGATTTTCTGAAGTTTGCATATTATTCGTCCAGGTGTAGTTTCTTGACATTCAGCCTGCTCTTAGCTTCCTGTTCTTGTAGTTTGGTGTTTGACATTAATCTGGAAGAAATTGTCAGTCATTATTGTTTTGAATACTGCCTCTGTTTCTTTCTCTCTTTTTTCTCCTTCTATTTTCATTATACATATGTTAACACCTTTTGCAATTGTCTTTCCCATTCTTGGATATTCTTTTCTTTTCCTCCCTCACCACCAGTCTTTGTTATCTTTGTTTTTCAGTTTGGGGAATTTTTATTGATTTTAAGCACAGAGATTCTTTTCTCAGCTGTGTCCAGTCTACTAATGAGATATCTAAGGCAATCTTCATTTCGGTGACAGTGTTACATTTCTCTTTGATTCTTTCTCAGAATTTATCTTTTTACTTGCATGATACATTTTTTCTTGCCTGTTGTCTACCTTTTGCATGAATACTGTTATCATATTAATCAATTAAAAAAATTTCCTACTCTGATAATTCCAACATTCCCATCATATATATATTCATGACTCTGATGATTGTTTTCTCTCTTCAAACTGTGTTTTTTGCCTTTTAATGCACTTACATTATTATTGTTGTTACTGTTATTGGTATGGAAACCAAGAGGCAACCATCTATTGCAGTGGGTAAGAGGCCTTTTGTAGTGTGATGGTAGGGTGTGGGAGGGAATCGTCCTGTGATTAGGTCTCAGTCTTGTGGTGAGCTTGTGCTCTGGTCCATGAACCTTAAAAATGCTTCTCAGTTCCTCCTTCCCCTTTGGGTGGAACAAAATGCTGGAGGCAGATGGTGTTGAGTTGTTATCCTAACTCAGGTAGGACAGGATCTGAGAAAACCCCTGGTAAAAGAGATTCTCCATGGGCATGCGTTGTTAGCAAAAACAGAATGCTTGGTGAAAATATTTGAAAATATTTCAGTTTTCTCTCTCTTGTAGGAAGTGTGAGGAAATTTTTTTTCCATCTTTACTTTAAGAATCTGGTATGACTATTGAAGATAAAACTCAAAAAAGTACGTACAGTTTTCCATCACCTCCAGAGGATTTTAAGAGACTTGTCCACACCAAACTTCCTGCAGCAGATACCATTTAGGTTTTCCTACCTTTGTACTGGGTTCCCCAGTGATTTTTGCTAGTGGGCTTCTGTTCCAGGAAGCTGTGTTTCTTTGTGTGCACCTGTCTCTCTAATTTTGGGGCAGCAGTATGCCCTATAACCTCACTTCTCTGACAGATCCAAGCAGAGTTGTTGATCCCTCATTGTGTTCAGCTTTTTACTTATTAGAATGGAGTGACAATTGTTAATTGTCTTGTACTCTGGACTGGAAACTGGAATTCAAGTCTCAAGTTATTTTTTCTTTTCTTTCTCCCTCCCTCTGTCCCGCTCTCTCTTTAACCTTGCAATAGTTCTTTTCTTTTTTCTTTGAGATGGACACAATACCTTTATTTATTTATTTTTATGTGTTGCTAAGGATGAACTCGGCACCTCCCACCTTGATAGGAGAGTGCTCTACCTTTGAGCCACAACCCCAGTCCCCCAGGCATGGATTCTCATTCAAATACTCATCTGTGCTGAGTAATTTTAAATCCATTATAATATTTATTTACACATAAATAAGCTAAATAAACCTCACTTAAAATTTAATTTTTTAAAAAAATTGTGAAATAACTGCTTTTCCTGCCTTGCACTTCTGAAAGATATGGTGGTGAAATATCCTCTTAGGTCCTTTTGTTTAGCAGAAAATTATTGTGCCTACTATGTGCCAGGCAGGCCTGAGAAACTGGGCATGAAGAGCAAGAAAGGCAAGCACTTGGTCCTCATTGAGCTCTTGTTAAATAAATTCATTAAGTTCAAGAGGAAAAGAGAAGTAAAGAAAGAATGACTTTTTTTTTTTCCATTAGGAATTCCAGTTAGAAATTTTTATTTATTTATTAATTTTTAAGTGAGAGAAGTAGAACTGCCTTCTTCAGCCTTGCTATGTAGAATTTAATATGTGATGTGATTGAGTGTTGTGAGTGTACATAAATGTATGTCTTAGAATCTTGCTGGAGATTCTAGAAGTGATTTTTTTTCTGTCCTCTTTAGTTGTTGACTTATTGAAACTAATTCATGTAGAGATTTTGCATATACTGTGTACTTACGATAAGAATATAAATAACTACTGCTGCATGCTTTAAAACAACATGTTAAGATGAGTTAATGAGTAGTGCAGGGGACCATTGCACTGTCTGCACACAATATTTCAGAGGGGTGCAAAATGTTTCACTGTTGAAGGGCAGGGCCTGCATGATGGACTGAGATCATCCGACCACCTCCCAGGATTTGAGAGACTGTGGATCTAAACTGCATTAGCAAAGAGCCGTTTTTTATTTTAAAGAACCTCTTGACTTCCCATTCATTATAATTAAATACCATTGTAGCCCCTAGCCCTGTGTGGAATTGGTTTGTTCAGCTTTTATCTAGAGGCAGAGAATACATTAGAATAAATGACGACTAAAAATTCTTTATTGCCCCAATGTTAAGCATTTCTTTCTTTTAGGAGCTGGAAATGCTTTTCCAGGCATGTATTAATCCTCTTGAGGCCTCTTTTGCAATAGGGCAAGAGTTCTTATCTCTTTCACATTTATTTTTCAATAGATGGGAACCTGCATGAAGCATCTGACAGTTCAATGATTTAAGCAAAGGTCATTCCCAGAATTCATGGTAGTTAGAACTCAACTTCTGGCCTCTCTTCATGTAGTCCAAAGTTCAGCCTATCTGATCTCCTGTGTCTGATAAATATTCAGCTTGAATAGGTTCTCAGAGAGCAAGGAATTAATCTCTGACCCTTGGCAAATGGCATTTTATTTCATTTTGAAAACCAACACTTTTAGACAATTGGGACACAAGTATGAAAGAATAAACAAGGGCATTTGGCACTCAGTTCATCTGGAGAAGAACTTCACAGTTGGTGCCAGGGTACCCCAGAAAAACAATTGAATCTAGAACTTGAACTGCATGCCTGTCTTAAGATGCATTTATGGTAGGAATTAGAGGGCAAGGCCTTCAAACTTCTTGAATATTGGCTGAAGGAGTTTTGCAAAGCTGTGCAACTCCTTGAACATGTATAAGTTGGTGTCAGAATATATTCTTTACACATTTAATGTTTGCACAAAGATGGGATTTTTGGTGGGTTTTACATGTTAATATTTTTAAATATTATGTCATTTAAAATAAAATGTCACTCTTTTTTTGTATATTAGAATCCAAATTCATAGAGGTTTGGTGTTTACCATTATAGTACAAAAATACATCAATACTGTCTCTTTAAATTGTTGGAATTTTATTTATTTACTTATTTATCAGTACTGAGATTGAGCTCACAGGTGCTTAACAACTGAGCCATATCCCTTTTTAGTTTTAGATAGGGTCTTACTAAGTTGCTGAGGCTGGTCTTGAACTTATAATACCCTTGCCTCAGCCTCCTTAGTCTCTGGGATTGTAGGCATTACATTCCTGTGCCCAGCCAACTGTTGGAAATTTTACATCATTCTCTTTTCTCTTCGAACTTGTATATCCAATTTGCCTCACAATTTTTTATCCTAGTTTAATATAATTTTATGCTTGTAAGTTTTTCTTTGATCTTTATTATAATCCCTTGCAATAAAAACATGCAAATAAATTTAAATGTATTTAAAATATTTCTTATAACCATGAGGCTCTAATTATTTAAAAACTTCCTTCCATAGTGCATTATCATTATAATTATTAGTGGCACACACTATATCAAAGCAGCATATGTTTTATACATTTTGATAACTAATTATTGAACCTTAAATATGCTGTTATAAGAGTATCATTTGACAAAATGTATGGGGGCTTTTCCTTCAGTTAGATCATGAAACTATGTATGCCTGTTTCCAGGGACATTGAAAGAGGGGCCCAGAATTACCCTTTGTAGACCTTTTCAAGTAATTGAGTTGTTGGGATATAAAGAGCTGCTTTAGTAATATCCCTCAGTTCTTTTGAAATGTCTTTATGTCATGAACTAAAAGCCACATAGTAATCTTCCATCAAAAATTATTCACTCTGTGTATTGGCAACTTGAGATTTTGTCCTTCAGTTTTGTTGAAAGCCAAGAATTGAAAACCATCTGACCCTACTCCCCAATCCTCACCCCCAAAACAGGCTTCGTTACCTAATCATTAAATACTTTAAACTTTCTGGGAAGTTGACCAAAAAGGCTTTACCTGGACTTATCAGAAGACTATTGATCATACCTGTTGCTTTTTCACTTTAAAGCATGTATTCTGGAAAGGTTGGGAATGCATTTTTATACCATGAATTTTATGGATTTTTTTTTTCTTTTTGATTTTCTTTTCTTTTTGGAGGCGAGGGAGGGAGGGAGAGAAGAGGGGAGTGAGTGAGTGCGTGTGTGTGTGTGTGTGTGTGTGTGTGTGTGTTTGCATGTATGTGTGGAATTGTAGAATTAATTACTGTCATTTCAGCTAGGAAAATCAGGTGTTTTGTTTGAGAACATCTGACTTCACTTTTCAATTCAAACAAATTTGCTAAGAATTATTTTTCTGGCATCTCTGCCATTTCTGTTTTCTAATGCTAAAATACTTGAAAGCTAGGTACAGTGCCTTCCTCTGACTTTGCCAACTTGAAGTAAACTTTATCTTCTTGTGGTTGATAATAACTTTATGTCTTGTGGTTGTCTCTGTGTGCATTGTTCTCAAGGGAATCTGATACATTTAAATTCAGAGCTTCCCCACAGAGATCAAAATTCCGGATTTTACTACCACATTAGTTTTCAATGGAAATGCTTAGAAGAAGGGAAAGACAAGTCCTGTCATATGCCTTAATTAGGGAGGCTTAGTTTACCATATATTCAGATTTTCACTTTGTTTGGCATCACGAGTGTACCATGAAATATTTATGGGTAGCAGATATGTTCTCCTCTTCCATTTCTCTTGTAAAATGGAAACAAAGAAGCGTGAAATAAGAAACCGGTTGAGGTAAGGGTTGAAGCCTTGCAGATGCCTTCTCAGATACATTTTACAAAAGTGTACATGTGGAAGTTGAATATCAGGAAATTAATTCCCTTCAGACTACCCATAATTAATATTTTCTTTTAGTTCCAGTTCTGAGATAAGGCAGAATATCATGGGGGAAGGGCCTCACAGAGGAAATCTGCTCAGCTCACAGCAGCTGGAAAACAGAAAGAGAGAGAGGGGAAGAAGACAGAGAAAAGATAAACTCTTCCAACAGCACACTCCCAGTGACATGCTTACCCTAATTAAGTCCCATCCTGGAAAATATTGACTATTATTCAGTATTCCAATAAGAAAACTCACTTTTAGGAAGGACTCTTATGTCTTTCTCTGTTACCTCAATGTGGTCTTGAGTTAATTGTGGTTTTCAGTCATTGATATTCTTGCCTTTTTGATGTGGAAATTATAAACCATCTTTAGTTTGGCTTTACTATGCTCAATGTAGCTATGTGTGTTTACTCTTTTCATGTGGAGTGATATGTAAAGGGGGCTTATTTTAAGTAGAGTTGTGATTTTATTTTTTTCCTATTAATTAATTTCTTTTTCCAAGGAAAAGTAGAGCTATTGGGTTTCATGAGGAGTCTGGGTTCTTTATTCTAACTGGATTGAAGGAGGAGAAGATTGGAAAGCTACTACTCAAAGAAAAGATATATTATTAGTATTAAAATATATTTTATTACCTATTTTGCATATTCATATTTTTATCTCAAATAGGTTTAAAATAAACCCAAATTTTTATTTTAGGTCTTTGCTATAAAAATGAAAAGTGACTTAAGGTTATGCATTTTGCTTTGAGTATGAATTCAGCAGCATCCTATACATTTTGATAGAAATATTTATATTTTTTAGATTTTATAGCAGTTTATGATTAAAAGTAAATATATATTTTAAATTTCTGTAAGTTTTAGATACATTTGGGAATTTATTTCTGGGTTATTGATTTATGATTACAATATACTCTATCTTTTTTTTAAGTCTACTTTTTAATTGTTTCCATTTGTATCTAGACTGTATTTGGATTAATGAACTCCATTCTTTTTTTCTGATTTATGTTGCTTACCATGAGTTCATTGGACTGTGGCTACTGTTTCTCTTCTTCATTTAATGTATCTTGGAGGGATAGAGTTATCATTCCAAGATGACCTTGAGTTTTGTCTTTGACAGTTTAAATGTCTTTAGGGCTTAGGATGTTTTTGTTAAAGCTTAGACATGTTCCATTCTGTTCTCATTCTGTTCCCCCCTCACCCCATCACTCTCCTCCCCATCTAGTGCTGAGGAGAAATCTTAGATCAACCTGATTTTATTGCTTTGAAGCCAGGCTGCATTTAATTTTTATTTGTGCTTCTTGTGGCATTTCCTTGTTATCTTAAAAGTACATTACTAGGTTGTATGCAGCTACGGGTCACTTCAGTCTTATTTTGTCTGGATTCATAGCAAATACTATAAATTTAAACATGTGGAAAATGTATGTCATTTGGACAGATACTCTTTTTTCCCCAATATTACTTATCTTCCCCAACTTAATTCTCCATTATTCTTTTAAAGTAGATATTTGCCAGTAGTATAAGACACATATGCCTTTGAAAACTTTGACCTAGAAAATAATGGAGCATTAAAACAGAGCCAGCCCTTTGAGCACAAGTCAAAAGCCAAAGAAAGATTGAAAGGTACTGGCATGTTTTAGGAACTTGTGGAAGAGACCCTCTAGTGCATAAGTCTTAAGATAGGATTTTTTGTTTCTGAGCCTATGGGAGATTAGCAAAAATCAAATCATAAGTAGGCTAGGAGCTGTGAGGAACAGGCCCAAGATATTGGGGATAAGTGACAATGTGCTAATTTTAAAAGAGGGAGAATAATTTAAAAAATTCAAACATTTGTTGACTCTTTGGTTTAGGATGAAGGCTGCCTTAAGAGGTCCCACCAAAGATAGGCAGTAACTTTTGCTACACTTGGGCCTTTGGAGGTTGCATTGATTACTTTTGGATTCAGGGATTGATGACACTGTGCTCGACTTAAGAGCCCAAGAAGGTGTGCTACTACTTTTAGGAACACTTCCCTTGAATGTACATTTTAAAATATATTTTTTAGTTGTAGGTAGACACAATACCTTTATTTTTATTTTAATGTGGTATTGAGGATTGAAACCCATTGTTAGGTGAGCGTGCTACCACTGAGCCCCAGTCCCAGCTCCTGTAATTATGTTGTAGAAAAAGCTTGGGCTTAGGCTTTTGGGAAAATTTTTTAGAGAACACCCATTGACTCCCCCAGCTACAGTGTTGGTTGAATATGATATTTTATTTTTATTATATTTTTTTAGTTGTAGGTGGATACAATATCTTTGTTTTACTTATTTATTTTATGTGGTGCTGAGGATTGAACCCAGTGCCTCATACATTTGAGGCAAGTGCTCAATCACTAAGCTACAATTAATGCATAGTTTTTATATTTTATCCATGTGTCATCTCCCTCCAATTGCAAGCTTATTGAGGTTGGGGCAACATTTCATGTTTCTCTGTATTAGTCAATAAATGTTTGTGGATGATTGTCTTAATGGTGAGGGCATACTTCTCAAAAATCAGAAATATCAGTATACCTGTAGTTAAATTTATATTGAATTAGTTTGGCAAGAAATTATGACTCCAGGCACTTGTTTAAAAAATGATAATAATATAAACATTAGAGTTGGTGAATGGGAATTCGTGTTTGCTCAATGTAAGTTCTAAAAAGACTTCTGATTTTATTAATTTTCATTGTTAAAAGTAAGCAGACTGGATATTAGTTATATTATGTTTCATCCTGTAGTGAATGAAAATGCCTTTTAGAATAAGAACACTAATACCTTCCATTTATATAGCACCTTTCTTCTGAACAGTTTAAGTACTTTCCAGAAATCATCTCATTAATCTCTTTGGCTTTCTGGCACAATGGCTAGTAGAGAGATAGGAAGTGTGTGTGTATGTGTGTGTGTGTGTGTGTGTGTGTGTGTGTGTGTGTGTGTGTTTATGCACATGTGCATATTTTTATGTGGATTTCCTTACTCTTTCCTTTGCTTTTCAAAAATTTGATATAATGTATGCTGGTTTCTGAATTTAATCTTGGCTCAAACTTGACATTTTTGTTAAATATCATGTTTTTAAAAGTTGCATACCATTTTTGGAATATTAAGACACGTTTATTCATAAAGAAAGAGCTTTCTGGAAAAAATACATCTTCTATCCATATACATCAGACCATTAATCAAAAATTGATACCAGAAATGTTGTCAGGACAGGATTTTAGCAGCAGCTTCCTGTTTGACTTTTAAAATGAGATTTGATTTCTTAATGATTGCCTTTATTTTCATGCCCGTTTTTGGGTAAGCATTTGCCTAGGTGACAAAAGCCAGTGTTTGATAGAAAGTGAGTTGGCAAAACTCTTCCTAATTTAACATTTTCTCTGTATATAGAGTGACTGTATTAATTTTTCTGGCATCTTTGTTTCTTTGCCAGAACTTGCTCATTTGGGCAGTTGTTTATGCTGCATCTGTCATTTTCTTTAATTGATATTCATCTTCAGCAGCCATCAGTGCCTTCGTGGATTGCTCTCGCAGCAGCTGCATTTTGGCAGTAAAGTGGATCACAGCAAAACTACACCATTTTGATCTGAGTTGTGGCAGAATCTTTAATGGATTTCTTGATTGATTAAAGTAGAAGGGCCTCATGAAGCCAAAAGAAAACTATCCCATTTCTCCTATCTCCTAAAATACTGATTCTGAAGTTTTTTCTTGGTTGTGCTTTACTTGGGTAGTGCAGGTTAGTTTTTCTTTTTCATCCCACAAGAATAAAAGGATTTTGCTTCTTTCTTTTCTTCTGTGATCTTGTACCAGTGTGCCGGCATAGCTAGGTGGCAAAGCTGTCCTTGATTATTGTGATGTCCTGTTTCAAGTCCTTGTTGATGTCAAGGGTGAACTCCTTATCCTGGGGAGGCCTTACTGTGATTCTTTGTAAACACATTGAGCCTCAAATCTTTAAGATTCCATGAGGCAGAGACCTTTCAAGGTATTATTTCATAGTCAGCTTCATTCTGTACCTAAGAGAAGGGCTAGACAGCATTCACATATGACCTGTTTTGCTATTGATGATGGGATTACAAACCACGCATGGGTGAGGCAGGTGAATGCTTTATAAGGCAGGAATTATCCATACTACTCCCTTCTCCAACAACACACACTGTGTAACATCTCCTGGAACAGAAATGACATTATGTCATGAGTTTATAATGTCATTCAAGCATAGTTAACCACTGAACTTTCATTATTAGCTAAACAATACCTAGTATGTTTTTTGGGCAGGGATGTTGATCATAGAAATATATAATGTACAACATTATATTTTATCTATCATTTTTGGAATATATATACTGTCTGATTTGTCAATGAGCCACTCATTTTATGTAGAAATCATGGGCTACCAGCACATTTTCCTTATTTTTTTTTTTTAATTCCCACACAAAAGGAAACATAGTGCATCTCTAAAGTGGACTTTTACCAAGGTCTCTCAGAACATGTACTCAAAGTGTTGTTTATCATTGTCCTCAGCAAGAGTTGAAAGATTGCTGGGATTCTAACCTGGTACTCCTTATTTCTCTTGCTAGGGCTAGCCTGTAAATAATAGTAGTCAGAGAAAAGGAGGAGGAAAAGGTTATTATGACTTGTATTTCTGTGCCTTGTTTTGATGTGTAATGGGCTCTTCAGGGATCATAGATTTGTTCTTATGTTGAGGCTTTGGAAGTACAGTCCTCTCCCCTGTAATCTAAAGCTGTGTGGGGAGGCAGGTCTTGCTGTCCTGCATGAGCATTGACTGCTGTGCAGAATTCATAGCTCACTAAACATGGCAAGTGGATTCAGATTACATCTTAACATTCTTCCTCAAGCCAGATGTGGGGAAAAAAATGTGTTGTGTGGAGTGTGGAGTGTGTGCTATTGAGAATTAACCAGGAGTACCGTTGTATTATGGTCTCCAAAGTCAGATCATTTAGGTCCAGTCGTATGCGCTATTTACTACTAATGTGGATTAGGCAAAATTACTTATATTTTAGCCATTATGATGCTAGTGATCTTTTTTAGTGCCTGTTTACTTCCTCTTTGGGGCTGGGGGGGATGTCTTATATTCCATCCATTCCATGTTGGTTAGAGAGCACCCAATGTTTTAGAACAAAAAGTTTGTGCACACATGTGCACATGCACATACTCATGAGCCTTAAAAGAAATAAGAAGTGGGACTGTTGTAGCAGGATCACTGAAGACCTTTTATGTTTGCATTTTGTTTCAAAGACAGAAAAGCAATATACTCTAAAGACATTAATGTCATGTTGAATTTTAGAATTTAAGTATTGAAGAGTTATGTATTCCAAATTGGGGCCCCATAGGAACTGTGATTCTGCCAAGTGTTTATGTGAGTGAAATGTGGTGAGTTGGATTCTATATACTCAGAAGTCTTTTCTCTAGATTAAGCCAGATCATCAGAATTATATGTCTGGACTGGATCATATTATCTCTGCATAGAAATACTTTTCTTGATCTAACTTTTGGAAAAATACTGTTAACCTTTATTGAAGGACATTGTATGATGTGTGCTAGAAAGCAGGTTGTCCTGTATAATTGGAGGAGTTGTCAAGGACTGTCAAGGAAAGTCACTGTACTGGGAGAACCGACTGGGGCGATTCTCTGGGTATTTGTGAAATACATAAAATATTTGTGGCTACTGTGGTGAAGAAAGGGTTCCTTTTGAACTTATAGACTGGGAATCAGGTAGTCAGGCAAGTTCCTTGTTTACATTGGTGGGTACACTTAGAGTCAAAGGTTTCCCCACCCTAAGCAGATGCATATATGGAACTTCTGGGAGCCAGTTTGTAGTCTGTCCTTACTTCTTAATTTAACCCATTGTCCTTTTGTTTCGTTTTTGCTACTTTTTATTTTATTTTTCTATGTTTGTCTTTATTATGTGATACGTCTTGTTGGGTAACAGAGTATAAGTAGTAAAGAGTATGTGTTGTCACTTTAGAGCCCATGTGCTATTTATTTTTTTTGACAATAATTAATTCCTTCCTGAATCATTATATTATTAGAAATTTCAGAATGATGATTTTCTGATTATATCATACCTTATTCTTGTATTGATCTGCATTATTTTTTAAAGTTGAGCTTCACCTTATCACCAGGGTGTATTTTGATCCCCTTAAGAGACAGGGTAAATAGCTAATTTTTCCCCTTTATAGTTTTAAAAGTAAGGAGTTGGTTTTGCAGCCATTTCAAATGATGATGGATACGTTTTTTTCACTCCCCTTTGGCTTTTTCCTTCTTGATTATTATGGCAGAATCATGAAATTTCCTTAGATTCACTGTTTTTCAGTCAATTATAGACATCGTTGTTCTTTGACATACAACTCTCACAAATGTCTCATGGCTATTTTCAATCTATGTCAGTATACAACCTTATAAATCTTTGAAAACTTTCTTGCTTTCTGTCAGAATAAGGTGTCCAAGGCATGTGTTGAATCTCTTCTGAGAGTTGGAATCAGATATTTCTTTAGGGAGTTCTGGTTCCTGTTAGTGAGGAAGGACCTAGAGACTTACTTCTGTACAGTGGGTTGCTCATTGCTTTTAAGCCATTAAATATAGTGTTTGCATTTAGTTTGATTTTTTTTAAGTCTAAGTCTTTTTTTCTGACACTCAGAATCTTGAGGAGTAACTGAAAAACTTCTGTGTGAAAGTTCTTTCACATTTGCCCTGAAAATTCACAGGATAGAATTCCAAAAGTGAGACTGCTGAGTCAAGGATAAATAAATCTTAATTTAGAAAGATGCCACCAAATTTCTTTCCACGGGAGTTATATGATTTTGCTTTTTTCAGTCTCTCAATAGTGTGGTCAAACTGTAAAATTTGGTTGGTCTGATAGATTAGAAATGGATCATGGTATTTTTGACTTAAGTTTCTCTGATAATAAGTGAAATTAGAATAATTTTTATTTAAGGACAAATTAATTATATTTCCTTTTCTGTGAATGATTTGTTTCCATAAATTTTACGATTTCATTTGCTTTTTGGTTGCTCCCCTTTCCCCAAATATTTAGAGCCCTTCATATATTGACCCCTTTGTCTATAGTATATATTGCAGTTTTTTCCCCTCAATTTTTGTGTTTTCATTTTTGTCTTTGGGGGATGTGTCTGTATACATAGTGATGTAGAAGTTTATATTTATAGATTTGTGTTTATGTATATTAAAATGTAATATAGTCACACAATAGTTTTTGGATTTCTTTATTTTTTTTAGTACTAGTGATTGAACCCAGGAGTGTTCTACCACTGAGCTACATCCTCAGCTCTATTTAATTTTACTTTGAGGCAGGGTTTACTAAATTACTGAGACTGGTCTTGCACTTGCAATCCTCCTGCTTCAGCTTTCTGAGTAGCTGGGATTACAGATGTGTACCGCCATGCCCAGCTACCAGTACATTTAAAAGTTATTTAATATTTTCTTTGATGGCTTTGGGAGTTTGAATCATAGTTACACACTCTCTACTTTGTGGTTATGAAGGCATACACTTTTTATGGCATTATTTATATTTTAGATTCAAATCTTTATTCCACTTAAAGTTAATCCTATATAAAATATGGAGTCTATTTTATCTTTTTCAAAATGGCTATCCATTGTTATGCCACATCTATTTATAAATTGTTTTCTTTTTCTTTTTTAAATTTTATTTTTAATTGGTATAATATTTGTATTTATTTAGGGGATGTGGTATGATAATTTGATATATGTATACAATGGATAGTGATGAAATTAGGGTAATTGACTTATCTATCCCCTCAAATACTATCTTGTCTATGTGTTGGGATTTTTAAAAATTTTCTATCTATAAATGAACCTATGTTTCCTGCCTGCAAATTAATTTTTATTTACTGTTTTGAGATACCATCCGTTTGTTCAGTTCTCACATGTAGTTAGCTATGTTTTTGAACTTTTTGTGTGTGTTCCAGGAATTGAACCCAGGGCCTCACTGAGCCACGTCACATCCCCAGCCCTATTTCTGAAATTTTAGGCTTTCCCTTTTGTTTGTTCACTCATCTCTGTCACTTGTCTACATTATTTAATTCTACTGTATTTACTGTTAAAATACAGACTCATGTACTCTTTTGGTTTCTATTTTTCTTGAATACCATTGACCCTAACCTATTTTGATTCTTTCTGATTAATTTTGTGTTATATGGCTCTTTACGTGGAAAAGGATTTCCCTTTATTAATATGAAAATTATTGAGTTAAGACTTTTTGTATATATTGACTAATATGATTGGTTTAGTTCTATGATGTTACCTTATGCATTGCTTATATATGTACTTGTATGTTTGCATATTTTGATTTTTTCTTAATATAGTTTGTTTAGTAATGGTTTTTGTATTCCCTGTGTTTACAGAGGTCTATATTTTTGTGTTAGTAAATTTTATGACAGTAGATTCACAAAAACTTCTCAGTTCTTTTAGCTTATTCTGTATCTACTGGCTTTGTAAATTGAACAGCAATGAAATTAACTTATAATTTCTTCCAGATTCCTCTCCTCCTCTTCAACTGCCATTTTAATCATGTGATGCTTCTTTTTAAAAAAATTTTTATTTGTTCTAATTAAAATGTACATGACCGAAGAATGCATTTCAATTTATCATATACATATGGAGTGCAACATTTCAATTCTCTGATTGTACATGGTGTAGAGATGCACTATTCATGCAGTCATACATGTACATCTTTGCTATCCTCATAATACCTCCCCACCCTTCCCTTTGTCCAATCCAAAGTCTCCCTTCTTCCCCTGACTCCATCATAGAGGCAGCATCCATTAATCCGAGAAAACATTCTGCCTTTAGTTTTTGGGGATTGGCTTACTTTGCTTAGTATAATATTCTCCAACTCAATCCATTTATCTGCAAATGCCATAATTTTATTCTCTTTTAATTCTGAGTAATAATCCATTGTGTATATGCCGCAGTCTGGCTGGGCACAAATCACGAGCCCCTGAAGCAGGAACAAACTTTATTTTTAAACTCTACCAGCACACTTCACACATGCTCTTGGGAAATCTGCCGACCACCACTCGGCTCCTCCAGGAACCAGCAACCGGAAATATCTCCTCCTGAAATCCCTCCTCCTGCACGTCCCCAACCAATGGGAACTCTCGGGAAATCCCCGGGAATCCCCATGAGAACTCCAAAGTAGCACGAGAACTCAAATGTAAATGGTAATGCCTTGCCTGTCAACCAATACCTTTGGCAAAATGCCAGGGGCCATACAGACTCAGCTGTGGCTCTCAGCATGTATATATACCACAGTTTCTTTATCCATTCATCTTAATGGGCATTAGTTGGTTCCACAGTTTAGCTATTGTGAATTGAGCTGCTGTAAACATTGGTGTGGCTATGTCACTATAGTATGCTGATTTTAAGTCCTTTGGGTATAGATTAAGGAGTGGTATAGCTGAGTCAAATGGTGGTTCCATTCCAACTTTTCTGAGCTGTTCCCTGTGAGCATGACTGTGCTGTTGCAGCCATGTACTTCATTCACATGGTATTGGGCCATCTCTCTCTAGTTTTTTTGGGGGGGGATTGTTCAACTCCTTCAACTCCTTGATTGGAGTCTTGATTCTGCAGTGAAATATACTTAAAGGTCTCCGTCAGACCTCCTCTCTGGGGTTCTTGGTTAGATAGAGCTTGCACCCTGCTAAGGAAGGGCTCAGGGTAAGATACTGCTTAAAGCATGCATACTTCTGGTTCTTTCTTCCTTTCTTTATAGGTACTGCTCCATCACTTTCTGGGATGGAATGTTGATGTCACTCTTGCTTACCAAACTCATTTGCTTTCTTGTGTAAGTGGCTTGGTATTTTTGCCCAACTGAACAAAGGGTCCTTTCATCTTCAATGTCCACCACTTTCCCTAGTCTGTGTTTTGTGTTTCCAGGATTTGTTGTACCTTCCAATTTACAGTTTAGAGCAAGGATCAGTAAACTCAGAGTAGAAATGTTTTGTGCCTGTGGGCTTTTGTGATTTCTGTCAGATCTTCTCACTTCTGTTTTTGCTCTATGAAAATAGCCCTAGGTGATACATATGTAAATGGATGGAGCTGGATTTGGCCAGTGGGTTTTAGTTTGCTGGCCCCTGGTGGAAGTATTGCTTTATTTCAGAGAAGTTTGATTGTATTAGGCCCCAAATATTTGATCTTCCCCATTGTTTTAATTTTCTTATTTTCATGTAGGTTATATTTAGTTCTTTTTCCTTTGACTTGTTGTTATGTTCATCACTTTTGTCCTGTTTTATTTTCAAAGTTCTTCTTGTTTCTTTCTATCCTTCACTATGCTCTCTAGGGTCTGTTTTCCTTGTATTTTACCCTCTTCCCCCTCCCCTATTTTTTTGTGCTGGGTTTCCACTTTTATTACAAATGAAGCCCAAGATCAAGAGCTTGAGATAAGGTCTGCCCCCTTTTGTCTCACTCTCTAACTGTCCCTTCCCTGTCTCTATGTCCCACACCATTCACAGGAAAGGCTATCAGAAGGAAATGGAAAATCCATCTGAGTCTAAGGGATGTGCTCCCCAGCTCTGGTAAGGCCCTAACAGCATTCCCCTGGAGGCAAAAAGTAAAATTAAAAACCCTAAGCATCTGGCATCAGGCTCCCAAGCCAGCCCTTAGGGGTAGCAGGTACAGCACCTGGGTCTTGCAGTCTGTAGTCTTAAAGGACTGAGGCTAGGGCAGGAGAGAGCTAGGAATTTGAACAATCAGACTTTAAGGAACAAAAACTTAGAAATAAATGGGATGAAGGGAGGGTGTTGGGAACAAAAAGAAAGAAATCAATTTAGTCCATTTGGGACTTTTTTTTGAGTGTCATTACCAAGCCAAAAGAAGTCCTTTTGAATTTTATGTGTTAGCATTATGAGATAATAGATTTATTTATTTCAAATTTGTAGATTTCTATGTTTATATTCATGATCATATACAGAAAGCCCTCAGGCAGCCCACTTGTGAGGAGGGGAGCAAGGCACCACTATGTCTCTTGAACCCGTATGCCCTTGAACCATGATCAGAGTATGCTGTGCAGGGTGTCAAAAAAGAACAGTGAAACTGAGGCCAGCCTGGACAACATGACAAAACCTCCAATTTTTTTTTTTTTTTTTTTTTTTTTTTTTAGTTTAAAAAAAAAATCTGTAAAAGCAAGCACAGGGCTTGGGGTATAGCTCAATGGTAGAGAAGCTACCCTAGTGTGCATGAGGCCCTGAGTTCCATCCCTAGTACTCCAAAAAGAGTAAGCACAGTCATCTTCTCTCCTGTCTTACCTGAAAAGAAAACACTTTGAGTGTTGGGATAGGAAATTGTCAGGGACCAATTCTTTCCCTCAATTTTCAAGACCCAGTATTCCTTCCTCCAGCCAGGAACCCCCAACTTTTCTAGGGCCAAAACGTAGGTGGAGTCCAAAAGGAGTCCAGAAGTTTCTTCTTATAAAATTCTGGAAAGGACAGGGGAGATTTATCATGCCCTGACTGCAGCTAGCTAGCTTAGCTAGCTTCTCTGCTTGCCCAGGCCCTTCTCCCTGTATAGCCCACAGAGTTAGGAGCTCTGCAGGGGTAGAGGAAGGGTTAGCTGGGTAGTAGGTCAGCTTGGGTGCCACATAGTCAAGTCTAGCTTGGCCTTGGAGTACCCAGTGCCACAGGCTGCATGGAAGTGAGAAGGCCATCCTCAGGTGAGCTGTGATCCCTTTACTCTTGTTTTTAATATCTTTTTATTCTTCCTGAATTCTGTGCATTTTCTTCTCCCTTCCTTCTGTTATCTAACCAAGTCTTTGAATTTTTGTAATATTTTATTGCAACTTTTTAGCTTGGTAGCTCTTTTTTTTATGATTAATTTTCTGCTGAGAAATAGTAATTATTATTATTTTCTCTTATAGTGGACTTGGCAGTTTACCTGCCTTTTTGGTCATTAAATTGTTGGTGTTGTCAATTATCACTAGCAGGAGAGTCCTGTGAGGGTGGAGAACTCAGGGCAGCCTTCCTGGTTCCTCAGCGGGCTGCATGTACCTTCTTCTCTTGTTTCTGGCATGGACAGTTTCTTTGCACAATGTTCTGCTTTCCTACCATCTTCTAGGCTTCTCCTCTCTGCCTCTCTCAGTGCTCCTCCTTTTGTACTTTTCCTTTTTAGATTGCCCAGAGAAGCTCCTACTGAGCCTGGCCCACTCCTCCTAATGGTGAATAGTCATTGCTCTTTTCTGTCCCCTAGTAATGATGCCCCTCACTCCCCTCCTTCCCCCATTCTTCCCTGTTGTACCCTCCCCATGCATAGTCATTGCTACCTGTGCCCTGAACTCATATTATTTGAAATAAACATCCAGAACATCCAAAGAGGTTCTGTTTATTCTTGTTCCTATTTGTGGTTTTTAGAAGTAGGAAGATTCATGTCTGGGAAGTTCCATTCTTCCAGAAACTGGACAGAGCCCCAAGTTCCTTTTGAAAGAGAGAAACATGAGCTTAGTTTAAAAATAATGAATAGTAATATAGATGAAACCAAGGTATGAATGAAAAAAATTGGTCCCTTTCTGCAGATATTGTGTATGTTTAATGTACAATGAGTCCAGTACAACTGGATATGGTGAGCATGATTACATTATTTATTTAATAATTACTTCTTTCCTCACTTCTATTTGCTAAGTTCATAAGATAGAGCTTAAAAGTAATTTACTAAAATATTTTGGGAAATAGTGATTTATTTATTTTTTAACATGGTAGTAATTATTTCAGTTTAATGTAAATGGCCTACTGATCCAAAGGAAAAAAAAATCTTGAAATTACTTAGGAGAGCTCTTTTGGGCCATTTATGATTTATCAGGGATCACCATTAGTGAAAATTTAAATATTAAGAGAAGTGTAGTTTGTATGCTTCATAAACTTTCCAAGTAGCTAGAGGAGCTTTATTTTTTCTCCTTGTCCCTCATTATTCTATGAAATGTGTTTTTATGTCTCCCAAGTCAAGCAGCATCTTACATTTGGTGCTATAAATGTCTCCCATCAGAAGGCCAAATAAGGAAGTTACAATTATAGAAATGTTTTCCCTAAAGACATTAGCCACATGCAATGCTAAATGACTTGCTCTATTTTAATCTTTCTCATTTGTATTTTTTAGATATATATTCTCTGTGAATTTGGAAGGCAGCTTGCAGAATAGGTGCTGACAAGCTTATTTTCTATATAATATGGAAGCAACGTTGAGATAGTTTGATCCAAACCTGCCTGAAAATGTGAAAGAAGGGCAGAAGGTAATGCTGTCATCTATGCAGCACTGCTTTTATTCACATCCTCAGGTTACCTGTCACTTAAAACAAATCGTACTTATCTCTGGTAAGATAGAACCTGCTCCCATCATTTTACTATTCCTTTCTCTTCAAAAAGTGGCACTTTCAAGTCTCTTTAGTCTTGAATTCCTGTCATCAAAGTATGTATTTTAAATAGGAAAATGTTTCTAAATGTCATGTGCTCATGTTTAGAGCTCAGTTCAGTTCAACATTGTTTGTTGAGCATATACCTTATACCATGTGCCTTTCAAACCTGATAGAGAAGCTGTCCCTGTTCTCAGAGAACTCACAGATCAGGAAGGGAAATAGCATGTAATTACAATACAACCAGACAGGGAGAAGAGTGTTACAGTGGTGCATGAAAGAACTTGACCCCAGGCACAGGCCTATTGGGCAGGCAAGGAGATGAGTGTATTTGTATGCCTTGAGTATGCTCACGTGTGCCTGTTTGGGAAAGTGGTTAGAGTTGTCAGATCTTTGACTTTCCCATCCTCCTTTGTCTGCCTCATGCTTGAAAGTCTTTTCCAGCAGAACTTTACCAACCCTGAATCTGTAATCTGACATTTTGATATTTAAGCTGGAAGGGCACCTCGTAGGTCTTTGGACTCCGTGTAAATGTTTAATGGTAGAGTTGGTAAAGTTTATTTCTATTGTGATGAATTCAATCTCAAGTAAAGACCAGTACTGAGGTGTGTACATATATATGTCTCTTCTAGCTTGGTATTTTTTTTTTTTTTTTTTTTTTGGTTGTGGGAGAGAGTTGGGATCTAAATTAGCAAAGATCTGGAAAATAGCAAGAGGTTAAAACTCAGACTCTTGTAAATTTTACCATGGGGTAATACTGAAGTAGACTGGATTACTTTTAAAGTTAAAAAAAAAAAGAAAAAAAGAAAGAGAAAAAAAAATACGTTTGTCCTTCCTGCGTCTTGGCTGAGCCTGCCCATAGAATATAAATTTGTATAGCTTTCTTTCTCAAAGATAGATACTATCTTTCTTTTCTTTTCTCCCTTAATTTTTCAAATTTTCTTCTAGTATTTCTGCTGTTCAATTTCTTAGTAACTCTCACTAAAAATATGTTTCTGGTTTACTGCATGTCTCATGGTATCTTGGTTATAGAAATATTCAATAAATGTGTATTGAAGCAAATCACATCAACTTAGTTCTGTTAACTGTTTTGACCTATGTATTCAGTTCTATAAAGTCTTTTTTCCTACAACATTTGAGAGTATTCTTCATCCCCCCACCCATATTTTTACTGGTGCATTGTTGTTGTACATAATGGTGGAATTTGTTGTTACATATTTGTATATGCACATGAAATAACAATATAATTTGACCAATGTCATTCCACAGTATTTCCCCTTTCCCTGTCATCCTCCCTCCCCAAGTCCCTGTTCTGTCTATTGATCACCCTTTTTTCATAAGACCCCATGCCCCCATTTTTCATCTCTTTTTACCTTTCTACATGTGAGAAAAACCGTATGACCCTTGACCTTCTGAGTTTGTCTTTTTCACTTAACATAATGTTGTCAAGTTTCATCCATTTTCCTGCAAATGACATAATTTCATTTTTTTATGGCTGGATAAAACTCCATTGTGTATATATACCAAATTTTCTGTATCCATTCAACCATTGACAGATACCTAGACTTGGTTCCACAGTTTGACTTTTGTGAATTATGAGAACACTCTTCATTGAACTGGTTGCAAAGCTCACTCCCACTTGGATTAGATCATAACCCCTTATGCCCCACCCTTTTTTCTTGCAGTCTTTGTTTAGATTATTTTCTACTTATCATCTCAATAATATTTTTCAGAATAAGTTTGCAGAACTTTTTGGTGCTTTTATTATTTTTCCAAATGAAAAATCGTTTGAGTATAGAATTATTCTTGGTCTTTTAACCCTCAAAACACTGAAAGTCACTCATTATATTCAGGAGTTTGAGACTGCCAAGAAAAATTTTTCCTTATGTATCATTCATATATATATATATATTTTTTTTTTTTTCCTTTTTGTTCTGATAACTTGGATTTTTAAGTTTATTTTTGAAATTCAGAATTTTCAGCAGGATTCTTTGTCTTTTATTGCCTTCCTATTCAGAGAGCCTTTTCTTTGTTAGATCCTGGCGTCTTCAGCTTGTTCCCATTGACTCTCTGATTGCAACTTCTCTTTCATTTATTCTCTCTCCTTGCTCATCCATTTTCCTTCCTTTGTATGTCATTTCTACACTCTTTTAATCTAATTATTCTTGACACTTTGCATTCTATGGCTGCATCTCACACTTGTTTTAGATTTTACCTGTTTGATTATTTCGAGTGTAGATTTTGTCTTTTCCTCTAATCTAGAATGTAAATTCTGAGTATATAGTCACAATTCAGATGTTTCATCTTTCTCCCCCCTCTTTTTTTTCTCTTTTTTCGTAAGCTCCTATTTTCTTGGATTAGCTTCTCTTTCTTATTATAAAGAGAATGGAGTCAAACATTTTATTTCTGGTGTATCAAATGTTCATTTCTGACATTTCAAGTGTACTGTTTCTCATATTTTGTTTAGCAAAATCTTTTTGCCAGGAGAGTCCCTGTTGGCTCTTGCTGTAGACTGCTGTTGCTTGTCTATGTTGTTTGCTAGTGTTGTTTGTTGTTACTGACGCTGCTGGGTGTTTATTGATGTCATTACTGTATTGCTTTGGTTTGATGTTTGCTTTCAACTAGATAAGGAGCAGATTGTCCAGGTTTGGGTATTTTCTTTAGTTCCTGGCACTATCTACTTTTCTGCTATGAGAAATCTTTACCAGACCATATAAAAGCTTAAGGACTAGTCTATGTGGACTGCCCTTTGTCAAATTCTTTTATCTTCCAGTCATTTGTCCAGTGTGGTTTGTCTTTTTGAAGAGAGTATATGTTTGTGGGTTTATTTAAAGGAAGATTTATTCATAATACATGGAAGCATCTACGTTTTTTAAAACTTGGTATAAATGCAGTATGAGAAACTCCTTCCTTATAGGACACTACATGGTTAGCTTTTGTTCTCTTTCTGTCCCTTTCTGTTATCTCCTCCATGTGCCAACACAGTGCATCATGTCCTGTTCCTCTACCCTCCTGTGTTGATGACTGAGTGAAAATTAATGGAAAAAGGGAGGTATCTTTGGGGATGGTTGAGTTATGGTGGTGAGATTGTCTCATCTACTTCAGAAAGGAGTTTCTTCCTACCAATAATTGGCAATGGGGATGTGGAGAGGCATGGTCACAAGTTTACCTTATTTCTGACCTTGCTGTATTTCTCGAACAACTACTTGTCCATGGTTTTATTGATAGAAGTATCTCTTAGGATCTTGCCCAGTAATCCTAGATTTCTAAGTCCCAGATAATTATTGGTTTGCATTTTTTTTTTTTTAGTTAGCATTTCAATCAGAAATAAAGGTAGAACAGCTGCTATTGATTTTGCGGTTGCCATTAAAAACCAGAACATTTTATTAGAGTTTTTAATTTGGGCTGGATATTTTTTACTAGACCTTTCCTATCTATCACACTTTTTCATTTTCTAATGAAATCAAAGGTCACCTACTAGAACCCCTTCACCCCTCTCCCCAGGATCAGTGGATTTGGAGGAAGGAAAGAAGTCAATTGAAAACACTGGAATGAAAAAAAAAAGAAAACACCAGAATGTTTTTTTTCCATATCAGAATAATGAGTCACTGTGATTTGTTCCTTATCTGCAACATTCTTTGACTATCTAATTTAAAAGTAGAATTTTTAGATCATAATAAAAAATTTTTTTAGAAGAAAAGGAACTTAAAATGAAAAGATGTTCTAAGTGTCTCATATCTATGGTAAATCAGATAAGCTCCTAAAGAGATATATTAAGCTTTTTCCTCTTTTCCTGTTTTAAAGTCTGGCCTAAGATTTGAAGGATTTAAAAAATGCTCACTTAATTTTAAAGGAAGTATTTGTTTCATGTTCAAGTACCTGCCCTGTGCTCTGTAGGAGGAAGACTAATTTAGAAAAGTTACGGTTCTTGTTTAGAAGAGGTAATGAACTATGGATGGATCGGATCCAGTATAGAGTTTGATTTATTTTATTTTACTTTATTTTGAGTCCTAATATTTTTCTCAAGTTTTGCCTGCAGGTTTTATGTAGGGGCCCTTATTGTTCAGTCTGCACAGCTTTTAGAAGTTCTACCTAGTGTTCTTACAGATGCTTAAGCCCAAATTAATACAATATTTAGGATTTAGATAGTTTGTTCTCTTATAATTAGATTAGCATTTTCCTTGTCTAGTATTTGGCATCCATGGATTGTTTAGGTAACCAAAGTCTGGCAGCTATATTCTCCTCTTTAAAAAAAAATGTATAGTCTATTTTAAGAAATTGTTCTGATTTTGTAGATTTCCGTTACCTAACATTTCTGTATTTTAATTGGGTTAATAAAACACAAATTGGCTACATTATCAGGGCATATGAGGATGTAGACATAAAATGTCACCGTGGGCAAGAGTTAATGGAATCAAGATGGTGCAGGAGAGCACGCCACCAGTTCAGTTGCGGCCCCGAGGTATGCAGTGACATTTAAAAAATGTCTGCTGAAGCCAGACAACCGGTTCATTAGATTAATTAAAGTAAAAACTAACTCTGATCTGGTGGGTTGATAATGACCACAGGGCTGTCGCAGTTGAAATCATTTTATATACGACATTGCTATTATTGAAAACACAATGGAATTTCCTTTATGGTTTCTTCCAAACTTCAGAATTTACCTTTTAACCAAGACATGGATTTTTAGCTTTCCTGATCGTTTTTCTAGTGGTTTAATTGATGCATAAAGTTAAATTTTGTTCTTATTAAAGATGACAACCTTCTTTTCACTGCCTTATCGCTCAACCTCTTTATGGGGTGCTGGAGAAATCAAGGCAGCAACAGCAAGCTTCACGGGCTGTCCATTCTGACAAAATCCTACAGGAAGAGGAGCTTGCCTTCATTATCCATGGTGAAATGCAAGTTTCGTTTTATTTTTCAAATTTTAATCCTTTTCATGCTGACTTTCTATAGAATACAATAAAAATGAAATGAATTACTAAAAAAAAAGAGAAAGAGGAGATATATGAAAGTAGATTCAATGCTCTTAAAATTACCCTGCCTTATTACTCTTAAAATTTCTGAACATTTCTGTTTAATTCATACCAATTATGGAATGGTAACAAATGGCTTACAGACTGTACTCTGAGTTACATTGTTGTGGGATTGTGTGAAACAGGACCTGACCCATGTCCTCCTTCTAAAAGTACAGACTTGGACAAAAAACATGAAGGGAACATTTAAATTCACATTTTCAGAAAAGAGTCTCCAAGGCTCAGGACATTTGAGAGCACTTAGAATTCTAAGCCACTTGTGACTTTTGTTTGTTATTCAAATCACTTACTTGAAAGTGTGATTAAATTAGTTCTTACAGAGTCCTTTATTGGAATGACTTCAGAGTTTTAAAAAATGTGTATGTATGTATCTACATAAATATAAGTGTGAGTGAATAAATAAATACATATGCTCATACATGTAATTATTACTGAGGCCAAAACCTCCTCTCTTTCCAGGGTTCTGGTTTATGGACTATTAACTATCTCATGTACATTTATTATAGATTTTTTTTGCGGGGGAGTATACATAAGAATGAATAAATGTATGTGCTCATATACAGATAGTCTCTGACATCTGGTGATTCTATTTATGATTTTTTTTGACTGTGCAATGGTGCAAAAGCATTGCACATTCAGTAGAACCTGTACTTGAATTTCGAATTTTGACCTTTTCCAGGCTAGTACTCTTCTGTACAGTACTCTCTTGGGTGCTGGGCATCAGTCATGAGCTGCAGCTCTTAGTCAGCTAGAAAAACAACCAACATTCTACAGGTTATTATACTATTACACTAGAATGTTCTGTAGGTTGAGTGCATTCAGTGTATTTTTGATTTAGGGTATTTTCTTTTTTTTCTTTTTTCTTTTCTTTTATTTTTTATTGTTGGTTGTTCAAAACATTACATAGTTCTTGACATATCATATTTCACACTTTGATTCAAGTGGGTTATGAACTCCCATTTTTACCCCGTATACAGATTGCAGAATCACATCAGTTACACTTCCATTGATTTACATATTGCCATGCTAGAGTCTGTTGTATTCTGCTGCCTTTCCTATCCTCTACTATCCCCCCTCCCCTCCCCTCCCCTCCCCTCCCCTCCCCTCCCCTCCCCTCCCCTCTTCTCTCTTTACCCCCCTCTACTGTAATTCATTTCTCCCCCTTGTATTATTTTTCCCTTTCCCCTCACTTCCTCTTGTATGTAATTTTGTATAACCCTGAGAGTCTCCTTCCATTTCCATGCAATTTCCCTTCTCTCTCCCTTTCCCTCCCACCTCTCATCCCTGTTTAATGTTAATCTTCTTCTCATGCTCTTCGTCCCTACTCTGTTCTTAGTTACTCTCCTTATATCAAAGAAGACATTTGGCATTTGTTTTTTAGGGATTGGCTAGCTTCACTTAGCATAATCTGCTCTAATGCCATCCATTTCCCTCCAAATTCTATGATTTTGTCATTTTTTAATGCAGAGTAATACTCCATTGTGTATAAATGCCACATTTTTTTTTATCCATTCGTCTATTGAAGGGCATCTAGGTTGGTTCCACAGTCTTGCTATTGTGAATTGTGCTGCTATGAACATCGATGTAGCAGTGTCCCTGTAGCATGCTCTTTTTAGGTCTTTAGGGAATAGACCGAGAAGGGGAATAGCTGGGTCAAATGGTGGTTCCATTCCCAGCTTTCCAAGAAATCTCCATACTGCTTTCCAAATTGGCTGCACCAATTTGCAGTCCCACCAACAATGAACAAGTGTACCCTTTTCCCCACATCCTCGCCAGCGTTTGTTGTTGTTTGACTTCATAATGGCTGCCAATCTTACTGGAGTGAGATGGTATCTTAGGGTGGTTTTGATTTGCATTTCTCTGACTGCTAGCGATGGAGAGCATTTTTTCATGTACTTGTTGATTGATTGTATGTCCTCCTCTGAGCAGTGTCTGTTCAGGTCCTTGGCCCATTTGTTGATTGGGTTATTTGTTATCTTATTGTCTAATTTTTTGAGTTCTTTGTATACTCTGGATATTAGGGCTCTATCTGAAGTGTGAGGAGTAAAGATTTGTTCCCAGGATGTAGGCTCCCTATTTACCTCTTATTGTTTCTTTTGCTGAGAAAATGATCATCTCGATAGATGCAGAAAAAGCATTCGACAAAGTACAGCATCCCTTTATGTTCAAAACTCTAGAAAAACTAGGGATAACAGGAACATACCTCAACATTGTAAAAGCAATCTATGCTAAGCCTCAGGCTAGTATCATTCTGAATGGAGAAAAATTGAAGGCATTCCCTCTAAAATCTGGAACAAGACAGGGATGCCCTCTCTCACCACTTCTGTTCAACATAGTTCTCGAAACACTGGCCAGAGCAATTAGACGAAAAAAATTAAAGGCATAAAAATAGGAAAAGAAGAACTTAAATTATCACTATTTGCAGATGACATGATTCTATACCTAGCAGACCCAAAATGGTCTACAAAGGAACTATTAGAGCTAATAAATGAATTCAGCAAAGTGGCAGGATATAAAATCAATATGCATAAATCAAAGGCATTCCTGTATATCAGCTACAAATCCTCTGAAATGGAAATGAGGACAACCACTCCATTCACAATATCCTCAAAAAAAAAAAAATAAAATACTTGGGAATCAACCTAACAAAAGAGGTGAAAGACTTATACAATGAAAACTACAGAACCCTAAAGAGAGAAATAGAAGAAGATCTTAGAAGATGGAAAAATATACCCTGTTCATGGATAGGCAGAACTAACATCATCAAAATGGCAATATTACCAAAAGTTCTCTATAGGTTTAATGCAATGCCAATCAAAATCCCAACGGCATTTCTTGTAGAAATAGATAAAGCAATCATGAAATTCATATGGAAAAATAAAAGACCCAGAATAGCAAAAACAATGCTAAGCAGGAAGTGTGAATCAGGCGGTATAGCGATACCAGACCTCAAACTATACTACAGAGCAATAGTAACAAAAACAGCATGGTACTGGTACCAAAACAGGCGGGTGGACCAATGGTACAGAATAGAAGACACAGAAACCAATCCACAAAACTACAACTATCTTATATTTGATAAAGGGGCTAAAAGCATGCAATGGAGGAAGGATAGCATCTTCAACAAATGGTGCTGGGAAAACTGGAAATCCATATGCATCAAAATGAAACTGAATCCCTTTTTCTCGCCATGCACAAAAATTAACTCAAAATGGATCAAGGAGCTTGATATCAAATCAGAGACACGGCAGCTGATAGAAGAAAAAGTTGGTTATGATCTACATCCTGTGGTGTCGGGCTCCAAATTCCTCAATAGGACACCCATAGCACAAGAGTTAATAACTAGAATCAACAAATGGGACTTACTCAAACTAAAAAGTGATTTAGGGTATTTTCAACATATGATGCATTTATTGGGATATAACCCCACTATAATTCAAGGAGCATCTGTATTGTTATGTCCCTTTTCTTCAAAAAATCTATAATAAATACACCTATGATGAATAACTCTCTTCCTGGAGACAGGAATGTGTAAACTTTAGTTAATATAGAACTTAGTTGTTTAGAGTCTAAGCCCCCAGGAGGTTTTGCATTGTCCCTGATGTGTAAGTGATACTCAGTGAGGAATGGCTGTTCTTTCCCTCAACCCTTGCTGAAAGGGTCAGCATATATGCAGTGTAATTTACCTCAGCATATTTGGCAAGAATTAGGGATTGAAAGATTCTGAGTGACTTAAATGCCCATGGATAGGGTTAGTTTAAAAGAAATTAGGGCGTAATCCCAAAATGGAAATTTGTGTTAACTGTATAACCTGAGGCATAATTGTATATCCTGATATGGAATGAGCTCCAGAAATATTTTAAAATAGAGACAAGCAAGGCATAGAATGTTACCCAGAAGTACTAATATTTGTGTACGTAATATAAAAATACAAAAACGTATAAATATTTTTGCATTTGTGCCTATATCTTTGAAATGAGCCACGAGAGCTTCAAAGAAGGAGGGGCCTGGAGCATGTGAATAGGAGAAAGTACTGTTGTTGTAAACTCCCTTTTATTTTGAATTTTGTTGTATCTGAATGTATCCCCAATTCAAAAGATTATTTTAAGTTATACAACCTGTTCATAGTTTTAAAAAGTCATCAGCATTAAATCTTTGGGCTTGTGTCTATGGCTAGACAAGGCTTCTCCAAGAGGATGGCTCCAATTCAAGAGAAATAAGTTGATTTTTCCAAGGCAGTTTGGCCCTGACAAGAAATATTGTGTGTTACAGTGATGAAGATATAGATATACAACCATCACCAAGCTCTTTCTTGGTTCCTGGCACTGTTCTGAAGGGCACTGAGCTTGAAAGTGTCCTGAGATAAGTACTGTTGTCCTTAATTTATAAAAACTGTGATAGAGCAAGATTAAGAACTCATCTAAGGTCACACGCCATGAGCAGAGCCCTGGATTCAGTCCACACAATAGAATGTGAGACCCTGCTTTTCCTGACCTGCCCAATATGTGATCCCTATCCACAAAGACTGAAATGTCCTGACACCCAGTAGTTTCCAAATGCAGAACTGTTCTGGGAAGAGAACCACTGTCCAAAACAGAACATGGCACAAGGACATTTATTCAATCTTTGTGTCTGTATTAAATATTGGTCCTCATTAAGGTTGGACATTGCTATATTGTCCTTGCTCAAAACAACCACAAAAGTACCAAAATTAGAACAGAAGAGCTATTTTTCATAAAGAGATGTTTAGACTGAGCCTGTGCCTCTGGTCCTACTCATGTTATTTGTCAGTTTTATAAGAGCCCACAGTATTCATCAGTCAAACAAATATTGATGAAATGGCTACTGTGTGTGCTAGACCAATGGTTGCAGAGGGACATAGGTATGATTGTGACCTCACTTAGCTATCATGGAATTCATCTGATTTTGGTAAACATTTTTTTCTTCTTCATTTTTGCTAAGCACATTATAAAGCAAAACCAAGGAAGTCATCCTTTCTTTGATTGATGAATATTATGGGTTGTTGTTGTATCTTCTGCATAATTGTCTACTTTTACATAAATTTATGCATAAAATGAATGAAAAGAGCATATCTCTTGCTCTTTCCTGGCCAGGCTAATGTCTTTATTAATCTAGTACACAAGGAAAAGTTGAGGGAGTGGTAAGGACAAGCTTTTTGATGAATAGATTACACTGCCTCTACACTTTTCAGAGTATATTCCTAAATGAAAAATGGAAGGAAAGAGGGAAGGACTGTTTTTAGAGGGAAAGGGGTGTTTTTAGAATAGACATGATACAAATGAGGGCTTAATCTTTTCCTGCAACTGAATAATATTTCTTCATATGTTAGCTTCACTGCAACTGATGTGTATGTGTTTGTGTGTGTGTGCGTGTACATTGTACATTTTTGTTTTTAGAAAGAAAACTTTGTAGAAAAATGTTTCTTTAGTTTTTGCTAACATTAATACTATGAAACTTCAGATTTTAAGTATCACAGGAAAAAAAATAATAGTTTTAAAGTTGAAAATACTTTCAAAGCCCAACACAGTTGGTGATACTTGTAATCCTAGCAGCTCAGGAGGCTGAGGCAGGAGGATCACAGATTCAAAGCCAGCCTCAGTAACTTAGTGAAGCCCTAAGCAATTTAGTGAGACCCTGTCTTAAAATAAAATGGACTGAATATGTGGCTCAATGGATAAGTGCACCTGGGTTCAATCCTTTGGGCCTAAAACAAAAATAAGAACAACAACAAAAACCAGTATCTTCAAGAAGTAAATGAAACTTTATTCATTTTTATGTCAGGCAGAGATCTAAGATGATCTTCAGATTCCTGTCCTCTTCTTTTCACATCCCTATAGCATCCCTCCCCTTCATGATGATTGGGTGTCACCCTATTGGGCTATGTTATATGAGACTCTGCCATAGAAGCTAGAAAATCTCTTGCTGACTCTGAAGAAATAAACTCCCATTTGTGAGGGCCATTGTCTGTCACCTACAGGCTAAGGAGCTAAGAGTGTTTCCTAGCAGATAGCTGACAAAAAAGAAAAATGTGGGGGAGCTTCAGTCCTACAACCATAAGGAACTGAATTCTGCCAATGACTTGAACGAACTTTAAATAGAACCCTAAGCCTCAGATGAGATTGCAGTCCTGGCTCACACCTTGATATAGTACCATAAAACGCTGAGTAGAGAACATAGGTAACTTATTTCTAGACTCCTGACCCATGGAAACTGTAAGATAATAAGTTTGTATTGTTTTAAGCCACTATTTGTGTGATCATTTTCTATGTCCCAACAAAACTAATACAGTTTTCTATTTATATGTGCTTTGGTTTTTTACCTAACAGTACGCAGAATGGATAATCAGTGGTAGTGTAACATCAGTAAAAGGAATTGCCTTCTGGCTCTGCAGAGCCCTCATTATCCGATGCTATTGTGAATCAAGCATTTGCCATAAGATTCTTTTTTGTTGTTATTAGAATTTTTTTCCCTTAGAACAAAGAAACACATACTACCCATTTGGAGTAGAAATGTTTCAGAAAATAGACAACACACATATTCATGATTTGAAACACATTGTAGCAGAACAAGTACCTTTGTACTTGTCGTGGCTGGGTTTCTTCTTCATGTTAATATGAATAGTGAAATAATTATCAGGAATAAAGATGATACTTTGGCAAGCATGGAAAATGCTCTGGCCTTTGGTGGACACCTCTGGAGAAGGATCCCTCTTGGTCTAGATAAGTATTTAAAACCCAAAACTACAAACTTCCAAGAGTGATGAGTGAGATTTACTGTAGTGTCAGGGTACCTCGACTATTCCATATTGACCCAGGCTATCATTATTAGGAAACTTTGGTAAATTTTATGCCCATATACAGGGATATTTTGAAGTCATAATTAGTACTTTCTTCAGTGCCAAATTTCCTATTATTGCCCTGCATTTTGTTCCTAAGTCTCTCTTGAATATTCAGAGAAGCAGCCGTGAACATGGATTAAATGGTACCTGTGCCAGGTGTTGTGCCAAGAAGGCACATATCTCTTGTGTACTTTAAATCAGCTCCAGGTTATGTATAATACTTACACATGCTGTATAAATCGTTGATATTCTATATTGTTTAGCGAATAATGGCAAGGTAAAAAAATCTGTTCATGCTCAGTACAGATACAACCATCATAGGCTTGACTATATATACATAGTACTTGAGATACAAGATGAACAATGCTTAAAGTAGCACTGAAGAGAGACTGAGGATCAAAGAAGTTGTGGGAGCCTACAGCAGGGTTCACCTACATGTCACTTCATTTGTGTGGACTCAGTGCAGTACTCTGCTTGCTACAAATTCTATTTTTGCATTTTGGAAGTTTCTGGATTTTTTTTCTTGAATATTTTTGACCTGAATTTAGTTGAATTTGCAGATGTAGAACACATGCATACAAAGAGCAGATCATATATTATTCCACTAGGTAAATACACAGCAATTTACCCATTGTAAACTCTTAATGGACATCTAAGTAGTTTACAGCAGGGATTTGTTTTTGTTTTAAATAGCACTGCTTTTGAGCTTATCTGTCAGTGAACACATCTGTGTATAGTGTGGAGGTTGGCTAACTGCTTCTACAAAGAGGTAGACAGTAAATGGTTCCTCCTCCTTTTTTAATATTTATTTTTTAGGTGTAGTTGGACACAATACCTTTATCTTATTTATTTATTTTTATGTGGTGCTGAGGATCAAACCCAGGGCTTCACATGTGCTAGGCAAGTGCTCTGCCGTTGAGCCACAACCTCAGCCCCTGGTTTCTTTTTCTTGGTCCAGACCACCTATGTCGCAGCTGCTCTGCAGTGGTAGTAAAAGAAACAAAAAAAGCCCCTCTCCTAAAAGCCACAGACAATACATAAATGAAGGAAGATGAAACACATATTCCGATAAAACTTTACTTATGTATATTGAAATTAGAATTTTCTAAGTTTACATAATCATGAAGTAGCATTCTTTTTTTTCTTTTTTAACTCCCATATTAAAATGTGTATGAACATATTCAGCCAACCTGAGTTGGCTTGTGGCTGTGGTTAGCCCACATCTGCCATGTGTCCTAGGAGTGGAATTGCTGGGTCACGTGGTATAGATATTATTTAACTATGGATGACACTGCTAAACAACTTTCCAAAGTGCGAGATTGTATTTTGTTTACAATATGTAAATAGGTTTTTCAGATTTTTTTTTCTGGTGCCAGGGACATTGAACTCAGTTTCCCCTGCATGCTAAGCAGGTGCTGTACCACTGAGCTGTGTCCCCATTACCTCTTGGGTGTTTGATGGCTTAGGAAAGAGCTTGCTTCCTTTTGACTCTTGGCTGGTTGTGGTTGTGGGAAGTTAGATGGTTAGGTAAGTGACTTAAACTGCATTTGTTAGCCAAAAGGAATGAAGTGTGTGATTGAAAAATGTTGCATGTGCATCTTTTATCTGTAAACTTGACTATTAATGGATCAGATCAGCAAACACAATTTATGTTTTATTTGAATTTCATGTCTCCTTGACAAGTTCTATAACTTTAGCCACATAGGCTGTACTTTTAAAAAGCTTTCAAATGTAATTTCTCTTTTGAAAATGGATTATGTTTCTTATTTTAATAAACTTCTAGGGCCTTGTGTAGTCAGCATTCAAAATTGTATTTGGACTTTGAAACATCCTTTCCTGCATAATCAGAGTGAATGTGCCCTTTTGATTTACTGCACAATTTATTTTGCCAAGGGTTTATTAATCATGTTTTTAAGTATAAAGTATCACTTACGGGAATACTTTTGTAAAATATGATTGACCACAAGAATATTTTCACAACCAAAATATGCATTTATTTTCTGGGTCATTTGGGATTGTTGGGGGTTGATATTCATATTAAAGGGTTGTGCTGTGATATAAGTGACATGAACTCTCAAAGGCATAGGACTTGAGCGGCAGACAGTTTTCAAAAGTATTAACTGAGTGGGTTCATAGAGGACAGTGTACTTAGTCATCAATCAAGTGCCCAACTTGGGCTTCTGCACGGTACTGGTCTTTCCTTCATCACCTTTGCTTACTGTATAGCTGGGGCAGAAACTCTCTTTTCTACAGATATGAGTTCCTGACATACCATCCCTATTCATCGTGTAAGCAGCTTTTCAAACAATTTGATTCATTATACTAATTAATTTTTAATGATTGGGTTGGATATTTGGTTAGAAGTATAAGTGGGGTTATGCTCTGGCTTTCTCTTAAGAAGCAGATTAACTAATGAGAAGCAAGGAGTCCATTCATCAGGGGATGGTCTTTCCTTACCAGGATGCCTCACCATGGGACATACCCCTTTTAGAAGCAAACTGTGAGAAACTGGAAGTCAGTCTCTTTCCATTTTCTTCCTTTTTCATCCCTTCCACCTTTTTTCCTAAATTTGCTTCAGTTAAGGATCCTGGCTTAAGTGGCCCAGAAACAAATGAAATCACCAAATTGAGGAATTAACCTCCATTCTTCCACTCCCCTTTTTCCTGTTCAAGGAGGTCTCCTAATATTGTTTTCTCCCCTGCCTTCCATTATATGTAAAAATGATTAAATAGCAGATTGCAAAAAAACTGGAGGATCTTTGCTTTATTATTTGTTTGTTTCCTGCATAATTAGTAGAGCTAGGCACCCTGATGTAGTGATGTCATAGCATCATGCCAAGGCAATGTTAGGACTTCATGTATAGAATTTAAAATTTTATTTTCACAAGTGTGTTTCTGATGTCTGGTAGATTTTTCCTGAAAACATAAATGGGTCTTTTAAGTGTGATTTCTGTTAATAAAAGGCGGCCGAAAATTCCTTTGCTTCCAGATACCTGAAGATTTTCTTAATTGAGTGCTTTAGCGATCTGGTCATTAATTTTGGCTAATGCATGTTTGCCTTTTTTTTAATTTCATCATTTTAGAGTTCTAGCTTCCACATTTTGTATAACATACAATATGTATTGTCATGTGTAGATAGTTAAAAAAAATTCAGCCTTGAAATTAGACTTAAGGTTAAGTAAAACATATTTTAAGTAAAACGAATGAAAATACATTAAGTAAAATAAGTTTAAAGAATTTTATATGGAAATATGCTCCTTTATTTTTCAAATCTCTATTGCACTGTATTATTTTGGTTACAAGTATGTTTGTCGTAAGAAATTTGGAATGTGAAAAAACTATAAAAGGAAACCTTAGCCAGAGATAACCTCTGATTCTGTTTTGAAGTATTTTCTGGAATATCTGCTCAAGCTCAGTCTGTCTCATCTCCTCTCTTCTTTCTCATATTTATTTATAGTATTTCTAATATATCCTATATGTAAATGCATTATAAAAATTAAATACTTATCTGTATATTAACATGTAACATGTAAATACACTCACACATGTTCTGCATTGAATTGTTTCCCTCCAAAATTCATATGCTGAAGCTTTAACATCCAATGTGACTGCATTTGGAGATAGGGCCTTTCAGAGGTAATTGAGGTTAAGTGAGGTCCTAAGGAGGGGGCCCAAATCAGGAGAACAGGTAATCTTAGAAGAGGAAGAGAGAGATCCCTCTCTGCACAAACATCATAGAAAGGCCATATGAGTACCCGGTAAATGATGGCCTCCTGTATGCCCAGAGTGAGGCCACCGATTGAAACCCACCGTGTCAGCACCTTGATCTTAGACTTCCCAGCCTCTAGAACTATGAAAACTAAATGTCTGTTGTTTAAAACACCCCATTTCTGGTATTTTGTTATAGTAGTCCAAACAGACTAATAACATGCATATATGTATGTGAATCATTTATATGCATGCATGCATAGACTTTTAACAGAAATTGAGATCTTTTTTATGCAATTTGATGGATGCTTTTAAGTTGTATTGTTATTTGTTATCAAAAATCATTTTTGAAGAACATGACATGTGCCTTTTCATATATGCCACATTCTATCCTAACTATATTAAGTCAAACAGAGACATGATTTCCTATATTTAATCATCTGAAACAAGTTTAACATTTTTGTGTGTCATGATTTAAAACTTTGCTTTAAACATGGAAATTATAGTGATACCTCAGAGCTTATTGATATTTAAGTGGTGTTTCTTTACCTTTTAACATTCCCTTTTATTTGTGGTATACATAGAAGACATAAAGAATTCATAGCTATATTTGTAGCTCAGTGCAGACTGCTTGACTACTGTGTACAAGACCCTGTGTTCATTCCTAGCACTGCCTTCCCACCCCCAGCAAAAAAGACAATAACTCAGATTTTCAGATGTGGATGGTTATAAGTATAGGTGTAGCACATGAGAATGTATGAGCTTTTATGTGTGGGCTATAGGGACAGCATGAAGAAGTGTGGCAGCGTGGACTTAGAAGAACTGTTCTGAGTTTAGCAACCACCTGAGTAGCTCATGGTTTCAGAAGATGATGTTATTCCTTTAAAGTCTCAGTTGCCTTATGTCTAAAACTCGATGGGCCTTGGTAGTTTACCTGCTCTACAGTACTACTCTGAAATCCAACAGTGTGCTTTTCATCTGTAACATTTCTGGGCAATTAGACTGAGCCCCCTTTTTCTTACTGGTTATAGACCTTTCCAAATATTAATCTGTGGGGTAATTGGGATCCTGGACACTGGAATTGCCATCTGACTTTGGCTTCTGCCTTTGTAGGGTGGATCTAATGGTACTGAGTCCCCTGAAGAGTGGACATCAAGCTAATTTATTATATTGCCCAAAGGAAGAAAGCAATAGCTTTTCTTACGACAGTTTGGAAACAGACACCTCCCAGTGTTCCTATGGCACTCCATTTTATTTCCTGGTGTGCTTCACTGAATTATTAAGTGAAATTCAGGGGCAAGGACATGCAATCTATAACTAGACATTGGCAGTCTGCTAGTGTCTAGGTTCGCCCAGTGGAGCTGAATTTTGCCATAGCTATGGAGTCTATCCAAATTCCGCATGACTTAGGATTTTGTTGAATTAAATAGTATTTGAAATGGTCATATACCTGGACCTTAGCTTTTTGGATGAACCAAAATACTGGCTGTAGATTTCAGGGTTTATGTTTGTTTTTTGGTAATTCTGATTATTTATGCTAATGAAAGATAACAAGAGATGGATGTTAATGATAATATCTGCAGTCTATAACATTGATAGATATGCTATGTTTTCTATGACCAAAATGCTGAAGGAGAACAATTTAGAGTAGTAGGAAATATTTATTTTGGTCTCATAGTTTCAGAGGTTCAATCCATGGTTAGCTGACTCCATTGTCTGGGCCCAAGGTGAGGCAGAACCTCACTTCAGAAGGTGGGATTGTGAAGGAAATCTGCTTACCTCATGGTGGCTGGGAAGTAGAGAGAGGGGACTGCAGGGAAGATGAACCCTTCCAGGGCATGGCCCAATGACCCACCTCCTCTAACCATGCCCCACCTGCCTGCAGTTACCACCCAGTTAGTCTATTCAAACTAAGATGGACCAATTAAATTATAGCTCTCATAGTCTAATCATTCTACCTCTGAAAATTTCTGTATATATATATATATATATATATATACACACATATATATACATATGTATGTATATATATAATATATACCCTGTTCATGCATTCCTGGGCTCCCTTGGACCATGGCTGCAGCAGCCTCTGATTGCCTGGGTGGTTGAGCATGGTGATTTGAATCTTGAGGAATCAACTTTCTGGGTAACCTGTGTAAGCAGAGTGCTGTTAGAGTCTGTAAACAAGTCAGGATGGCACCTGGCATTTTGCCAGAGGGAGTGGTTTGTGAAGTAACACAAACCACTTATTGTGTTGACTGCTGTATCTAGTTTATGTTAATTAAGATAAGCTGTGTGTAATGTATATATACCCCTCCTGTCCTACAATAAACGGCTCCCACTCCTGCTGTATCAATGTTCACAAGTTGCTCGTCACCCCCAGGTTATTTTACTACAGCTGGACTGCGGCAGGGTGCCTCCGTGGTCTCTTAAGTGAGTTTTCACTTTTATTCCTTTGATCCTGCAGAGGGTGTGGTCTTGCTGATTCCTGAGATGCTCTCAAGTTATTTTTCCTATAGCCTCTGTACAAAGTACTTAACTTCTCTTTAGTGGTAGTAATTTCTTCAACAACCATACCTTTCTCGGCCCCAGTTTTGCATGCATGCACTTTTCTGGTCAAATTGCAAGCTTTTCAAATTTTTCTCTCTCCTGTTTGCTCCTTATTCTCATAATATCCACACCGTGCCTGAATGCTGTGCTACCTTGAAATTTCCTCTACCAGATTAATTTATCACCTTTAAATTTGTCCTCATATAGTCTCAGGCCATGGGCATAATGCAGGCAAGTTTTTTTTTTTTTTTTTTTAACCACAATATAACATGAATGCCGTCCAGTCCAGTTTCCAATAGAGTCCCTGTTTCCCTCTGAAACTTCATGAGCACAGTCTTTACTGCCTGCACTCCCATTAGCCTTCTGCTTTTCTGTGCTCCCACCAGAATTGCCCATTAAGTTCTCTTTACAACATTCTAAGGCTTCTCTAACCTGTATCTCCGAACTTTTCCAAACTCCCCCTGCCGTCCAGATCTAGGGATTTCTGAATGACAGTTTATTCATGGTCACGCCCTCACTTCTCAGGGCCAATTTCTGTGTGTGTTAGGTTTTCATCAGTGTGACCAAAACACCTGACATGACCAACTTAAAGGAGAAAAAGTTTATTTTGGCTCACAGTTTCAGAAGTTCAGTCCATGGTTGGTGCACTACTGCTTTTGACCTGAAGTGATACAGAATGCCATGGTAGAAGGGCAGCAAGGGCAGCAGTGGAGGAAAGCTGTTTGTGTCATGTTGGCCATGAAGTAGAGAGTGGAAGGGGGAGAGGAGAGGAGAGGAGAGGAGAGGAGAGGAGAGGAGAGGAGAAGAAGAGGAGAGAGAGAGATGTGTGTGTGTGTGTGTGTGTGTGTGTGTGTGTGTGTGTAGGGGCTGCAAGGAATATGAACACTTCTAGGACGCTTCCTCTGCCCAGTGACCTACCTCCTCTACCACAACCTTCTGCCATGATGTTCTGCCTCACCCTGGGCCCAGAGTAATAGAGTTGTCCATGGAATGAACCTCTGAAATCATGAGCCAGAATAAACCTTTCCTTTTCTAAGTTGGTCTTGTCAGGTATTTTTGGTCACAGCAATGTAAAGCTAACTCAGTAAACATAGATAAGTCTATTTAAAGATTACTACATTGATGCCTAGATATACCTATAGATATGTTGATATAATATGGGTGTATCTTTACATATAAGTAGATATAGATCCAGATCTAAAGTTGTAGGTATAGATAACCTGTAGGAGTGTGTGTGTTTCACACACCAATATATCCCTAATTTAGTAGCTGACAATTAGCAGATGCTCTTTAGCCATTGGTCAAGTGAATCATAGAAGAGGCCAACTGAGGAATGAGGGAGTTATGTCCCATTATTTGTCCTTTTGAGGAATCACAAAATGCACACAGCAGAATAGACATGTTGGTTGTTTGGAGAATACAGACTTATGGCTCAATCCTGGATGCAGAATACCTGGGAGTTTAAAGCAAAACAAAAACAAAAAACAACTTTTCCCCAGTCCCTTTCCTTGACGTACTCATTTAAAGGATCAGGGATGGGCTTTGGCATAGTACTTTTTGAAAGCTCCTTGGATAATCCACTGGTCTAGCAGAAGAAACTAGTGAGGTATGAACATAAAGTCACTGGTTTATGTATAACTAAGATCCAAGTAATTAGGCCAGAAGCTGTGGTCATTGCAGAGGAAAGGGCCTCAGTGGATCAGAACAGAGTCCAACTGTTTCCTGAGGGAGGGGAAGGAAAGGTCAGATTGGGAACAGGAGAGCTACTTTTTTCCCTGGAGCAAAGGCTGGGAAATAGAGATGAGCTTGCATATTTTGGTAGGTGAGAAATAAGAGCAGGTCAGCTTTTAGACCAGAGTTAAAGGCCATTGTTATACTGATGCCTTCTGGGATACAACATTCCACTTAAAAGAATCTTTCATTTACTGTCTATATGGTAAAATTTCTACTACATAGGAAATGCCCTTGTAGAACTGTCTGATGAATCCTTCTAGATATTTTCAGCTTCCATTTAGGTCAAATATACTAAAGTACTTGTGATCATAAGATCTTGCTCTACTAAAAATGTCTAGTTAAATATTAATGTGAGGAAATTTGCTCCTGCATATTTTCACACATAATTTCTTTAATTGGTATTATGTATTTTGCATAATTTAAATACCGACATCTGGATGATTTGCTCAGCAAAGAGGACTGTTTCATCAAAAAGATCTACACAGCATCTTCTCTGAACTGCATGCCAACAGTTAGCGTGTAGTGTTTAAATAAAGAATGATGTTTTTGCAGTGAGAACTCTAGTGGAAATTTAACTGCCCCAAGAGTTTCTGTTCATTAAAAGGACAATATTAATTATATTTACTGGTTGGGGGCTGACTTCCAGTACACCAGGAATTTTGATTTGTTAGTACCATAGGGTAGGTGGGAGCCAGATCATTCTCTTCCCAGTTTTGCCCTTGTGAATCTTAGTTACCTTCTGTCAAATGTGCTTCTTTTTACCATAGGCATGATAATTATGAGTTGTTTCAAAGCTATAGAAAAAGCAAGCCTTTTGCATTCCTAGTTCAATTTCTATGATACAGTTGGTGCTGATCCTATATCAACTTAGCAATGCTAGCTACACATTTTTCTAGACATATTAAATTGGGATGCTGGTCATTGAGAATCAAATGTTAACATTTAAGCAAGTTTCCCTTATTAGATTCTAACTTTGGCTATTTTAATTATTGTTTTGGGGTTTAAGAGCTGCTTTTGCCTGGCAAGGAGAATAAAAACAGGACTGATAGAGACAGTCTTGGCCACTTACTGAAACAGAGACTGTTCTGTGGTTTGTTCCTCACTGACCACATCCTAATCGGTCTTCCCTGGGTTGAAATGTTGATCTAGACCCACTGTTTGCTTTCTGGAGGGGCAGACAGACAGTAAATCATTGTATGAGATAATTTTGATAGCCTTGAGTGCTCTGAAAATAGTGAGCCATGTAGAATATAGAGTGTGCCTGCAAAGGAGGTAAACATCATCTGAGTAAGGATCTCATTTGTCTCTCTCACTGGTGTCTCTGATCCCTAAGAGAAGAGGCAGTGTGTGTGAAAAGGGCAGATTAACAAGAAGGACAAGCCACGGGCAGCTGGGGTCAAGGGGAATCGCCCAGGTAAACAGAACTACACTTGGAGGGGGGCTTCACAATATGAATGAGGAGCCTCTGTGTCTGGAGTATTGTAAGGCATGTGGAGGGAGGATGAGGTCGGAGGGGTGGGTGGGGAAAAATTAAGTGAGATGTGGAGGCCATCTTAATTCTAAATGCATTGGGAAACCACTATAGGGTTTTACCCCTGGTCTCTTGAGGTTTTGAAAAGATGCCTCTGGCTGCCATATAGTGAATAGATTGTAGGATAACAAGAGAAGAAGCAGAAAGATCAGTAGAGATTCCAGGTAGAAGAGGGAGCTAGCTGAGACCATCAGTAGAGACAGGAAGTTGTGGGTAATTCAGGCCACATCATGCAAATGGAGCCAGTCTGACTCACTGATGGTCTGGTTGTGTGATTTGAGACTGAGAGAGAGGTAAAGGGTGACTCCAGGTTGACCCACTTGATTCTTGTTCTCTTTTTCAGCACATGGATTGCTATCTGCCTTCCCACCTGGGCCTTTTCCTTCCAAGAGCCTAGTTTTAATACAGGCTAATCCCTGGTGCATTTGTTCTTAACTTTCATAAACTGTTATATTTCTTCTTCTTTATTTTAAAACATGATTATGATTCAAATGGTATAATTAACAAAGCCTTTACTTGAAGAATCTTCATTTGAAGATTTGGATGCAATGCTTCTAAGCCTGAACCTTATAAGCTAAGTCTGGGGGGATTCTCAAGTGAAGGATTCTTCTCTATCAGCTTTACAGGGACATAGAACATGCCTGCAAATGCTATTTGTATTCACTCCATCATTCTCTTTGGGGACATATCAAAAATTAAAAAGTTACTTCCTGCAGGATTATGAAGGGCACTCTATCTCTTTTCATTATGGCTTGCTCAGATTTCATGTAGAAAGCACTTTCATAGTCGAGGCAGTTGATTGCTTCATTGACTTCTCAGTCTCAGTAATTTTGGCAACTATTTCATTTCTCTTAGGAGATAAAAGTCTTTCTATGTAAAAAATAATACATAAGAAACAATAGTGTTTGGGAAAATGCCAGCTTGTAATATGCTTTTAAGATTTCAGGCTAATTTTTTTTCTTGTGACAAGAAAAGCATTTGTATATTATTTTTTAAAAGTAAGTTACTAGACAACAATTTCCAGTCAAATTAGTGTGTTTTTTTCTTTAAAAACACACTGTCTACTTACTGAGCTACATGGAAAGTATTGCAAGGAAATGTCAGGGTTTTTTTTTCCCCTAGCAATAAATCTCTTTTGCATGTATATCAGATTTTCTTGCAACTTTCCAATTTCCATATTTCTCATTAAGAGGAATAAAACAGTTGAAAATGCCTTTTCTTAAGGTCAGTCATTCTAAACTGTTTGTCACACAGTCCATCTACTTGCAGTGCCTCTTAAGCTCTGTTTCCTTTCTAATACCATTTCCCCTCTCCCTTTATTCCTATTCATCCTACACATCTTTGTCAGATTCATCTTCTGACGACTCAGCCAACTTCCATTTTCAGAAGTCTCAGTAGTTTTCCAGTCTTTGAATCAAGTAGTAACCCATCTGCCTGGCTTTCCATACCATGTTTCCAGGTTTATCAGTTCAACTGGATGTCCAGTGGTTCTTTGTGTTTATGCTCATGTTTCCAGCCTCTAGGTTTTTGCTTAAGAAATATCCCACATCTCAAGCTCCCCCATTTCCCTCCTTTTTTGTAGCTTGTTGAAGATACTATTCTTGACTTCAGTGCTAAAGAGGCATTGGAGGCAACATCATAGATATTCAAGGAAAGGAGTAAATAGTAATAAGTAGCAAAACGAACATATAGGCCTGCAGCAGTGACTATGAAATCATTAAGAGGAAGCAGATGAGGAAGGTCATGTGCTGGCCACTGAGGGAAAGGGGAGATTTAGATGTGATGCTTCTAAGCCTGCACCTCATAAGCTGAGTCTGGGGGGATTCTAAAACCTTCCTTAGCGTCCTTAATCTTGGGAGGAACAATTTGATTTTCCTATTCATATTGAGAAGGAATATCAGTGACTGATGGTGGATCTGGGACAAAGTGAAAGGCAGAATTGATGCTCTCTTGAAGCAAGGCCTGGTGAAACAGAGGGAAGCTTGTGGACTTGCTTCCCTCTCTCTTCCCAAGTAGGAGGAGGGTACCTGGTCAGGGTATTTAACAACTTTTGGTAAAAGAGGGCAGAGCCCAGATACTGAAATAAAGGCTTTACAGTTCCTTAGTTGAAATCCCCTAGCTCTCTGTTGTTGCATCTGGCTAGAGAAAAGTGGGTGGAACTCAGACTTACTCAGCCTTCTAACTGTGAAAGATCCTTTGCGACTGGACAAGGTTCCTGTGTTAGAGCATATGGGATTTTCTGGAAAGATACATCTAAGCATCTGCAAGGTAAAGAAAAGAAGCAGTACCATAATAAACCTAACTGTAGCCATGGGTGAATGGATAGACTGAGAAAAAGAAAGAGAGAGAGGGAGGGAGAGAGAAAGGAAATACAGCATGTAAAAGACAGAAGATTCTAATCTCCATGAAAACAGATCTTAAAGGATAGTAGTTCCTTACAATTGTTTTATTCCATGGAACAAGTTAATGAGAAACATGAATTCAATAAACAAAGCAAGATGATAATAAAAAGCAGAATGAGATGAAAAAAGGCAGATTGCAGACTAAAGAAAGATTTTGAGGTCCGAAACAACATCATTACAGGACTAATAAATAAGGAACATGGAAGGAAAAGAGTAGATGCCACTGAAAATCAAGTTATTAAGAGAGTAAATGCTGTATAATGTCAGTGAACACAAATGAAATGATCAAGATATTAGAGCAATCAGAAGCTAAAAGATATAAAGGACAAAGCATAATAGAAGAGTAATTGGTGTTACTAAAGTAGACAGTCAACAAATGAAACAGAATATGGAAAATAAAATAAGACAACTTTGTGAAATGAAAGAGTAAATAAAAGAACTCAATCTGCAGATAAGGAGAAAATGTTGTTTTCCAGGAAAATGTAGAGTACAAAATGTTCAACACAGATCTATCTGAACCAAGCTGTTGAATTTCAAGGATAAAGGAAAAATTCTTTAAACACCCAGGCAGAAAACCAAATTATCTGTCATAGACTAAAAGTCAGACTAGCTTAATATTTCCTTAAGTAGTATTCAATTTGTGAATCCACAGAGCCATGTCTTCAACATCTCAAGGGAAAGGAAATATGACCCAACATGTGGCTCCATGTTGACACAGCTGTGATGTCATTCAGGTGTCAAAGGAGGCAAATACTCCCAAACAGGTGCAAACTTGGGTAATGGTGCTTAAAATCAAAACTCGAGTGAACAATTTGTATACACAGTGAATAGCTTGTGAAAAAGAAACATTTCATTGAAATATGACAAATATTTGAGTTTCTTTGCCATCTGTTAAATTTCAATAAAATCACATGCAATTTTTACTTAATTTAAAAGTAGCTCTGCTACAGGATAATTGTATTTTTTATAGAAGTCTTCCTGTCTGCTTGATATTTTCTCTCCCTCTGGTCATCATGCTGGGTGCTGATTTAACCCACTTGTGACTCCTCCCCCACTTTTGCTAAGTGATTTTTGCTCAGGGTTGCAGAAGTTAAATGCACTTTATAGATGTGAGTCATTGCTAGTTAGTGCAATATATAATTTGCCATAGCATAAATTTCCACAGAAAGATTCCAACATTGAATTTCTGGGTGTTTGTACTAAAAAAAAAATTTACACTTAAAAATCACTCATAATAGTACCAAGTAAATAGTACCTATTCAATGATTACTGTATGCCTGCAGCAGCTGTATTCACCAAACATACTCAGTGTGAGGAAATATAATTTCCACTTTTAGAGTTTTCTTAATTAAAGCAGAGCAGACTCATTGCCAATGTTTCCCTAGTTTTTTCAACTCAAATTTAGCTCTAAGGTGGGCTTCCCAAAAGGAAAAAATAAATATATAAGATAGGTTTTTATCTTGATGAGTTTTTTTTTTTTTTTTTTTTTTTTGGTTTGGGGAATAGAACCCCAGACCTTATGCATGCTAAACATACATTCTTCCACTAAGCTACATGCCCAACCCAGTTAGTTTTCACTTACTCATTTATTCAAGAAAGTCATTGAGTTTTGTAAGGCAACAGTGCTAGATACTAATGATATAGTTCTGATTAAAAGAATAATTGAGCAGGTAGAATCCTGCTCAATGCAATAATAGTCAGTGTTATTGTTTAAATATGAGGTGTCCCCTAAAAGCTCATGTGTGAGACAGCACAAGACTATTAGAGGTGAAATGATTAGATCATGAAAGGTGTAAACTAATTGGTGAATTAATGCATTGATGGATTAATTCGGCAGTAATTATAAGCTGCTAGGGTGTGGCTGGAGAAAGTAGGTCACTGGGGGTTTATATTTTTTTTTTTCTTGGTAAGCAGAAATTTCTCTACTTCCTGGTTGCCATGGCCTGGGCTGCTTTCCTCTACCATACCCTTCCACCATGATGTTCTGCCTCACTCTGGGCCCAGAGCAATGGAATTGACCAAGCATGGACTGGAAACAGTGAGGCAAAATAAACTTTTTCTCCACTATGCTGTTCTTATTAAGCATATTGGTCACAGTGGCACAAAAGATGACTAAAACGCTTAGTTATGGTGGTTACAAAGGATTCTCCTAGTGAGTCAGATTACCCCCAGAATCTAGGCAGCCCTGTTTGCAACTCACCACAGCCCCCAGAATGCAGCATAGGTGATTTTGTGTCGGCCCCAGCACTGGACAAGTGTTTTATTTTATTTTTTAAAATTTTTTTTATTGCTCAAAACATTACAATGATCTTGACATATCATATATTTGATTCAAATGGGGTATGTAATCTTATTTTTCCACATGTACAGATTGCAGGAGCACATTGGTTATACAGCTACGTTTATACATAGGGCCATACTAGTGTCTATTGTATTCTGCTACCCTACCAACGCCCCCCCCTCCCCTCCCCTCCCCTCCCCTCCCCTGTCTTCTTTCTACCCAATCTACCGTGACACATTTCTCTCTCTTTTTTTTCTTCCCCCTCACACCATCTTATATGTAATTTTGCATAATAATGAGGGTCTCCTACCATCTTCCCTGCAATTCCCCTTCTCTCTCCCATTCCCATGCACCTCTCATCCCTATTTAATGGTAATCTTCTCATGCTCTTCCTCCCTGCTCTGTTTTGAGTTGCCCCCCTTATGTCAAAGAAGACATTCTGCATTTGTTTTTTTAGGGATTGGCTAGCTTCACTTAGCATAATTTGCTCTAATGCTATCCATTTCCTTGCAAATGTCATGATTTTGTTATATTCCATTGTGTATAAATGCCACGTTTTTTTAGTCCATTCATCTATTGAAGGGCATCTGGGTTGGTTCCACAGTCTAGCTATTGTGAATTGGACAAGTGTTTTAAATTCAGGGGTATTTTAACTGAATAAGTGTCTGGAGGTAGAAGGAAAGGTGTTTTTTTTGGGGGGGTGGGGCGAGGTATATTGGGAATCTAACCCAGAGGCATTTAACCACTGAGCTACATCCCCAGTCCTTTTTATTTTTTGAGACAGGGTCTCACTAAGTTGCTGAGGGTTTTGCTACATTACTGAGGCTGGCCTTGAACTTGTAATCCTCCTGCCTTAGCCTCCTAAGTTGCTGGGATTACAGGTGTGTGCCACCGTGCTCCAGGATGAGTATATTATTTACTAATGTAATGAACATAATATTTATGTTTTGACACTTCTAATCAGTCTATAGTGTCTTTTTTTATTCAATTAATTTTGGTTACTGAAAGCTTTGTCTCATTGCAAGATATGTGCAATTCCACGTATTTTCTTTCTTTGTTTCTTTCTTTGGTACCCAGCATGCCAGGAGTTGGGGACGGTGGCCAGCTCTACTATGCTAAGTATTCCGTCTTATCCAAGAGGTGTTTCATAAATTATGTACAACAGTAGATGCCACTCAATAAATATTTTATACGTGATAGATATTTTTGTCTGAAATTACTTTTTCACTTGAGCAATGATTTAAACCTTCATTCTCAGTTTTATGAGGTGACACTTTTATAATATCTTGTAGTTGAATGCAGCTTGAATGTCATAGAGCTTTAGGGCAGCATTAATCATAAATTCATCTGCCCCCATTCTCAATCTTGAAAAATTTTCTCTTAATTCATGTTTTACCTATTATATGTCTGGAAGAGTGTGTGAGTATGTGCTTTATGTGTTTTTGTGTGTGTATCACATTGGGGATTGGTCAGAAAAAATAATGCTTTTGACCTAATGGCTCCAGAGTTATGGATTTGCAGTGCTTTTCAAAGTCTATGAAACTTACATCAAGGAAGAAAAATAGTGTTTTTCAGTGGTTTTTTTTTTTTTTTTTTTTTTTTTTTTTTTTTTTTTTTATTTTCATGGTTGCATTTTATTTTTTTTTTTTTTTTTTTTTTTTTTTTTATTGGTCGTTCATAACATTACATAGTTCTTAATACATCATATTACACGGTTTGATTCAAGTGGATTATGAACTCCCGCTTTTACCCCGTATACAAATTGCTGTATCACATCAGTTACCCTTCCATTGATTGACATATTGCCTTTCTAGTGTCTGATGTATTCTGCTGTCTGTCCTATTGTCTACTATCCCCCCTCCCCTCCCCTCCCCTCCCCTCCCCTTTTCTCTCTCTACCCCTTCTACTGTAAATCATGTCTTCCATTTGTATTCTCTTGACTTACCCCTCCTTACCTCTTATATGACATTTTGTATAACCCTGAGGATCGCCTTCCATTTCCATGCAATTTCCCTTCTCACTCCCTTTCCCTCCCACCTCTCATCCCTGTTTACTGTAAATATTCTTCTCAAGCTCTTCGTCCCTACCCTGTCCTTGTTTACACCCCTTATATCAAAGGAGTCATTTGGTATTTGTTTTTTAAAGATTGACTAGCTTCACTTAGCATAATCTGCTCTAATGCCATCCATTTCCCTCCAAATTCTATAATTTTGTCATTTTTTAATGCAGAGTAATACTCCATAGTGTATAAATGCCACATTTTTTTTATCCATTCATCTATTGAAGGGCATCTAGGCTGGTTCCACCGTCTTGCTATCGTGAATTGAGCTGCTATGAACATCGATGTAGCAGTGTCCCTGTAGCATGCTCTTGTTAGGGCTTTAGGGAATAGACCGAGAAGGGGAATAGCTGGGTCAAATGGTGGTTCCATTCCCAGCTTTCCGAGAAATCTCCATACTGCTTTCCAAATTGGCTGCACCAATTTGCAGTCCCACCAGCAATGAACAAGAGTGCCCTTTTCCCCGCATCCTCTCCAGCACTTATTGTTGTTTGACTTCCTAATGGCTGCCAGTCTTACTGGAGTGAGATGGTATCTTAGGGTAGTTTTGATTTGCATTTCTCTGACTGCTAGCGATGGTGAGCATTTTTTCATGTACTTGTTGATTGATTGTATGTCCTCCTCTGAGAAGTGTCTGTTCAGGTCCTTGGCCCATTTATTGATTGGGTTATTTGTTATCTTATTGTCTAATTTTTTGAGTTCTTTGTATATTCTGGTTATTAGGGCTCTATCTGAAGTGTGTGGAGTAAAGATTTGTTCCCAGGATGTAGGCTCCCTATTTATCTCTCTTATTGTTTCTTTTGCTGAGAAAAAACTTTTTAGTTTGAGTAAGTCCCATTTGTTGATTCTATTTGTTAACTCTAGCGCTATGGGTGTCCTATTGAGGAATTTGGAGCCCGATCCCACAGCGTGTAGATCATAACCAACTTTTTCTTCTATCAGATGCCGTGTCTCTGATTTAATATCAAGCTCCTTGATCCATTTTGAGTTAACTTTTGTGCACGGCGAGAGATAGGGATTCAGATTCATTTTGGTGCAAATGGATTTCCAGTTTTCCCAGCACCATTTGTTGAAGATGCTATCCTTCCTCCATTGCATGCTTTTAGCCCCTTTATCAAAAATAAGATAGTTGTAGTTTTGTGGATTGGTTGCTGTGTCCTCTATTCTGTACCATTGGTCCACCCGCCTGTTTTGGTACCAGTACCATGCTGTTTTTGTTACTATTGCTCTGTAGTATAGTTTGAAGTCTGGTATCGCTATACCGCCTGATTCACACTTCCTGCTTAGTATTGTTTTTGCTATTCTGGGTCTTTTATTATTCCATATGAATTTCATGATTCTTTTATCTATTTCTACAAGATATGCTGTTGGGATTTTGATTGGCATTGCATTGAACTTATAGAGAACTTTTGGTAATATCGCCATTTTGATGATGTTAGTTCTGCCTATCCATGAGCAGGGTATGTTTTTCCATCTTCTAAGGTCTTCTTCTATGTCTTTCTTTAGGGTTCTGTAATTTTCATTGTATAAATCTTTCACCTCTTTTGTTAGGTTGATTCCCAAGTATTTTATTTTTTGGGGGGATATTGTGAATGGAGTAGTTGTCCTCATTTCCGTTTCAGAGGATTTGTCGCTCATATACAGGAACGCCTTTGATTTATGCGTGTTGATCTTATATCCTGCCACTTTGCTGAATTCATTTATTAGCTCTAATAGCTTCTTTGTAGACCCTTTTGGGTCTGCTAGGTATAGAATCATATCATCTGCAAATAGTGATAATTTAAGTTCTTCTTTTCCTATTTTTATGCCTTTAATTTCTTTTGACTGTCTAATTGCTCTGGCCAGTGTTTCGAGGACTATGTTGAACAGAAGTGGTGAGAGAGGGCATCCCTGTCTTGTACCAGATCTTAGAGGGAATGCCTTCAATTTTTCTCCATTCAGAATGATGCTGGCCTGTGGCTTATCATATATTGCTTTTACAATGTTGAGGTATGATCCTGTTATCCCTAATTTTTCTAGCGTTTTGAACATAAAGGGATGCTGTACTTTGTCAAATGCTTTTTCTGCATCTATTGAGATGATCATATGGTTCTTATTTTTAAGTCTATTGATGTGGTGAATAACATTTATTGATTTCCGTATATTAAACCAGCCTTGCATCCCAGGGATGAATCCTACTTGATCATGATGTATAATTTTTTTGATATGTATTTGAATCCGATTCGCCAGAATTTTATTGAGGATTTTTGCGTCAAGGTTCATTAGAGATATTGGTCTGTAGTTTTCCTTCCTTGATGTGTCTTTGTCTGGTTTCGGAATCAGGGTGATGTTGGCCTCGTAGAATGAATTTGGAAGTTCTCCCTCTTTTTCTATTTCCTGAAATAGCTTGAAAAGTATTGGTGTTAGTTCCTCTTTAAAGGTTTTGTAAAACTCTGCTGTATACCCATCCGGTCCTGGGCTTTTCTTAGTTGGTAGTCTTTTGATGGTTTCTTCTATTTCCTCTATTGTTATTGGTCTGTTTAGGTTGTCTATATCCTCCTGGCTCACTCTGGGCAGATCATAGGACTCAAGGAATTTATCTATGCCTTCACTATCTTCTATTTTATTGGAGTATAAGGATTCAAAGTAATTTCTGATTATCTTCTGTATTTCTGAAGTGTCTGTTGTGATATTGTCTTTTTCATCCCGTATGCTAGTAATTTGGGTTCTCTCTCTTCTTCTCTTCGTTAGCATGGCTAAGGGTCTGTCAATTTTATTTATTTTTTCAAAGAACCAGCTTTTAGTTTTGTCAATTTTTTCAATTGTTTCTTTTGTTTCAATTTCATTAATTTCAGCTCTGATTTTAATTATTTCTTGCCTTCTACTTCTTTTGCTGTTGTTTTGCTCTTCTTTTTCTAGGATTTTGAGATGAAGTATGAGATCATTTATTTGTTGGTTTTTTCTTTTTTTGAGGAATGAACTCCAAGCAATGAATTTTCCTCTTAGAACTGCTTTCAATGTGTCCCATAGATTCCGATATGTTGTGTCTGTGTTTTCATTTAACTCTAGGAATTTTTTAATTTCCTCCTTGATGTCTTCTAAAACCCATTGATCACTCAGCAACCTATTGTTCATTCTCCAGGTGATGCTTGCTTTTTCCTTTCTTCTTTTATCATTGATTTTCAGTTTCATTCCATTATGATCAGATAAGATGCATGGTATTATCTCTACCCCTTTGTATTGTCTAAGAGTTGCCCTGTGACATAGTATATGGTCTATTTTTGAGAAGGTTCCATGTGCTGCTGAGAAAAAAGTGTAGCTACTTGATGTTGGGTGGTATAGTCTGTATATGTCAATTAAGTCTAGGTTGTTAATTGTGTTATTGAGTTCTATAGTTTCCTTATTTAACTTTTGTTTGGAAGATCTGTCCAGTGGTGAGAGAGGTGTGTTGAAGTCTCCCATGATTATTGTATGTTGGTCTATTAGACTCTTGAACTTGAGAAGAGTTTGCTTGATGAATACAGCTGCACCATTATTTGGGGCATATATATTTATGATTGTTATGTCTTGTTGGTGTATGGTTCCCTTGAGCAGTATGAAGTGTCCTTCTATATCCCTTTTGATTAGCTTTGGCTTGAAATCTATTTTATTAGATATGAGTATGGACACTCCTGCTTGTTTCCGCGGTCCATATGAGTGATATGATTTTTCCCAACCTTTCACCTTCAGTCTATGTATATCTTTTCCTATCAAATGCGTCTCCTGTAGACAGCATATTGTTGGGTCTTGTTTTTTGATCCATTCTACTAGCCTATGTCTCTTAATTGGTGAGTTTAAGCCATTAACATTTAGGGTTATTATTGAGATATGGTTTGTTCTTCTATCCATATTTGTTTATTGATGTTACTAAACCTGATTTGTTATCCTCTTTGACTACTTTCCCCCCTTTACTGTCCTACCTCCCATTGTTGGTTTTCAATGTTGTTTTCCATTTCCTCTTCCTGTAATGTTTTGCCAAGGATTTTTTGAAGAGATGGTTTTCTAGCTGCGAATTCTTTTAACTTTTGTTTATTGTGGAAGGTTTTAATTTCATCTTCTAACCTGAAGCTTAATTTCGCCGGATACACGATTCTTGGTTGGAGCCCATTGTCTTTCAGTGTTTGAAATATGTTATTCCAGGATCTTCTAGCTTTCAGAGTCTGTGTTGAGAGATCAGCTGTTATCCTGATTGGTTTACCCCTAAATGTAATCTGCTTTCTTTCTCTTGCAGCTTTTAAAATTCTCTCCTTATTCTGTATGTTGGACATCTTCATTATAATGTGTCTAGGTGTGGATCTCTTATGATTTTGCACATTCGGCGTCCTGTAGGCTTCTAGGATTTGGGATTCTGTCTCAATCTTCAATTCTGGGAAGTTTTCTCGTATTATTTCACTGAATAGACTGTTTATTCCTTTGGAATGGAGCTCTGTGCCTTCCTGTATCCCAATGACTCTTAAATTTGGTCTTTTGATATTGTCCCATAATTCTTGGATGTTCTGCTCATGGTTTCTTAGCAGACTTGCTGAGCTGTCTATGTTCTTTTCCAGTTGAAATACTTTGTCTTCATTGTCTGATGTTCTCTCTTCTAAGTGATCTACTCTGCTGGTAGTATTCTCAATTGAGTTTTTAAGTTGGTTTATTGTTTCCTGCATTTCTAGAATTTCAATTTGTTTGTTTTTTATTACCTCTATCTCCCTGTGAAATTGATCTTTTACTTCCTGGATTTGTTTGTCAATGTGATCTTTCATTGTCTGATTTTGCTGTCTCATGTCTTCCTTGAGACTCCAGATCATCTGAAGCATATATATCCTGAACTCTTTATCTGATATTCCATCTGTTGCAGCTATTACCTCTTCTAAAGTTGAGTTGACCTGCATTGCTTGTGGACCTTTCTTTCCTTGTCTTTTCATACTGCTCGCGTTTCTTTCTGCTTGGTGCAACTGTTGTGTTTTGAAATTTACCCCCTATTTATTTATGTTGCTCTTGTATACTTGAAAAGTCTCCCTTGCAGGTGCAGGCGGCGGCTGTGCCCCTACTCCAATTGGGGTGACGTGTCTACCACGCTGGCGGCTCTCTGGGCCTGTTCCGGGAGTGGAAGGCGGCTCTGCTCTGTCCCTATTCCAATTGGGGTGTCGTGACTACAATGCTGGCAGATCGCTGGGCCTGTTCCGGGCGTGGGCGGTGGGCTTGGCTGGCGGGATTCCACCTAATGGCAGTCCCTAACCTCCCTGCTTGCTAATTAATGGCTTCTCTGAGGCGCCACGCCTTCTGTAGCTGCGGGGCAGGCCGCGCGAATCAGTTGGCCTGGATCTCCGGGGTCCTGCTGCTGGCTGTTTTGATGTTGCAAGCTGTTGGAGAGTGGTGGTGTATTCTTCAGCTTTCCCGGATGGTGTCCACTGACTGCCTGGATGGAGTGTCCGCTGTTTTGATGTTGCACTCTGAAGGAGAGTGGCGGTGTATCCTTCAGCTTTCCCGGATGCTGGCCGCTGACTGCCTCGGTGGGGTGTCCGCTGTGGGGGATGGGACTGTACCGCTTCCTTCCCCTTCTGAGAACCCGTGCTCGGCCCAAGGGTCCGTGTGGGCTTGGCTGGTGGGATTCCACCTAATGGCCTTCCCTAACCTCCCTGCTTGCCAATTAATGGCTTCACTGAGGCGCCACGCCTTCTGTAGCCGCAGGGCAGGCCACGCGAATCAGTTGGCCTGGATCTCCGGGGCCCTGCTACAGGCTGCTGGGATCCCTGGCACTCTATCACTTTGATTTTTTCTGCTTGCCCCTCCCCCAGCGCTGGCTAGCCAGGTTTCCTTTTGGCTGCTACTGGGAGGAGGGGTTGGAGGTCAGGTGTCTCTGGTTTCCCCCTGGCCTGTATGGAGGCTCAGCTTGATACTCCCTCTCCCGGCAAGCCTAGGAGAGATTTTATGCGAATTCCCGCTGTCTGGGGGGTGAGCTGAATGACACCGACCTGTTTTGATGTCGCACTCTGAAGGAGAGTGGCGGTGTATCCTTCAGCTTTCCCGGATGCTGGCCGCTGACTGCCTCGGTGGGGTGTCCGCTGTGGGGGATGGGACTGTACCGCTTCCTTCCCCTTCTGAGAACCCGTGCTCGGCCCAAGGGTCCGTGTGGGCTTGGTTGGTGGGATTCCACCTAATGGCCTTCCCTAACCTCCCTGCTTGCCAATTAATGGCTTCACTGAGGCGCCACGCCTTCTGTAGCCGCAGGGCAGGCCACGCGAATCAGTTGGCCTGGCTCTCCGGGCCCTGCTGCAGGCTGCTGGGATCCCTGGCACTCTATCACTTTGATTTTTTCTGCTTGCCCCTCCCCCAGCGCTGGCTAGCCAGGTTTCCTTTTGGCTGCTACTGGGAGGAGGGGTTGGAGGTCAGGTGTCTCTGGTTTCCCCCTAGACTGTATGGAGGTTCAGCTTGATACTCCCTCTCCCGGCAAGCCTAGGAGAGATTTTATGCGAATTCCCGCTGTCTGGGGGGTGAGCTGAATGACACCGACCTGTTTTGATGTCGCACTCTGAAGGAGAGTGGCGGTGTATCCTTCAGCTTTCCCGGATGCTGGCCGCTGACTGCCTCGGCGGGGTGTCCGCTGTGGGGGATGGGACTGTACCGCTTCCTTCCCCTTCTGAGAACCCGTGCTCGGCCCAAGGGTCCGTGTGGGCTTGGCTGGTGGGATTCCACCTAATGGCCTTCCCTAACCTCCCTGCTTGCCAATTAATGGCTTCACTGAGGCGCCACGCCTTCTGTAGCCGCAGGGCAGGCCACGCGAATCAGTTGGCCTGGCTCTCCGGGCCCTGCTGCAGGCTGCTGGGATCCCTGGCACTCTATCACTTTGATTTTTTCTGCTTGCCCCTCCCCCAGCGCTGGCTAGCCAGGTTTCCTTTTGGCTGCTACTGGGAGGAGGGGTTGGAGGTCAGGTGTCTCTGGTTTCCCCCTAGCCTGTATGGAGGTTCAGCTTGATACTCCCTCTCCCGGCAAGCCTAGGAGAGATTTTATGCGAATTCCCGCTGTCTGGGGTGTGAGCTGAATGACACCGACCTGTTTTGATGTCGCACTCTGAAGGAGAGTGGTGGTGTATCCTTCAGCTTTCCCGGATGCTGGCCGCTGACTGCCTCGGCGGGGTGTCCGCTGTGGGGGATGGGACTGTACCGCTTCCTTCCCCTTCTGAGAACCCGTGCTCGGCCCAAGGGTCCGTGTGGGCTTGGCTGGTGGGATTCCACCTAATGGCCTTCCCTAACCTCCCTGCTTGCCAATTAATGGCTTCACTGAGGCGCCACGCCTTCTGTAGCCGCAGGGCAGGCCACGCGAATCAGTTGGCCTGGCTCTCCGGGCCCTGCTGCAGGCTGCTGGGATCCCTGGCACTCTATCACTTTGATTTTTTCTGCTTGCCCCTCCCCCAGCGCTGGCTAGCCAGGTTTCCTTTTGGCTGCTACTGGGAGGAGGGGTTGGAGGTCAGGTGTCTCTGGTTTCCCCCTAGACTGTATGGAGGTTCAGCTTGATACTCCCTCTCCCGGCAAGCCTAGGAGAGATTTTATGCGAATTCCCGCTGTCTGGGGGGTGAGCTGAATGACACCGACCTGTTTTGATGTCGCACTCTGAAGGAGAGTGGCGGTGTATCCTTCAGCTTTCCCGGATGCTGGCCGCTGACTGCCTCGGCGGGGTGTCCGCTGTGGGGGATGGGACTGTACCGCTTCCTTCCCCTTCTGAGAACCCGTGCTCGGCCCAAGGGTCCGTGTGGGCTTGGCTGGTGGGATTCCACCTAATGGCCTTCCCTAACCTCCCTGCTTGCCAATTAATGGCTTCACTGAGGCGCCACGCCTTCTGTAGCCGCAGGGCAGGCCACGCGAATCAGTTGGCCTGGCTCTCCGGGCCCTGCTGCAGGCTGCTGGGATCCCTGGCACTCTATCACTTTGATTTTTTCTGCTTGCCCCTCCCCCAGCGCTGGCTAGCCAGGTTTCCTTTTGGCTGCTACTGGGAGGAGGGGTTGGAGGTCAGGTGTCTCTGGTTTCCCCCTGGCCTGTATGGAGGCTCAGCTTGATACTCCCTCTCCCGGCAAGCCTAGGAGAGATTTTATGCGAATTCCCGCTGTCTGGGGGGTGAGCTGAATGACACCGACCTGTTTTGATGTCGCACTCTGAAGGAGAGTGGCGGTGTATCCTTCAGCTTTCCCGGATGCTGGCCGCTGACTGCCTCGGCGGGGTGTCCGCTGTGGGGGATGGGACTGTACCGCTTCCTTCCCCTTCTGAGAACCCGTGCTCGGCCCAAGGGTCCGTGTGGGCTTGGCTGGTGGGATTCCACCTAATGGCCTTCCCTAACCTCCCTGCTTGCCAATTAATGGCTTCACTGAGGCGCCACGCCTTCTGTAGCCGCAGGGCAGGCCACGCGAATCAGTTGGCCTGGCTCTCCGGGCCCTGCTGCAGGCTGCTGGGATCCCTGGCACTCTATCACTTTGATTTTTTCTGCTTGCCCCTCCCCCAGCGCTGGCTAGCCAGGTTTCCTTTTGGCTGCTACTGGGAGGAGGGGTTGGAGGTCAGGTGTCTCTGGTTTCCCCCTGGCCTGTATGGAGGCTCAGCTTGATACTCCCTCTCCCGGCAAGCCTAGGAGAGATTTTATGCGAATTCCCGCTGTCTGGGGGGTGAGCTGAATGACACCGACCTGTTTTGATGTCGCACTCTGAAGGAGAGTGGCGGTGTATCCTTCAGCTTTCCCGGATGCTAGCCGCTGACTGCCTCGGCGGGGTGTCCGCTGTGGGGGATGGGACTGTACCGCTTCCTTCCCCTTCTGAGAACCCGTGCTCGGCCCAAGGGTCCGTGTGGGCTTGGCTGGTGGGATTCCACCTAATGGCCTTCCCTAACCTCCCTGCTTGCCAATTAATGGCTTCACTGAGGCGCCACGCCTTCTGTAGCCGCAGGGCAGGCCACGCGAATCAGTTGGCCTGGCTCTCCGGGCCCTGCTGCAGGCTGCACTGTTTTTTTTTTTTTAGAACATTAAACTAAACTTGGATGTAGTCCAAGGCATTTTGTCTAGTTTGAGTAGGAACTGTTATAGTTTAAAATATTGCCTTTTTTTATGGGGGGGGAAAGGGATGGTTTATTGTCCACTTTTTTTTTCAGAAGGAAAATACATATGCCTCTGGACTTATGAGAATAATCACTCTCCTTTTTATATGGACTTAGAAGCCTGAAAGAATTCATTGCCATGGGGCTACTTAGCTTGCGTGCACTATTCTAGAAGTTCAGAGAGACCAGACCTTCCAATAGGGGCATTGTTTCATGAAATGGAGCTGTGTGATTAAATTCTCTACTATAATATATATCTTTGAAAAAGAAATCACGTACTTCCCACTTTTGCTTGAATTTCATGGGCAGGAAGAAAAGCATGAATTCTACTGATGTCTGAGAGGTAGGAGTAGGGGTTGTTTTATGTAGAGTGCTCATTTTAGCCAAGATTTGCAGAGGCCTCAGGATAGTAAATCAAGGTTACTGAAGTCTCTGACCTCTGATCCTGAGCTTCTGAGCCATGGAATGAGAGCTGGCTGATAAGAGAAGTAATTGAAGAACAATGATACGCTTCATTTCCTTTTCTTGAATCTAAGTTATGCAGTGGTCATTTTCTCTGTATCTATTTAATGGTTGTTAAATTAAATTGCTTTCTTTCAAGTGGTGCTTTTTATGTGTGTATTTTTTTTAAACCATCTTTTTTTTTTTTTTTTTGCCACTTCATTTCATTGCCTTCATTCTATTGACTCCAGGTCTGTGGGTGTGCATTTGAGACTTAAATATCTGTAGAGAGAAAGGCCTGAGGACCCTTTCTCTCTTCACTGCCCACTCCTAGAATCTCATAGGAGCTCCCTTGTCTGCAAGATTTGAGTTTTGCTTTGATACTGGCTTGAGAAATTCTGACTCTTTTACCGAAGGAATGGCAGATTGCATGTTGTTTGAATATTTAAATGACACCAAAATATGTTATTTTATGCCAGGAATGTAAGGAATAGCAATTATGTTTTGTGCAGTTCTGAGATATAGAGATGAGCCTTGGTCATTGTTGTCCTATGGTGGGTGGCCGGGGAGAGGTTCACCAGAAATGTGCATGACCAGAAGCCCTGGTTGATAGCTTGGAACATGCTCCTTTTTGTTCCATAGTCACTGAGCACACTGTTATGCTCTTAGGTATGACTCAGTCTGAATTCATCAGAGTTCAACATCAAGACTGAAATTTTACCTTTGGTCTCTGGAATGTGTCTTCTTCCCAACTTGGACTTCCCTAAAAACCTGATTTTGGAAATCTTTTATTTTGGGCCAGTTGGGTTTGATATTAAGATGTGGCCCTTTCCCTGAGTCACACTAGTAAATTCTCTGAATTCCATGGATCTATCAACTCATTCATTTGGCAAATATTAGTTGAGGAGTTTCTACATGTGTAATAATTGCTAAGAAGAGATACAAATCAGCATGTGGAAGGTGGGTACTTGCTGTTTTGTATGGGGAAATAGGTAAGGTGTCTTTGAGCAGAGACCTGAAGGTAGTGATGGGTCAAATTATGTATGTATCTAAGGAAGCACTTTTCAACTGGGGCCGATTTTGTTCCCCAGGGGGACATTTGGCAATGTCTGGTTTTTGGTTGTCACCACTTTGGGGGAGGGTGGTTTGTTACTAGCATTTAGTGGATAGTGGCCAGGGATTGATTCTGCTAAATATCCACTAGTACACGAGAATAAAAAAAATTATAAATGTCAATTTTGTGGAGATTAAGAGACCCTGCTCTCAGGGAAGAGAGGGATAGCAATGACAAAAGAAACTGTAGTCAAAAGAGCAGAAGTAAAAGTGTGATTCAAGCCTTAAGATGGGGCAGGCTGGCAAATTTGAGGAGCAGCAAAGTATCATGGCTCCTAGATAGGAGTGAGCAAGGTGGGGAAGGGCAGTGATGGAAGACAAATGCAGGTTAGGGAGTGATGAGAGCATTTGAGCTTGTAAAACATTATGAAAACTTGGGCTTGTATCTCAGTGAAACTGGAGGTGATTTAAGGGATCTGAGCAAAAGAGTAACCTGCTTTGTTATCTCTTTGGCTCCTGGGTTATGCATATATTACAAGGGGTATAAGTGATGGCCTGGGTTGTTGCAGTAATGCAGATGAAATATGATGATTTGGGCCAGGGTGAAGTGGTGCGGGTGGTTTGGTATTACTAGATATGAAGCATATTTTGCAAGTAGGAATCAATACTGTAGACATAGGGTTTAGAGAAAGAAAGAAAGCAAAGTAAAGCCCTGGTTTTTGGTTCAAGGTCGGCATTTACTGAGATGTGGTAGTCTACAGGTTTGTGTTGTATTTCTTAATGTGTTAAGTTTGAGCTGCCTGTTTGAAATCCCCACAGATGTATTGAATAGGAGATACACATACATAAGTATAGAATCTAAGGGAGAGATCTTCCTTGGCAGTTTTGAGAGTCCAGTATGTGGATGGCAGCTAGAGTCAAGAGTCAGGATGAGATAAAGGGCGTCAGTGTAGGTAGAGGTCTAAAACCACCTCCTGGGTTCAAAAGAGAGAGTGGGAAGAACTTGGAGAGCCACATGTGTAAGGAAATTTGACCGGTGATTTTCTCTCATAGGGCATGGAGAAATTGGTGGTAGTTAGAGGGAGAGGTAGGGCCAAGGGAGGTGATCAGGATAGTGGTTGTTGGTGGGAGAGCTATAGCAGATTTGTATGTGTGCGAGAATGATCCAGTAGGTGGGAGAAGTTGCTGATTCAGGAGACTGAGGTCACCTGTGGTACAGGGATACCTAATGCACAGGCAAGGGTTGCTTTCAAGAATACACATAGTTCACCATAGTAACTAGAGAGAGAAACATGCAGTTAAGGAAACTTCCAGAATTTAAGTGATGCAAAGGTTCTGAAGAAGGAAGAAAGATTACTTTGTAGTAATCTTTCAGGGTGATCCTGAAATCTTTCCTCAGGAAAATGGGCTGTGAGATTGCCCTTGAAAAGTTATATATCACGTTATAAGCCTAATTAATTTTAAATTGAGCTTTTTATTTATATATTTCAGGTTCACTTTGCTTACCACCTGCCAGGATTTCAACATGAAGTTTAAAGTCCATTTTTCTTGCAGTTTTTTAATAAGAAATAAGACATCAATTAACAATGTAAGGAATATGAAATATGATGTTCTCTTTCACCAAAGTAACCTTTTCCTTTTCTCCCGATTTCAGGAACAAACTCTAGCTCTTAGGAAGGAGGGGATTGGAGTTGTTTTGGATTCTGAACTGCCTCATTTGATTGGCATTGATGATGACCTTCTGAGTACTGGAATCATCTTATATCACTTGAAGGTAGAAACTGCTTAAGTGGAACATTCTCATTTTGCTTCCAGTTTTCCCTTTAGATGCTAACAAGGTTTATTATAATGCTTTATGGCCATGAATACAGCTATTAAATTAAAGAATATACAACAAGTTCTTGAGCCCTTTGGGGAATTTCAGCAGTTCACTGGGATTCTCTGGTACTTGAAGTTCCCATGTTTATGTAGTTCTGAAGTTAAATGATGAGTCATTCATTTTGGCTTCTGCTTTAGAGAGTCAGGAACAGGGAAGTGAGGAACAAAAAGGTAGAAAGAGGAAGAAAAGTTACAAGCTCCTATAATTGGAGTTTGTTTTATATACAGTTTTCTGGTTCCTAGTTGTAATTATAAAATTGTGTGGCCCATTGTTGGACTTGGTTCCAAGGAGGTTAATCATGTCTGAATGGCAGAGTTCCATGTCAGAATCAATGGCTGTCTCTGTGATCTTGAATTTAATGCCCTCTTTAGGAGAATGGTACTGTACTGGAGTTTTGTGGCCTTCTCATGTACCATATCTTTAGATGCAAAGAAACCCCCTGGACTCTGGAGGAGAAGCTCCCTAGATCAGGAACATTGATGAAATTGCTGATGCTAGCAAATTATTGATACATGCCAAGATGAAAGCCTAACCATTGCTAAGTTATCATTTTCTGGATCCCCCACTGCAGTATTGTTGCAGAGACTGAGCCATGATTGCACTGAGGCCTACCCCAGCATTGTTCATCAGGTTGCCTGGGCTTAAATGGAAAGTGGACAAACCCTTCTCTTATTTTCACTAATAAGTGTTCTTTGACTTTTCTTCCCAGGAAGGTCAGACATACGTTGGTAGAGAAGATGCTTCAACAGAGCAGGATATTGGTAATACTTTATTATCTCTTCTCAATGATTTTTTAAAAATCATATTTAATTAAGAACCTTCTTTTGAGTGACTGATGTTGTAGTAATTATAAAAAAGAACAAATACAATATTGGTCATAATATGTATCTGTAATTTTGATCACAACTCAGATGAATAACATAGAACAATTAATTTAGTAAATAAATGGAGCTATGAAACCTTTCTGTCATCCTACATATATTTTCTACTCTTTTAAATTTATTTAAATCCATTTATACTTATCCCAGGGGGATAGCAGTTAATGAAAATATACTAACAGACACAGATAAAAGATCTAAGTCCTTTTCAAGGAAGGATATAGACACATAAATACAGTTATCTCATACTAGGCAAAGGCACCAAAAACATGCATTGGAGAAAAGATAGTCTCTTCAACAAATTCCTAAGTTCCTGATCCACTTTGAATTAGAGTTTTGTGCATTGTGAGAGACAGGGAGAACTGGAAATTCATATGCAGCAAAATGAAACTAAACCCCTGTCTCTCTCCATGCACAAAACTCAACTCAAAGTGGATCAGGAACTTAGGAATTAGACCAGAGACCCTGCGTCTAACTGAGGAAAAAGTAGGCCCATCTTCATCACGTTGGATTAGGCCCTGATTTCCTTAACAAGACTCCTAAAGTGCAGGAAATAAAATCAAGAATTAATAAATGAGATGGACCTGATTTCTTGAAAAGCATAAACTATTAGGGCAGGCCTAGCATATTCCTATGTGTATTTACTACTTACTTTGAGCCTGGAATAGCTAAAAACCAATTCCACAGGTCCCCAAGATTAAGTGTTTTTGAGTAGACCTTGACTCAGGCCTCTTGGTTGAACTATGTGTTTGACATTTAGGGTAATTATTAATGATGATAAGTGATAAGAATACATTTTCTGTGACCAGAGAAGTTGAGTAGTATATTCTGTGGAGAGAGTAGAAAGTGCATGGTCTGTACTCCTAAAACCTTGCCAGGAACTTTCCCTAAAAGCATGTATGTTTATTTTTGACAGGCATTCATATTGCGGATGGCCATTCCTCAGACAAGAAGAACACAGGATAGTGATACATAATTACATAAACCTTAGCAACTGCATGCTCTGTGTGGTCTAAGATTTGCACAGTTTTGGTGATAGGCATCTCAGTATGGCTTCTGGTATCTTCTTGAGCTTCCAGAGATCCATGCCATGCCCAGTTCACCTGTGGTTTCTGTTCCTGGAATGCATTATCTGTAATTATGGAATTCATAAGTAGTCCTAGACCCACAGAGCCCTTCTGCCCTTCTTTAGGTGGCTGATAAAAGAAATTAATTTATTATCCAACAGAACAGTTCAATTCAGTTAAAACAGGTTATTCTACTATTTTCTCCTCAAGAAAGAAAAAGAAAGTTAACATCTAGGAACTTGTTTCCTTATACAGATGAGGGCAGACCTTTCAAGGTAACAATTAGAGTATGTCTCCATTTCTATTAGTTAATACCCTGGACTCCTAAATTTTAGTTGTTTTTTTTCCCCCACTAAACATAAATGTCTACTTTACAAAACTTTCTTGGAAAAGGAAGATTATTTAAAATAAAAAATAAGTTAATGGTTGGAAATCATTGTCATATATATCAAAAGCAAAATTTTTAAAAAGTTAACCTTTATCCTTTGTTTTTCCAACTTAGTTCTTCATGGCCTTGACTTAGAGAGTGAGCACTGTGTCTTTGAAAATGTTGGGGGGACCGTGACTCTCATACCCCTGAGTGGGTCTCAGTGCTCCGTGAATGGTGTTCAAATTACGGAGGCCACACATCTAAATCAAGGTATCTGTTTTTTGGTTTTCAGAGTTCTTTGTACATATTGTTCAAGAAAGGAAGTTAATTAGGCAGTGGAGGAGCATGTGCATACTAAAATTAATTACTACTTAGGTATGCATAGGGTGAAGACTGTTGGCTGCATTATGCTATTTTCTTCTGTTTTGCTGGAGGGCTTCTTTATAATATCTGTTGTCTTGTTGAATTAAACATGAACATATGTGTAATTGTCTTAAAAGTTATTACTGTTATGGAAATATGACAATAAACAAATTTCAAAAGTTAAATAGTACCCATTCAATTTAGTACTTTACCACTGTGGTTTCTTTTGATAATTTTATTTTCATTATTTATGTTCTATTTTTAAATAGCTATAATTATAGCATACATATACCTTTTTTTTCTTTTGAAATAATTTCAATATTATAGAAAAGGTATAAGAATGGTATAGAACATTTTAATTACAGAATTAATTGAAAGTAAATGGTGACTGTGTCAGTCAGCTTTTCATCACTATAACAAATACCTGAGATAAGCAACTTATAAAGAGAAAGCTTTATTTTTGCTCAGAGTTGTAGAGGTTCCAGTCCATGACCAATTGGCCTTATGTCTTTGGGCCTATAGTGAGGGAGTACATCATGGTAGGAGCATGTGGCAGAGCAAAACCACTCACCTTTTATAGCCTGGAAGCATGAGAGGAAGAGAGAAGAGCCTAAGTTCCCTTCAAGGGTATATCCGTAGATTATCTGAAGACCTCCCACCTCTTAAAGGTTCACCACCTCCCATTTGTACCACGCTGGAGACTAAGCCTTCAACACGTGGACCTTTGGGAAACATTCAAGATCCAAACTATAGCAACACCCTAGCACCTTTGAATACTTAAGCAAGTGTGTGTGTGTGTGTGTGTGTGTGTGTATATGTATATACATATGTGTGTGTGTGTCTGTGTGTGTGTATATATATATATATATATATATATATATATATATATATATATATTTTTTTTTTTTTTTTTAAACATTGACATTTGCCTGTGTAATGAAAATATAACCATCCAATTTAGGAAATTAACACTGATACCAACACTGTCTGATTATCATACCCCATTCACATTTTGCCATTTGTCATTTATTGGTCCAGCATCCTTCCCAGCATTGTGTTTTGCATTTTGTTTCCATAGCTCTCTAGTCTCTTTCAGTCCAGAGTAGTTCCTTGGTCTTTCTTGGACTTTTATGGCTTTGGAAATTTTGAAAAGGGCAGGTCAGATAGGTTGTACAGTGACCCCCTACATAAATGTAGGATTTATCTGATGTTGTCTCATGATTATGCTATTTTTATGCATTTTTATAGGACAATGAGAAAAATTATGTGTTTTTCTCCTGTCCCATTACATGATTTCCATTTGTCCATTGCTGGGGATGCTCACTTTGGTCCCTTGGTTAAGATGGAGCTGGCCAGCTTTCTACACTGTGAAATTCTTTCCCCACTTTTTATTAATAAGTATATTGGGAAGGTACTTTGATATTGTAAATGTTCTGTCCTGCATAATAGTTTCATTCACTGGTTTTACAATTCAACTTTTTTTCTGAATTAATTATTATTCTGTTGGTTCCCCAAACATGGCTGTCTTATTTTATCATTTCTTCTGTTTTGTATCTATTAGCTTTTTATTATAAAAGTAAGTTTTCTCAGCTGGACAATGTGGCAGCAAGTCAGGAAGCTGAGGCAGGAAAAGCACAAGTTCCAGGCCAGCATCTTTAATTTTGTAAGCCCCTGAATAACTTAGTGAGACCCTGTTTTAAAATAAAGTGGGAGTAGGGTTGGGATGTAGCTCAGTGTAAAAGGGCCTCTGGGTTCAATCCCTAGTATCATTTAAAAAAAGCTTTCTCTTTGACACTTATTTATTCACAGAGCTTGCTATTTTATTTAGTAGGCTTTGGTCTATTTTACCATTATTTATTTCATTGTTCAAATTGTCCAGGGTTGGCCAGTGAGAACTTCTTCAAGCTGGCTCCTGGGTTCTTTTATCTTTTCCTTATGTATCTGTGAGCACTTGCTTACTTTCTGACAAAGATATTCCAGGCTCATCTTGTACTTTTCTGGAATCTACCAGTTCTCCAAGGAACCCTGGTTCCTTTTAGAGATTGTTTAATATGGACACTGCCTAGAATTTGCCATTTAATTTGGGGGTTATCCTCTACTTTCCCCATGCCCATAAAAAAGGATTACTAGTTTATTTAATTTGAAGAAATTGCTTACATAGATATGATTATTTTTCTAATTCTCTTGTAAATCGTACCTTGGAAGAGTAATAATTTATCTCCCATGTGGTATTTTTATTTATTTATTTGCTTTAAACTTGTAACTAATTGGAAAAACTATTTAAGAATATGCTTATTCTGGTTAGTGAAATAATTTTTTGATCTTAACATTGCAAATATGACTTGTGCTAAGAAAGTGGTAGTACCAATTGGCATTGAACATTTAATTGTCGGATTTGTCTTTCCCTGGGGCATGCTCTTAAGTGTTTTATTACCGTGATGCAATGATTTTCAGATCTGATGGGCTTGAGTTACTCTAGCATTCTGATGTGCTGCTGAGCAGCTTCCTCAGTGTTACTGTTAAGGAAATTGACATAAAAATGCTTTGTTTGAAGGTGTTAAAATGCTCTGCACTGAGTATAAATGCCATTAACAAGTCCTAGGGCAGTGTAATGCAAGATGACTTTGTGATTCAAGACAATGCTTGAAAGGAGCAAATGGTAACTTTTTTTTTTTTTTTTTTTTTTTTTTTTAACTTACACAAGCTTTAACTGTGAAAGATCCTATCCAGGTAAAACATCTATAGCTTTCAGAAATTAAGATTAGACTTCTCTATCTAACCTTTGTTAGAACGTATTTTTATGACAAAATGATATGCTTTATTGCTCATGGTTATGAAAATATTTGGCAGAAATAAAAAGATGTGAGTGTAAATGATATACACCTACTTCAGAATAGTGTTTAACCATTGGTGAGGAAGGAGGGGGTTTGATCAGGCAGGGTTTGAAATCATTAAAACATAACAAATAGGGAGTAGGATTAATCACAGTAGTAATTTTAAACTCAGAAAACTATCTTGGCTCTTACCCATGAAGCAATTTTTTTAAAGTAAATTCTGTATAGTGTTTCTGAGCTTTCCCGCTCTCATTTAGGTGATTTCTGCAAAGTCAGGTCTTCTGGATTAACAGATGACAGCCCAGCCTCTTGAAGATGAATCTTTGAATAGCTGTGTAGCTGCTATTTTGGAGCAGAACACTGCACCAAAAAGTCACAGCAGATTTTCATTATCACTATGTGCTTTATCCCTGTGGAACTTAATATGTATATGCTATTTCATCTCTTGCCATCCAAGCCAGGCATGGGTTATATATAACTACAGCCCTAGATTCTTGAAGTCCAAATAATCCTGGTCTCCCACATTTGTTGCCCTAACCCCAGTTTCTGGTTTACTGGAGTGCTTATTGGCTTGGGACCCTTCCTGACCCATTGTCTCTTGGTGCTCAGAATGGACCTCACTGATTTCTGGCCCATTGATTGGATTCATGAAAAGCATAATGAGAGAAAAAAATTTTGAAACAGATTCAAGGAATATTTCCTTTTTTGTAGAAGAAAAATATTAGAAACAAAAATTCAGATGAATGTTAACCCAAGGCACAATCAGTTATAACCATGGGAGCTTCACAATTGATTAGATTCTTGGTTCATATGGCATTACCAATAGCATCCTACTTTTTCACTATGAGTTTCCAGTTTTGTGATGATTTTGTATTGAGATGCATCTTTTCATTAGTAAGTTGTTTTCATTTGGAAATGTATTACTTAGGGTGTCCTATTAAAGAACACAAGTAGTAATTACCAATTTTTTATCTAAATCACTTACCACACATGAATGCCAACTAATAGTTTATCTAAATTTAGCACACTGTCACTATTAGGGCAAGTTTTTACCTGAGTCAGTTAACTGCCTTCTTTAAAATGGCATAAACTATTTCCCCCACATTAAATTACAGTAATTTTTTTTCATTTGGTACCATTGTCAATAAAAAAGAGCATTTGTTAGTGCTATGAGTGTGATTTGGGGTGGTGTCTGTTTTAGTCAGCTTTTTCACTGCTTTGATTAAAAGACCTGACAAGAACAACTGTAGAGGAGAAAAAATTTGAGGGCTCATGGTTTCAGAGGTCTTAGTCCATAGAAGACTGACTCCATTCCTCGAGGCTGGGAGTGAGGAAGAACATCATGGGGTGGAAGAGTTTGGCAGAGGGAGATAGCTCACATGGTTATCAGGAAGCAGAAAGAGAGGTCTCCACTTGCCAGACACAAATATATACCCTAGAGTCACACCCCCAATTTCCACCTCTTTCAGCCATACACTACCACTTCAGTTACCACTCAGTTAATCTCTATCAGGTGATTAATTCACTGATTGGGTTAAAAGTCTTACAACCCAATCATTTGTCCTCTGAAACTTCTTGCATTGTCTCATATGTGAGCTTTTGGGGGACATCTCACATCCAAATCATAACAGAGTCCCCATTATCCAAAACCGGGCTGGGTACAGTGGTACATGACTGTAATCCCAGCAATTCCAGAGGCTGAGGCAGGAGGATCACAATTTAGCAATTCAGCTGCAGCAATTTAGCAAAGCTCTCCGCAATTTAGTGAGACCCTGTCTCAAAATAAAAAAGAGCTGGGGATGTGGCTCAGTGGTAAAGCATCTCTGACTTCAGTTGCCTAGTACCAAAACCAAATAAACAAAAAACAAAACAAAACCTTGCATATGGGTTTTCTCCTTGTCTCTTTTGGGTGCATAGGATATATAACATTTCATCTTACTATGCTCTCTGATTGATTTGATTCTCAAAAGCTTAGTTCACCTCACTCCCATGAAACCATACTATTATTCCATAGAATAATTCCATGCAAAGAAGAAGGTGTTTGAATTTAACCATGATATATCTTGGTATCTTGTCCATAGACCTGGAGCTCTTCTTGATAGGTTGTTCGTGTTGTGTGTGTGTCTCTCTCTCTCTCTCTCTCTCTCTCTCTCTCTCTCCACACACACACACTACAATCAACTGCTTTGCAATTCAAAAGATATTTCAGCATTTGTCCTACAATTTTAGGAACTATTTCCTCTTAATTGTTTTTTTCTTCTATGATAATGTAATTTTAAAGCTGATAGTTGTTAAATGAAATTAATTTTCCCATTCATATCAGTGATTCCTTTGGTTTTCTTGCTGGTTTGTCAGATCCATTGAACATTCATCTCTCCTTTTAGAAGTGCTACAGAAACTGCATCTGGGAAATTCACACTTAGGTGCATTTGAATGTGTTATGCTTGAGTGCCAAAATATATTTGCATCTATTCAAGTACTCTGAAAGAGGGAACAGGTGATTGTCTGTGGAGTGGAGCTGAGGAGCCTTTGATAAAATTTTCATCTGCTGGAGGGCTGCTGTGAGTTGTTCAGTGACAAATTTAAAAAGAATTTTAGGGGAACTAGAAAAGGAAATACAGGTTCAGTCAAGGTATCTAGTTAGTAAAAGAGACCTTGTACATGTTTTAAAAGCCAGCGGATATTAGTGTCTACTCCCCAGTGGACACAACTGTGCTTGTCCCTGACCACTCATCAGATATATCTTCACCAAATTAGAGACCTAGGGGCTGAGTCAACAGACATTTTTGAATGTCAAAGCCCTAGCTATTAAAGATTGAGCCCAAAGCTAGTGATTCTGAAAGTGTGACTCCAGATCAACAACATCAACATTACCTGGGAGTTTGTTAGAAATGCATATTTCCAAGCCCCATCCTAAAATTAGAAAACCTAAGTATGAGGCCCACATGAACTGTTTTTTTAAGTCTGTATGTGATACTGGTGTTTGCTTGAGTGTGATAACAACTGACCAGAGCTAATCATACTGAGACCAGTTTCCTAGTGCCCCAGACTTCAGCACATGAGACAGCCATTTGTCAATCTCTTTTACCCCTTTCTTCTCATTTCATACATTTTCTTTTTTTTTTCTTTGATCTTTCTGCTCCTTTTTTAAATTACACTTTCAGCCTCAATTCTCTAAGGTGGCTTTATAATATGTCTTAGCATGGATTGCTTAGCATTTACCTGTTTGAAGTTTGCTGAACTTCTGGAATTCTTAAATTTGTATGTCATTTTCCAGATTTAGAAAGTATTCAGCCTGGTTAAATAAACTTTTTTCCTCTCATTCTGGGTCTCCCGTAACATTAAATTTAGATATTTTTGCATTGTCCCACAGATCCATGAGGCTCTGTTTACATATTTTTATTTTTTGGTATTTTTTTTTTGCGTTTTGATTTTCAGATTAGGCTTTCAGTTAATCTGTCTTCAAGTTATGGACTTTTTCTCTGTCACTTCTTTTCTGCTTTGAGCCTATTCAATGAGGTTTTTTTTTTTTTTGGTTGTATTTTTTGGTTGAAATATTTGACTTCTTTTAATCATTTTTTTTAATTAAACTTTTTATCTTTCCATTTGTTTCAAGAGTGTTAGAGCATTTGTTGGAACACTTTTATAATAGCTAATCTGAAGTCTTTATCAAATAATCCCAACATCTTTGTCATCTTATCATTACTTTTCATTGATTGTATTTTGCCATACTAGTTGAGATTTTCCTGAATCGTCCTTCACTGAGTAATAATAATGGTTTTTATGAATATTAAGTTCAGAGATTCTGGGTCTTAACCTGGTTGATCCAGGCCAGGAGTTGTAGTCAGCCTGTGCGGGTTGTGGCATTGGGTTCAACATTGATTTAATTTTCTAAGTCTTTGCAGTGTAGTTCCAATAGCAACGAGTATAGGGTGGGACCTAAACAGTGGTCTCTTAGTTCATTTCTCAAAGTTTCATTGTACTGTCAAGGATCAGATCTATGTGTGTACTACTGGTGGTAAGTGCAGTTCATGAATAACTCTAAAATCACTTTCCTTGAACAGTTCCCTTTTAACTATTTCCCAAATAACTTTCCAGTTCCCTGGGTCTTTCTCCCAAGGGACCAACCCTCTGCCTGCTCTTCTAATCCGAGCTAAAGGGCTTCTAATGGAATTTTCATTTTGCACTAATAACCACTTCTGAGTTTTTTTCCCTTAAATCAAGCCAAGAAACACTGGAGGATTAAAAAAAAAATTCACTACCAGTTCAATGGTGCTTCACATTCTTTTGTTCTTCAATCTTCCTGCTACTATTTACTTTCCAGGGCCCTCAAATAATTGCTGCACACATTATATTCAGGATATAATGCATTCAGTGGGAGAGACAGGGCAATGTGCTTGTTCCATTTTACACAGAACCAAAACTCTTCCTGGTGGCTTTAGACTTGTGAAAAGGGAGAACTTTGCACCAAGCTAAATTCTAAAGTGAAAGAATGCATTTATCATAATGGCATATGGTGAAAAATTGACAGATATACTGCAACTAAAGAGGGTAGTGAAGAAATGTCTAGAGACTGGAAAGGGGCAACGTGAGGAGTAGAAGCAGTGGGAATCCAAGGATGGGGCCTCACACGCAAGTGTATTGAATTTTCTGTGGAAGACCAAAGGGAGTCAGTGCTCCCCTTTCAGTAAAGGAGTAACATAGGCCAAGAGGTGAAGAACAGTATAGCATTTGTGTAGCCCAGTGGGTAGCTTGTAGATGAGCAATAGTGAAAGGTAAGAAACTGTCAGAGCTTAGGGATGACAGTCAATGGAGGCCATCTTGTAAAAACTATTTTGGAAGGAACAGCTGTTGAAAGCTTGGAGTGTGTGGAAGGCTAGAAATGAGTAGTTGAGATTGTTCCTAAAGTGAGTTAAAAGGGTTGTTTGTAACAAAAATGTAGACTACTAGGGGCCAATGGAAAAAAAGTCATTAATAATGTAACCAGTTATTGTAATGCTTTCCATCAGGTCTGTGGAATCTTTCCCTTGTTATCATCACTGTTTTGAATTGCCCTCTTAATTATTTCATACACTTTCCACAGGATAAGGACAGGAGACATGTCCCATGAGTTTTTAAGAAGAAAAAAAAAATTCAAGCCCTGTTCACCCATGCACACATCGAAAATTTTCTCTGAGAACAGGATTGGAGCATCTTGAAGTTTCATAAAGCTCTACACTCAGCTTGTGCACAGTTCATCATGTAATTCTTGATGGATTGATTATTTGGCTAGAAACATAAGTGGCAAAGATTGAAAATCAATTTTCTTTCTCCTCCAGAGTCTCAGAATATAAGTTTGTGGCAATTTTCACTTTACCAAGAATAAACAGGAGTCAAAGTGATTTATCCAATGCAAGCAATTGTAGATCCATATTTGAATTGTAAATATTGAAGGGAAGGTGACAAGGGAAGGCTTATGTGGCTTTTGGGTAAGGTGTTATTGTGCATTTACACCCTTCACAGATGCCAACTCATGATCTGATGGCATGGTTCCATAGTGATGCCTGCTGCAGTATCAGACTGATGCAGAATGCCCGTCATCCATTCCCACACCTCCCAATTCCACACTGTGTGTCCTGTTTGAATCACTGGGTATTTACATGCAGTTTTCTTACCCATTGCAAGCACCATATCAGATCTTAATCTTCCCCATCTAGTTTCAGATTTTTGAAATAGGGAAAAAGAGTACTATAATTCAGGTATCTTAAATAACAAAGTTAGTGCTGTAAGTATCTGGAAATCACAGAGTATATTCTATAATTTGTTCTATGTATTGTAATATGTTATTAGAAATTACACTATCAGGATTCCCAAGTGATGCCATCATCATAATGTATTTCAATATAAAAATTTTTAAAGACACTTGGAAGAAAGTCATTACACAAAAAGCAATTTCTTTTTACTAGAATCAGGCAGTTGACTAACAACTTAACCCATCCTCCCTTACCCTGACCTGTCCTTCAGCGACATTTTAGAAAAGTCCATGTTCCTCTAGAAAGTCTGGCTTCTCCAACTGTCACATATAAAATGAAAACTTCTCTTTCACCAAGCATACTTTAGATGTGTCATCTCTTGTCTCTGTGTGTGTGCCGAGAATGTTTTCTTAAGTAATTAAAATACAGAATGAGGTGCCCTGAAGCAGAATTACAAAATGCCACCCATTTTTCTTGCTGCAGTGGCCTCCATTACATGCCTTTAGGGATTCCAAGTGTTTCAGGTGTATATCAGTTATAACCCAGAATGACGTGTTTCATACATCATTCAAAATATTCTGTGACAAAATTTAGTAGAAAAAAGGGTATGTATTTGTGCAGTAACAGAATTAGAAAATCTCATCTAAAATTTAAGGAGGAGAGTAATTAATGGTGACATTAGTTATTACTCTACACTCCTTAGAAATCTCAGGAAATATTTACATACTTTTTTTGCTTGCTTAAAATATTAAAATAAGAAAATCTCATGTGAAACCAGCATTAAGTGATTCTTATTCACAGAAATATAAATTCAGCTTTTCTTTCTTTTTTTAGAAATGTCATTTTCCTTTTACAGTGTCGTTTTCTCTTCATTCACTTTTAAGACCATCTGGAATTTGTCTGTCTTCAGGTATTTAACAAGCTCTGAAGTAATCTCAAAGAAGCCATCATATATTTCAAAGTGGTTTAGATACGCTTTCAAAATTACAAATTAAGTGTATCACAAAAAGTCCATCTGCTATGATTAATCACATTAATCTCAGAGCAAGAAGCAGTTCATAGTTAAAAAGAATTTAAGACCTAGAAGGAACCTTAGGAGTTATTCAGATTGATGAATTCTAGAGAAGTTAAGGAGTGACTTGTCCTTGGCCAGACACATGTTCTGGGTCTCATGCAGCAATTGTATACCACTAGTCATTCTCATTAATTTGTCCTTTCATTCATTCATTCGTTTATTCATCTGCTTCTTTCAGCTCACTTATTGTTTTTTAAGTATACTCAGGAATTTTCTTTTTTTTTATTGATTGTTCAAAACATTACAGAGCTCATGATAAATCATCTTTCATACATTTGACTCAATTGGGTTTTGAACTCCCATTTCTACCCCAAATACAGATTGCAGAATCACATCTGTTACATACTCACATTTTTACATAATGGCATATTAGTGACTGATGTATTCTGCTACCTTTCCTATCCCCTACTATCCCTCCTCCCCTCCCCTCTCATCTTCCCTCTCTGCCTCCTCTGCTGTTGTTCAATTCTCTCCCTTTTTCCCCCCTCCCCCTTGCCCCTTATAACCTCTTATAATTTTGTGTATCATTGAAGGTCTCCTACCATTTCCATATGCTTTCCCTTCTCTCTCCCTTTCTCTCCCCCCATTCGTCTTTGTTTACTGTTAGTCTTTTCCTCATGCTCTTCCTTCCTGTTCTGTTCTTAGTTGCTCTCTTTATATCAAAGAAGACATTTGGCATTTGTTTTTTAGGGCTTGGCTAGCTTCACTTAGCATAATCTGCTCTAATGCCATCCATTTCCCTGCAAATTCTATGATTTTGTCATTTCTTAGTGCTGCATAATACTCCATTGTATATAGATGCCACATATTTTTTATCCATTTATCTATTGAAGGGCATCTAGGTTGGTTCCACAGTCTAGCTATTGTGAATTGTGCCGCTATAATCATTGATGTGGCCGTATCCCTATAGTGCGCTCTTTTAAGGTCCTCAGGGAATAGTCCGAGAAGGGCGATAGCTGGGTCAAATGGTGGATCCATTCCCAGCTTTCCAAGAAATCTCCATACTGCTTTCCAAATTGGCCTCACCATTTTGCAGTCCCACCAGCAGTGTACAAGTGTACCCTTTTCCCCACAACCTCGCCAACACTTATTGTTGTTTGACTTCATAATGGCTGCCAATCTTACTGGAGTGAGATGGTATCTTAGGGTGGTTTTGATTTGCATTTCTCTGATTGCTAAAGATGGTGAGCAGTTTTTCATGTACTTGTTGATTGATTGTATGTCCTCCTCTGAGCAGTGTCTGTTCAGGTCCTTGGCCCATTTGTTGATTGGGTTATTTGTTATCTTATTGTTTAATTTTTTGAGTTCTTTGTATATTCTGGATATTAGGGCTCTATCTGATGTGTGAGGGGTAAAAATTTGTTCCCAGGATGTAGGCTCTCTATTTACCTCTTTTATTGTTTCTCTTGCTGAGAAAAAACTTTTTAGTTTAAGTAAGTCCCATTTGTTTATTCTTGTTGTTAACTCTTGGGCTATGGGAGTCCTATTAAGGAATTTGAAGCCCGACCCCACAATATGTAGATCGTAGCCAACTTTTTCTTCTATCAGACGCAGTGTCTCTGATTTGATATCTAGCTCCTTGATCCATTTTGAGTTAACTTTTGTGGCTGGCGAGAGAAAGGGATTCAATTTCATTTTGTTGCATATGGATTTCCAATTTTCCCAGCACCATTTGTTGAAGATGCTATCCTTCCTCCATTGCATGTTTTTAGCCCCTTTATCAAATATAAGATAGTTGTAACTTTGTAGATTAGTCTCTGTGTCCTCTATTCTGTACCATTGGTCCACCCGCCTGTTTTGGTACCAGTACCATGCTGTTTTTGTTACTATTGCTTTGTAGTACAGTTTGAACTCTGGTATTGCTATACCTCCAGATTCACACTTCCTGCTTAGAATTACTTTTGCTATTCTGGGTCTTTTGTTTTTCCATATGAATTTCATGATTGCTTTATCTATTTCTACAAGAAATGCCGTTGGGATTTTGATTGGCATCGCATTAAATCTGTAGAGAACTTTGGGTAATATCGCCATTTTGATGATGTTAGTTCTGCCTATCCATGAACAGGGTACATTTTTCCATGGGAATCCTGACTACTACCAACTCCATCTTTCTGTCTATGACTTCTCAGTGAGTTGTGTGCACTTGGTAGATCTGCACCCCTTACCTCTCACCCCTCAGTCCCTTTGTTCTGGCTTTTTGCTACTACCAACTAAGGCCACCACACCACCTTTCAGAAGCACTCTGAACCATTAGCCACTTCTTCCTTTGGCTCCTGAGAGTTTCCTTCTCTCTATCTGATGGCTCTTCCCTTTTCTTTTGCACATTCATCCTTCTCTACTTGGCCATTAAATCCACATCCTTCAAGTGTGATCTTAGGTCCTCTTTTCTTCTACCTCCCTCTTTTCTCCTTGAATAACGTTCTCATATCTGTGACTTTGTTTCTTAGAAAGAATTCTCAAATACATACACACACATGCGCGCGCGCGCGCGCGCACACGCACACACACACTAGGCTTTTACACTAATATATCTAATATCTTTGTATATGTGTATATATGCTTATAAAAATGTGCACATACATACATGTACGGGTGTTTGGTAAATAATTAACAGGTGGGTAGGTAGGTAGATAGGATAGGCCTTTCTTTTAGGGCCTCAGATCCATATTTTCATTTGCTAAAGGCAGCTCAAATTCATTATGTCTCAAGCCAAACTCATGACTCTTTTCCCAATCAAGTCTTGGTCCTTTTTCAATATTCCTGGTCTCAGTAGATGGTGCCCCATCCAGCCAGCAATGTGGTCCAAAACCCAGGATCCGGCTTCCTCACCTCCCTTCTCCTCTCTGTATCTAGCCCATCATTGAATCCTGATGATTTTGTCTCCTAAATATCTTTCAGATTTGTTTACTTGTCTTCTTTGCTGTCACCCAGTCCTGAGGTACCATCCACTTTAACCTGAGAGTCACCTAGCTTTTCGGTTCACATTACTCTCATGCACTTTGGTCATTCTTCAGTCAATTGCAAGAATTTTCCAAAACTCGAACATAATCATGTGCCATTACAGTGTCTTTCTATTGCAACTACATAGGGCAAAAGAGACTTTATATATCCTGAAAGGTTTGAGGTGCTCCACTGTCTCCCTTTTTCTCTCTCAAGCCTTATCTTACACAGTGATGTCCCTTATTCCCTCTGCCACAGCCATCTGACTATCTTCTAATCACTCATCATTATCATTTCTTTTTACCGTCATAGGACCTTTGCACATGCCCCTCTCCTCAACTCATCCTCAGAGCACTGCTTCTTTCAGGGAATCCTTCCCCAGCCTCCCTTAAAGTAAACCCCCTCCTCTTTTGCTGCTGGATCCCTGAGCATATTTTCTTTTCTTCAGCTGCTGTTTTGCATTCATTTATGCAATTATCTGATTATTTATCCCTCTCTCCTATTTTTTACTTAAGCTCCACAAGGGCAAGGCATTTTCTGATTTGTTTACCTCTGTATTTGTAATATTTAGCACCATGACTAGCATACAATAAGCATTCATCAGGTATTTACTGATTAAATGAATCCAGCATCATGTAAAAATGAAGCACATTTTAAAATTCAAGTGTTTGTTGAGTAAAAATGTACAGTGGAGGAAAGAGAAGGAAGCCATTCATAATGGAGCCCCTTTTGCATGCCATACAATTGACACACATTATTTAGATGGAAATAATGAATTGTCATGGGTAGTTTTGCTTTCTTTTATAACTCCTTAAAGGGTTTTTTATGTGTATTTCATGCAAATAACATGGGTGGCAAGGTTATTTTCAATGATTTAAAGCGATTTGAAATATGCCTCTGAAATGCTATTTTATTTTTCCATTAACATATTTTAGCAATTTTCAACTTGCATGGCTGGGCATTTGATTAACAGGGAAAAAAAAGGAATTGGATTAGATGTAATTAACACCTGGAATATGATTACATTATTAATCTCTAATGTATCTGAAGAACATTAAAGATACATATACCTGAGACATCATTGCTTCACTTTTGACTTATTTGCCGCCCATAGCACCTAGTCTTAGTTGTGAAAGGCATGGGAAACACCTTTCTTAATAATATTAATGATCCCTTTCCATTATTAGAAAACATACAAATGTGATTTTGCATGAAGAGGTAAGTATATTGTAGAACGGATGCTACCCACTGCTGCCCTTCTGGATCTCCTAAAACTACCTTCTCCTTTTCATACTGACTCCATTTCTGTTAAATAATGACCACAACTACAACCAGTCTTTCAGTTAGCTTAGGTGATTATGGTCTGAACCAGCTGGGTTTTAACTATACTGGATTTGAAACTTCTTTGAGACATACAGAGTATGACAGTACATTAAATAGGTAGAGAGACAACACTGGCTGAAGCTCCAGAATATATATCTGGGGGTATGATATCACCTGCAGGGTCCCGATAAAGACACGACCCAAGCAAGAGACTGGTTATGTGTTTTGTCCAAAGGAGACAGCCACCAGCAGCCCACAGAGTTTTCTGTGCAGTGACAGCCAAGCTCCACTGTGTCTTCTAATTTGCCTAGGAGTGCTAAAAGAAACACACAGTTTTATGTGAAATCCCAAGTTTTTAACTTGGACAATTAATAGTTTGACTTTGAAATCTTATAGGGGATACACAAAGCTCATCTATAGACTGAGTTTTATTGCTATCAATCAGTTCTTGACTTCTGGTGAAAACTCTTGTCTTGGCACCTGTGGTATACATAGTCTGTTCTGCTTCTTCTATCCAATGTCGATTCTTGCTGTCATTTCAAACATCCTGTGCTTTGGGTGGATTTGGCTTTCTCTGCTGTCCCCAGCATAGCAGGCCATCTTCCAGTCTAAGGTTCAGCCTGTCTCTGCTATTACCTCACAGGGAACACCTCCTCTTGGCCTCTGGTTATCTAGTGAGATTCAGCTTAGGTTCTTGGTACTGAGGTCTGTTACCAGCTACTCTAGTCTGCACATGTCACTTTGATGTTACACACATAACCACACACTCACACTCATCATCCTTCATGGTTGACTTTCTTTATTATATGTATCTGGTCTTCACAAATAAGTCCCGCCCCCCCAAGACTAGTTTGAACATGGGGTATGTTCTGAGGTGTTATGGACATGCAGGCATGGATGGGACCAAATAGGATTGTAAATGTCTTCTGCAGGATCACTTCTCTTAAACACCTCCAGTGACATGGAGCTCACTACCCTGTATGACTCCTTTGCTACATTGAACAGTCCTTACTTTAGAAAGGGTTTTTGCTTGTCTCTCACTCAGTGACACATACCTGTAATCCCAGCAGCTTGGGAGGCTGAGGCAATAGGATCAAAAGTTCAAAGCCAGCCTCAGCAACAGTGAGCCACTACGCAACTCAGTGAGACCCTGTCTATAAATAAAATACAAAAATAGGGCTGGGGATGTAGCTCAGTAGTTGAGTGCCCTTGATATTAATCCCTAGTACTCCCCTCCTCCCCACAAAAAAGAAAAGAAAGGGTTTTTTCGTGATCAAGTTGAAATCCACCCGCATGCTCACCTATAACTTTTTATCCTTGTGCATTTTCCTTAAATTTTTTTGCTTGCTGAGCAGTTGTTTTCTAAATAAGGAGGACTCTAGTTGTCAAAAGGAATTTTTCTTGAGTGTCTAATGTGGCCACCTAAATTTTACTGGGGTTTTGATGGAAAATAGTGTGTTCCCTTGAAAATAGACCATACAAACCAAATTCTGAGGGAGATGTTAGTAATAGTTGCCTGTACTCTGCCTATGATTTCTTTTGAAAGCACTTTTCTTCGAGATTTCTGCTCATATCATGAGTAAACATTTTTTTAAAATTTGTGACCATATGTTTGCTTGATGTTAAACCTCTTTTAAGAACTGTTTTTTTGTTCTGCTTCAAACTATCAAAAGTGGAATTGTCTATATATTAAATTTAAAATCTTATCATAGGTTGTAATGCTTACATTTGTCACTTTTGCCTTGGTTATTATAAGTATTTAGATATCCACCTGTAAAAATAAAGTTTTTCCTGGTTTAAAATTAACATGTGCGCCTGGCAAGGTGGCACACACCTATAATCTCAGAGACTTGGGAAGTTGAGGTGGAAGGATCCAAATTGGAGGTGAGCCTCAATAATTTAGCAACACATTGTCTTAAAAGTAAAGAAGGGTTAGGGGTATATATAGCTCAGTGGTGGAGTGCCCCTGGGTTAAATCTCCAATACCACACACACACACACACACACACACACACACACATATAAATAAACTTACTTGTGTCAGTGGACTTTGGTGACTAATACTTTCCCTGATTATTTTATAGTACATTGAAAATTACATTTCTTGCAGCTGACCACATTGCTTACTATAAATGCATCAGTGTTTTTGTGTGTTTTCAGGTGCTGTGATACTCTTGGGAAGGACCAATATGTTTCGCTTTAACCATCCGAAGGAAGCTGCCAAGCTCCGGGAGAAGAGAAAGGTGAGGGTGTAAAGTCTCTAGGAGGGAGCCTCTGACCTGGCATGGGAGTGTAGGTGTTCACTGTAGTTCCAACAGTTTAATTTTCTGAAATACAGAACCTCTTGAGAAAAAGTTCTATAGCCTGGACAGACTCTAGACTGTTGGCTTCCAGGCAGATAATGGGGTGTTGGAGCAGGAGACCAAGCAAGTGGAATCCAGGCTGACAAAGAGAACCTGCTCTTTACAGCTCTTTCTCTTCAGCCTCCCCCATTCCCCCCCTCCCCCGAAGGAACTGGGTATCATTTTGTATTAATGAAGAATGACTTCCACTTATCACATCTGTCTTAGAAATTAACCCAATATTGGAATCCCTTTCATCAAATCCCAAATCAGCCACAGTAAATTAGGTTTTTAACTGAGGTGTGAAGTAGAGCAGGAAGGAGTTTAGGACAATGGGGAGGGACTTTGACTTACTTAGATAGGGCCATCCAGAGGGTGCTTTAATTGCTGAATGGGGTTGGGGGTGTGAGCTGAGGACCTAAGAAAGAAGAGAAGAGATGGGAGGGAAGGAAATCTGCTAGGGATGTCATGGCTGGTCCTTCGAATGATGAAAACAGTAAAGACCCCAGCCAACATTTCTAAGCCAGGAACTATGCTTACATCCTGGGTATATTCTTTTACTTTATCTACACAGCAAATGTTATTGTGCCCATGTTACAGAGAACTGAGCGGAAAAACTGGTCTGAGATTTACTTTCTCTAACTTGCTCTGAGGCCACCTCATGATTTCTTTTGAAAGCACTTTTCTTTGAGATTTCTGCTCATATCATGAGTAAACATTTTTTTAAAATTTGTGACCATATGTTTGCTTGATGTTAAACCTCTTTTAAGAAGTCTGAGGCCTTTGCCTCAACCATCAAGTTACATAGCCTCTCATCTCAGCCTTCTTCTAGAAGGACTGCCTGGACTTGCACTCACCAAAGATGGGAATGGAGGACAGAGCTATAGACCCCAGCCTTCCCCAGGTTTCTGGTCTGGCCACTGAAACCTCTTTTCTTTCTTTCTTTTTTTTTTTTTTAAATTTCTTTTTAGTTATTGATGGATCTTTATTTATTTACTTATTTTATTTATATGTGGTGCTGAGAATCAAACCCAGTGCCTCATACATGCTAGGCAAGTGCTCCACCACTAAGCCATAGCCCCACTCCTGAGTCCTCTTTTCTGTTTCAGTCTAGAGTCACTCTTGAGGATTCTTTTGGTATAAACTTAGAGAAACAGAGGAAAGAAACCTTTTTGGTTTTTCCTTACCTCTGCCTCCCTGGTCTTTATCATTCTGTAATTGTGAGTGCCACTAATAATGGGTGATGCTGCCTGCCTGGGAGAAGGATGGCAAAGAGGTTGTGACCTCTTTCCTCCACTTTAACTTTAAAAATTTTCAAAGGAGACCATCTGGGTTGTGCAATTCCTGGTGAATGTCCCCTATACTGGAATGTCAGGCTCCTGTGTACTTCTCACTCAGGATTTAGTTTGAGGTTAAACTTGGGCCTGAAGGTTCCGGATCTGCTGTCCTCAGATAGACCAGTTGTTGTGCATGCCAACAGGAGCATGTGCATCTCATTGTCTCTTACAAGTTGGAAGCAGTGAGTCCACAGCACTGGCCATCTCTTCCTTGCTAAGGTAACCACTCTGCCCTGTGTCTGCTCTTAGAGTGGCCTTCTGTCCTCCTTCAGCTTGTCCATGACCGACCTCTCAAAGTCCTGTGAGAACCTGTCCGCAGTCATGCTGTATAACCCTGGGTAAGTGGACAGCTTCCTTCCCTGTGATTGTCTCTGCTGTGGTGTTCACCTTGCCAGCTCCATTATAGTCACGAGATGAAACTTAAACTTCTGCAACAGCACCTCCTTAGCACATTAGCTGTAGTCATTTTTCAAGTTGCTTCCTAGCCCTTGCTATATATATATATATATATATATATATATATATATATATATATATATACATATATACATACATACTTTTACTTAGCTATAATTACAACATAAATAGAATTATGTTTTCTAACTTTTTGCTTAACAACACAATATGCATTAGCAAGGGTTGTTATGAGCTTTATTATCATTTTCATAACTGTCTAATATTTTACAGTTGGCACTTTGATTACTCAGCACATGATCCCTTTGGCTTATACACTTTCATCTTGTTTTGTAAGTTATTTGTAATAACAGAGGCAGCCTTAACTCTTAGGGCATCTAATATAGTGCCCAGGAAATACTTTCAAACACTAGGGGATCATGGAGAACACAAACAAGACTATTTTAAAGGGCGTTAATGGTGACTTGAGTGGTCAGCCTATTTGCTCAAGTTCCTGGTGACTTTATCAGGAAAGTGACAGTCAGTAATGACAAAAATACCTGAAAACAGGAAACTGGATGAAGGGACTTTTAGGGTTTTTCCAGTTTTGTGAGGCTCCATGATTTTACCTTTCTTCCCCAGAGAACTTCACATAAAATAATAGAATTAATAAGTATATACAACTGACAAGAACAACATCTTTTAGAACTGTTGATTGTTTAGTGTTTACTACATCCAGCCACTGTATTAAGCACCTTGTATCCATTCTCTTTTGCCAGCTATTTTCCTGTGACATTTGGGGAAATTTGCATACATTTGTTCACTCATACTTTCATTTAGAGCTATGGTGTATGCATCCAGGTGTCTCTAACTCCAGCAGCACATTACCACTTACTATGGTTGGGGCCCAATTCCCTGGCCTCTTACCCTCTGACTCAGCATTTCTCACAGAGCTAAGCCATATGCTCAAAGGTCCTCATTTCTTCAGATTGGGTCCGCACTCTGGTTTGTGGAAAGCAAATACCTACAAGGAATTTTGTCAGCAGCACAGGAGAGACCTTTGATCATAGTTCTGGGTTTCTCCTTTTATAGGCTGATGCCCAGATCCTACGCCTTGCTAAAGGAGAAATAAAAAAAAGCCAACTGGTCCAACAGTGTGTCTGCAGACTTGTAGAAGCACAAGCAGTTCACTCCCTTGTATCTGCCTTTGTCTTTATCATTCATCCTCTCTATCTTGTGCCATGTGTTATGAGGAAAGTTTGGCTTATTAAACAATTCTTTTCTGAGATAAATCCTATTAATGAGACCCCTGAGATGTGAGAACTCTCAGCCCAATTGAATAGTCAATACTTCACAAAGTATATTTTATGAACTGGGGATGGAGTTCAGTGGTAGAGATCTTGCCAAGCATACACAAGATCTTGGGTTCAAGACCTAGCATCACCAAAATAAAGGGGGTAGGGCACAGAAATCATATTTTGTCATAGGTTCTTAATTCCCTTACAATGGTTTTAGCAACTTCCTGTTGATAAAACAGTGACTAGGATTGAATCATTCATTTGTGTATGTTATTTAATAAAGTATACAGGTCTTTAGGTTATTTTCAGTTTAAATAGTATGTTCCCTTCTCTTAAATACTGTTTTTCTAATCAGATTGTTCTGTGATATGAAGTGTGATTACTGAGCCCAAGATCCAGTTAATCCTGAAGTCCACATCCCACCTTTCTTATCCTAAGCAGCAGTGACAACTTTTAACTTGAAACCATCTGGAAATGTGGCTATTTATGCTTTGAAAACCAATAAGTATTCTGTACTCAGCCTTTCATCTGAGACACAGGCTCACTGTGTCTTGAGCTCCTCCTTTTTCATTTACACATGGGATTGAAGTCCTTTTCCCTCCCCATAATGCAGAAGAATATATAGTCTTCTTAAAAGTAATGGCATTTTTTGTTATTTGTTTTTATATTCAAGCAGTTTTTCTTAGTATTTATAAAAGGCATTTTGGAGTGTACCAGTTTCATCCTCAGGTCTTTTCTTGACTGAATAATAAAGTTTTGACACCTTGCCATTGAGGTGGTTCATCATCTGTGTAACTCTCTCAGTACCTCCCTCCATATGTTTCAGAGCCTGAGATGCTTTTTTTTTTTTTTTTTTTTTTTTGCTACCTACTCATCCTCCAAGGCACCATACAAATGATTTCTCCTCTGGAAGTCTTTCCCAACTTTTCTCCTCCCAGCCGAAATAAATGCCCCTTATTATGCTACCTTGCTGCGTTTCTGTTGTCCTCATTTTATTCTTCTTTTTTTTATTGGATGTTCAAAACATTACAAAGCTCTTGACATATCATATTTCATACATTAGATTCAAGTGGGTTATGAACTCCCATTTTTACCCCAATTACAGATTGCAGAATCACATCGGTTACACATCCACATTTTTACATAATGCCCTATTAGTAACTGTTGTATTCTGCTACCTTTCCTATCCTCTACTATCCTCCCTCCCCTCCCCTCCCATCTTCTCTCTCTACCCCATCTACTGTAATTCATTTCTTTCCTTGTTTATTTCTCATTTCATTCTTCTTTGTAATGTCCATTCATATGTCAGCAAACCCTTTTCAGAGTGCCTCCTGGGAACCAAGTGTGATTCTAAGACAGTGGTACTGGCAAGACCAGTTTCCATGCTAGTCAGAGAATAGAAACAACAGATAATTGAAAAAAAAATACTGAAAGTAAAATGAAATGGAATGTCCTGGAGCAGTGTTTGTGGAGTGGTCAGGGAAGGCTTCCTGAGGAATGGACATTTCTCACAGAGCTAAGCCATATGCTCAAAGGTTCTCACTCCTTCCAGGACATTTGATCTAAGACCTGAGTAAAGTGAGATGATAATTATAAAAGTAAGAAGGAAATGGAGAATGTTCAAGGCAGAGAAGAAGGCGAGTACAGTGACTTTGAAGTAAGAAGGGGAAAGAGGGTCTGAGTAAGTGGGATTTAATAAGCAAGAAGAGAGGTACAAGGTGAGGTTGCGGGGTAGTCAAGCGCCAGCTAATGAAGGGCCATTAGGCTATTGGAAGGAGTCAGTTTTCTAAGGGCACTGTCCCTGGAGAGATTTAATCAAGGGAGTAGCCTGAAGGTGTATTTACTATAAAAATTAGAGTGTATATCTCTTAGAGAATGTAGTATACAAGTGGGAGATCAAATGGAAAGCTGTTTCCTTAAGCCAAATGAAAGATAATGGTGCCTTGGATCAGAGTTTAGCCATCAGGATAGAGCAACATGAGATCACAAAATCAAAGGTGATATCCAGGTATAGGTATAAACCACCAGGGCAGGTGGTGCATGCTGTCCTGAGATGGAGCAGGCAGGGAGGATGGGCTGGAGCTGGCAATTGGATAAGAATTCTGCTTGTGTAAGTGATTTTCCTATTAGTCGGAAGCTTTTTGAGTGCGAGATCTTGTGTCTTACTCATTTCTGTACTTTAAAGTGTCTGTCACATAATGTGGTTAATAAAAATTTGGCAAACAGATTAGGAGTACAATTTTAGTAAGACATATGGGTCCTTTTAAGGTTTGTTTAATTAATTTCTCTGTACATGGGTGTTCCAAATACTGGAACAAGACACATTAGGTAAAGGAAAGCATTTTTTTTGTGGTGTAGATCAAGTCCTAGATGACAGTGCAGTTCTTAGAACAATCTCAAGTTCATGTTCAGAATCCCCAAGCAAAAGGTGGAAGGAGGGCTTTATGATGAAATGAAGAATTAGGCAATCAGAGAATCTAAGTGAGAAACGATCTGTTTTAGACTGAACTACATTTGGCTGAGGAGATGATTCTGGATGCATCCAATATTCACTTAATGCATTCTGTTCACCTGGGTTCTGTTACCAGATGCATTTTATCTCTGCTATTCCTACAATACTTGCTGGTACAAATTCAAATAAAAATTATTTAATACTTTATCATACCTTCTTTCTCCCTGGCTTCCAGCCCCCTTCTACTTGCCACCTGCTGTGGAGAATGATTATCCATGAATTAAAATATAATTGGAGAAAAATTGCCTACTCTGATTTATGGGAAGCAGACACCTTGTTGTGAAGTTGTCAGCTCCAGCAACCTTGCAAAACAAAGCAGAATTAAAGCGATAGTCATGCTGTTTATGCCTTTTTCTGATGTTACTGGCATAAATATCCTCAACCTAAACTTAAGCACCATGCAGTAAACTAGAAGAACATTGAAAGAAATATGGATAGCATTTGGGCTCTAGCTAAATAGTTGTTTAAATTCAGCTAATAAGCTGCTTGGAAACAAGAGTGGGCTCCTTTCTCAAGATGGGAATGTAGAACTTAGATGCTTCAAGAAATCAGCATGTGTTTATTGAGGTTCTATTTTATGCTGACAGTTTAAAGTATTCCCTGTGCCTGGGAAGATGGACGTATGCATGTGAAGCCATTCAAAATGAAAGCAAGATAGCATATGATTCAGGGCCCAACAATTGAGTTAGAGGCCTGTTCTCTTGGAAGTCTGGTGGGAAGGAAATGATCTAAGTGGAAGTGCCTAGGAAAGGGTTCTCCTCCCAGTTCCATGTTCACTTTGGGTAGCCATGCCATGATGAAGTGGGTTTCATAGAAAGCCAGAGGCTATCTGGTTTCCAGTAGGAATCCTTATTGATATCAACATTACCTCCATAATTCCATCATGGAATCTGTGTGATAAGCCTAAGTCCCAAGAACCTATTTGTCCTCAATGTTTGTGGAAGCCAGGTAATGTTTTCTATTACAACATCTTCTCTAATTTCAGTCTTGTTCAGCTCATTCTCAATGGTATAGCAATACCTAGCCTGTGGTAAATTACTGGAAAACCTTGTCAAGAGTAGGGTGCACCATGGAGGGGGTTGGCAGAGTTATAGAGAGCCTTAAGTAAAAGGGGCTCTAAATCCTGTGGTCTGGTGCCTTTTTCTCCATGGTTGAGGACATAAAGATGTTCCAAGTCTATAATAATGTCTTTCTTGGAAAACGAAAAGAAGACACTTAACCCTGGATACTCACCCCTTGTGGACCCAAAATCAGTTTCCTCAGTTCTGCTGGAGAATTGTCTCCAAGATTCACAAGTGAAGTGAGTCCTATGCTGGACCCATACAGGAGAGGTAGACTGGAGAGAAGATATTCTGGGTGAGGAAAATTGCATGAATATTTCAGATGAATGCTGGGAAAGACTTGTTGAGGTTAGGAGAAGTTAAGAAGAATCCATGGGGTGATGCATTAGCTGAGGGAAACTCTGAAGGCTAAGCACTGATATTTGTAGTTTGCTTTGATAAGTGAACAGAGCTACTTTAGGGAAAACGTGCCTTTGCATTTGGGCAGTATGAATTAGAAGTAGAAGGGAAAGTGCAGCTAAGGCTCCTCGGGCATGTACATGATATTGTGTATGTGAACTATTTTTATAAGTTCTGGTTAGATTATTTTTGAAGCATGCTCAGAATCTGTGATAATGATTAAAATACATTGTCCAAAACACAACAGAATCATTTTCTGTCTACTCAGGTGCATTTGGTAACTAATTTCTTCACGTTATTTTTAGTTGTGGTAGAATGCATTTAATATCAAGTTTACCCTTGTAACCATTTTTAAGTGTATAGTACTTCAGTGTTATGTACATTGATATTACTGTGCAACCAGTGACTAGGACAGTTATTATCTTGCAAATGGAACTCTGTGCCAGTTAAATTAAAACTTTCATTCCCTCCTAATGCAGCTGCTGATAGCCATTGTTCTACCTTTTGTCTTCATGACTTTGACAATGTTAGGTACTTCATAAGAGTGGAACTATGTGGTATTTGTCCGATCCACATCGACATGTCACAATTTCCTTCTCTTTTATGGCCAAATAATATTCTATTATATGTATGCACATTTTGTTTATCCCTTCATCTTTTGATAGACATCTTTTGATATCCTGCTTTGGGCTATTGTAATACTGATGTGAACATGCATGTATAAATATCTACTTGAGTCTTTGTTTTCAGTTCTTTTGAACTTATGCTCAAAAGTGGAATTGTTGGATCATATGATATTTCTCTTTTTAATTTTTCAGGAAACTATCATACAATTTTCTATAGCAGCTGCACCATTTTACATTTTCACTAACAGTGCCTAAGGGTTCCAGTTTTTCCACATCTTTACCAACTATTATAATTTTCTGTTTTTTTTTTTTTTTATAAAAAGCCACCCTAATAGATCTGTGTTGGTATCTTATTGTGGTTTTTCTTCAATCTTTTTTTTCCTTTTATTTTCTGAAGAATGTCCAATTTTGAAATAGTGTTTAGAAATTTAGAAAGACTATCTCAAAATCCAGTTCCTCCACTAAGTAGAGTAAATATCTTATGAATGTAAATCTAATATGGGTGGATTTTTGGATTATTTCAGCCAGTCCATTTGTATATTTAAAACCCAGTCAATGGGAGGGTTCCAGGATGTGTTTATAGACAAGGGGTAGCACGAGCAACTTTGCATGGAAAGAGTTTTTCTGATGGGTGAGTGATAAGGCCACTGGAGGAGCACCATCAAGGATGCTGGAAGTGAAGGCTTGAACTGAGGCAGCAAAGAACAGAACCTAGGATAAGGGTAGGCTGTAGGGCAAGCAGTCATGGGTCCTGGATGATTTGTTGAGTATGGCACATAATGAAACAAAAGATCATTGACTTCCAGTTTTGGCCTTAAATAATTGATTGAATGGTACATGCTATTTAGCTGAAAAACAAATATGAAAAAGTAGGAACAGGTTATGAGGAGACATGAAAGATAATGAGAATAGGTTAGGGTTGTGGCTTAGTGGTGGTAGAGCACTTGCCTAGAACGTGCAAGGCCCAGGGTTCGATCCTCAGCACCACATAAAAAATAAATAAATAAAGGTATTTCTAAAAAAAGGTAATGAGAACAACCTTGAAGAACTGGGCCCTTGAACTTCCTCCTGTAAGTGCCAATGCATTCGAATATTCTGTTAGCAATCAGGCACTCTGTGGGAAAAGGTCTCTGTGTGGCCTCTCAGAAACATTCTTCCTTGGCTTGCAGGATGAATGCAGTTTGAGTACCATAGATGGTCATTGCTCTACCACTTTTACCTGAGTCATGCTGCTGGTGTTGAAGGACCTGTCATTTGTCCAACCTTGTGCTGGGGCTTGACTGAAGAAGATAGACTTAGTCACCTTCCAGCATAATTCAGTATGGAGGAAAGACCCATGTAAATAAATTCTGTCAGAAATCAGGACAGCAATGACAATGTCTTTGCACATGCCAAACTTTAATTACTCTGGGGGTCTTTGAAGTAGAAGAAGCTGTTCAGTTCAACCTGTTCCATTAAGCTCTGCTTCTCACTATGCTGGTTCATCTCAGAGGGCACCAGGTCTTCACACAGTCCTCCACATTTCACTTTCTTAAATCACCAATGACATGCCCTGGTGATAAATGCAGGGTTTGGAGTCTCTTCTATTTTGTATTTTATTTAGAGACAGGGTCTCACTGAGTTGCTTAGTGTCTCACTTTTGCTGAGGCTGCCTTTAAACTCCTGCCTCAGCTTCCTGAGCTGCTGGAATTACAGGTGCGCATTACCACACCCAGCTCTACAACCAGTTTTAACAAACAGGAATTCAAGGAATTGATGGGGCACATTTTGTTATAACAGTCTTGGTTCAGGGCTGCTTTTAAGATTCCCTCCTTCACTCAAATTAGCTTCTGGTCTTTACTTAATTATTACATAGAAAAAAGTTGATGCTTATTGAATGTTAGCTCTCCCTTATCCCTCTAAACCCCAACATTCGGACATACATCCCCCTCCACTTCCCTCTCCTCGTCCTTGGTGTTAAGCCCTCCTGCCTACTTTTTTCTAAAGATGCTAGGTCTCCTTGAGTTTTCACAGGTCTCTTCTTTCCCCAGGTTTCTGAGCACCAGCCTTCTTTTCTATCATTTGAGAGCAGTCATTACCCACTCTATTCCTTGGGAATTCTTTTTTTTTTTCTTTTTTTGCCAAATTGACTCCACAAGGGGACTATCTTTCTAATTCTTTTCCTTTTGCTGTCCTTACTTCCATCCTGAGCAGATCTATGGGGCCTTTTCACACTTGATAATTTTACTGCTCATTGCTGTGGAAGAACATGTAGGATAATTTGTTGTTGTTGTTAAATGATCCATATGGACCATTCCTGAGGAGTAGTGGCACATATTCCAGGGTTCTATCTGTCTTTGATCTCTCAGTGATTTCTGGCTTCTCTGGAAGGCTCATGGACTGCCTCTGGAATTTTCTTCCAACTTGAACCTAAAGGTGGAACTCACTATGCCTCCTTAGCCCTTCATTCTGACTCCTTTCTCTTCCCAGCATCTGGCCTAGCCCCTTAGTCTCTACAGGGTGAAAAGTCCCAGTGTCATCATCTTTCATTTTGTTCTCCAACATGGTCTTCTGTCACTTTCTACCTTGAACTTGCTCCTTTGGTTTAAATGAGTAAAAGACCTTTTGCATCTCTCTCCAGGATTCTGTGTCTATAAACCCATCTACAAAACCCTTACATCCTCTTTCTTTGGCTAGTTTTCATCATTTAAGTTGAATATAGGAATTGCATCCTCAGAAAGCTTTCTGTGCTGCATACTCAGTTTGAGCTAAATGCTTCCTCTTTATTCTTTAGTGGGCATCTGTACATACCTGTGTTAGTCAAATTTTCATCACTATGACCAAAATACCTGATGACAACAAGTTGGAAGTAGAAACGTTTATTCTGGGCTTATGGTTTTAGAGGTTCAGTCCATGAGCAATTGGTTATATTACTCTGGGCCCAAGAGTAATATATATGGTGTAGTATATGGCTGAAAGAACAATGGAAGAAAGCTTCTCAGCTCATGGCAGCCAGGAAGCAGAGAAAGAGAAATGGGCCACATGGAAGATGTACCCTTCCAGGGCATACCCCATTTTTCCACCTATTTCAACCACATTCTGTCTCCCTAGAGTTACCCACCCAGTAAGTCCATTCACACTGAGGGAGACTGATAAGGTTACCTCTCTCACAATATAGTAATTTCATGTCAAAATATTCCTTCATTACTTTGGAGCTTTGGGGGGACACCTCATATCTAAACAAGAACAATGCTTTATTATAACTCTTTCCAAATTCATTTAATGCATACTTGTGCATTTAATTGTTGTAGGTTTCTTGAAGGTGGGGACAGCACCTTATTACATCTTTGAATTGTGCACAAAGAGAGATTCTCATTTAGTGGGCACTTACATATTCCTTCTTCTGTAGGTTTTGGCCAGCAGATGACCCCTCAGTCCAAAGGATGTGTCTGCTTATTAGTCTCCAAGTGCCTCATACTTCAGATTGGTCATGTACTCACCCATCTTTATGAGTACTTCCTATATGTTTGGTGGTTATCTTGATGATTACAGATCAACATATCTCTTGGTTTCTTTGCTGTTTTGTAGGCCCAAGTATTTATTTTTTTACAATGAAATAAAAAAAAATTGGATTCTTTCCAGAGCAAAGCTCTCCAAAAGAATTATAGCTGGTTTGCAAATTATTATATCCAGTAAAATTCAACTTTTCTTCAAAGCAACATTTTTTCTTTGTTCAACAAGAAACCTATTAATTTTCCAAGTTACCCATGTCTTAAAAAATATATACTCTGAAACAGTAAGATTTGAAGTGAAGTCCTTGCTACCCAAGAATATTTTTTCCTTCCAGCTGGGCATATAAAGTTGGGCATATCGTTTCTAACATAGTTTTAGAACTTACTGCTGGCCTGTATCTCAAGCTGCCTGAAAACCTATTTGTACACACACATGCGTGGTACTTAGTGCCAGAGAATCTTTGGATGGGGCAAAGCAGCCTGGTGGCTTCCTTTGGGAGTTAGCTCCACTTTGGAGAAGTGCCAAGCCAGGGTCTTTGCCAGCAAATAATTTCCCTGCAGGGGAAACATTCTTTCTCAGCTGGCACAGCATCTTTAAGAAGAAACTAAGCTGACTGCTCGGGCCTCCTCTGCCTTGCTCTGAGACTGCAAACAGGCAGCTAATTTGGCAGGGTGTGGAAGCTTTCACAGCTTCTTGAAAGTGCTTGAAGCAAAATTAGATACATTCCAAGTTCATTTCAGTCTTGAAAATAAAAGATATTTTACTGGCACATTAGCCTCCTCTAAGCAATAACCAGTAGTGAGCCCATTTAAATGGATAAATTTGAATAATTAAATTCTGAAGAGAAGAAACACCTAGGTCTCAAGCCTTGTTAGATGAAAAAAAATATATCAGAAGTCAGGGTCAGACCTATATTTGGTAAGCTGCCTAGGGAGCTTTGTCCAAAGAGTGTCACTGCCTGAGGTCAGGTTTGGATGGCATCAGGACCAACACTGACGTTGGCAACCATGGAAGGACCTCAGTTTTGAAGATGGTCTGTAGTCACCAGTGGTCAGGGGAAGAGGGTGGATGAGGGATTATTAACTTTAATGTGTCCATCATGAGCAAATTAGAAATCACAAGAAAGCAAAAAGAAATTACTGCAGAGTTAAGATAGTGCTGTATTTTCTAACCTATACCCCTGGCTATTCCACTATTTATTTATAGATATTTATAGATATTTAGATAGATGCTGATATGTTTATATGCTATGTAAATATGAATATTTGCATTTTACCCTTTTTACCAAGATGTGTTTATACTGGACTTCTAAGAATTTGGGGCCTTTAATATTTATTTTTCTTTCATAACTATTTTTTTTATTTCTTACATACATGACAATAGTGGAGTGCATTACATTCATCATTATCCGTAACTCTGTATATAAAGTATGTTCACACCAAATTATGAGCTCTCTTATTTTTTTGCATATAATTCTTAATACACCTTTATACCACCATTTATCATATCTCTGTTTGTATATAAAGTATGTTGACACCAAATTCACATCTTCATACATGTATTTTGTATAATGATGACCCTCTCCTTCCACCATCCTAGCTATTTCCCTTCTCCCTCCCTTTCCCTCCTACCCCTATTTCCTATCTAGAGGTAATTTTTCTCCCATGCTCTCCCTCCCTACCCCACTTTGAGTCACCCCCCTTATATCAGAGAAAACATTTGGCATTTGTTTTTTTGGGGATTGGCTAACTTTACTTAGCATAATTTGCTCTAATGCCATTCATTTCCCTGCAGATGCCATGATCTTATTCTTTTTTAGTGATAAGTAATATTCCATTGTGTATAAATGCCACATTTTTTTTTATCCATTCATCCACTGAAAGACATCTAGGTTGGCTCCATAGTTTAGCTATTGTGAATTGTGCTGCTATAAACATTGATGTGGCTGTGTCCCTGTAGTATGCTGTTTTTAGATCCTTTGGGTATAGTCTGAGAAGAGGAAGGGTCAAACCACCATTTGAGTAATAATTTTATTGGGAGAAATTCCAAACACTCCCTATGCTGCTTTTATTCCTTTGAGTATTAATTGTCCTACAGCTTCAGGATACCTAGTAAGAATAGTGTTAGGAGAATAAGATAAATGTATCTATAATAATGGACCTTCTTGCCAAAATACTCCTGTAGGAATATTTTTTGTTGGTAGTACAATAAATAATAAAATAATTCTATCCAAATGCATATTTTCTATATATGTTTCAATGATTTTTAATGCCTTTCTTGCTTCAGGCGTTAACATTCGGGGTGAATTTGGATCTGATGGACCTTTTAGGATATCAAATAAAGGTCCCAATTCTCCTGTTGGTATACCTAGATAAGGCCTTATCCAATTTATGTCTCCTAATAACTTTTGAAAGTCGTTAAGTGATTTGAGTTGATCTACTCGTATTTGAATTTTTGGTGGACAGACCATGGTTGAGGATAATAGAACTCCTAAATAATTAATTGGAAAATTTAATTGTACTTTATCTATTGCTATCTCTAGATTATAATTTTTTAATAAGTTTGTAAGTGTGGCATAACATTCTAGCAATGTGTTTTTAGCTTTGTGTGCTAATAATACATCATCCATATAGTGAAATATTTGTAGTTCAGGATTTTGATTTCTAAGTGACTGGATTACTTTGTTAACATAAATTTGACACATAGTTGGGCTGTTAGCCATCCCTTGAGGGAGTACTTTCCATTCATATCTCTGATCAGGACCTTCATGATTCAGTGCAGGGATAGTAAATGCAAAACGTTGACTATCCTTAGGATGAATTGGAATTGAAAAAAAAACAATCTTTAATATCTATAACTAAAACATACCAAGTTTTTGGCAAAGCAGACAATTGAGGAATCCCCAATTGAGCAGGTCCCATAATAACCATCTCATTATTAATGGCTCTTAAATCTTGCAATAATCTCCATTTACCAGATTTCTTTTTGATGACAAAAATGGGAGTATTATGGGGAGATACAGAATGTTGTATATGTCCTTCCGCTAATTGTTGTTTGGCCAGGTCATGGGCTGCTTGTATCTTTTCTTTAGTCAGGGGCCACTGAGGAACCCATACTGGTCTTTCTGATTTCCAAGTAATTTTTATTGTCTCAGTGGCCCTTTCTGAAAATCCAACCCATGTCTGTCTGTTCCTTGATCTATTTGTATTGGTGCTGCTATACCTTGTTCTTGTTTTTCTAATCTTTTTCCTTTCCTAAAACCTTGTCTAGTCATAATAGTGGGTGCATTTTGGTTGATGTTATTTGTTAATGTCAAACCTAATTGATCTAGGACATCTCGTCCCCATAAATTTACAGGAAGATGATCCAATACATATGGCTGTATAGTTCCTTCACATCCTTCAGGATCTTTCCAATCTAATACCATTGCACTTCTATGGGGATTAGTCGCCACTCCTAGGTCTCGAAGCGTTTGAATGGCTTGTTGTAATGGCCAATGTTTTGGCCATTCTTGACGAGACATGATGCTAAGGTCTGCACCTGTATCCAGTAGCCCATTAAATTCATGTCCTTGAATATTTAAGTTTTAGCATGGGGCGAGAATCTAAATTTAAAGAAAGCATAGCCCAATCTACACCTGTGGAGCCTAATCCCTTGGAACCTCTTTCTACAGCACGACTGGAAAATTTATCATGTAGGCTTGATATTATTAGTAACTGTGTTATTCTATCTCCTGGTGAAATTACTGATATACCCTTTGGAGAACTGGCTATAATTTTTATTTCACCTTCATAATCGGGATCAATTACCCCAGGACTTATCATAAGTCCTTTTAGAGTAGAAGAGCTTCGTCCCAATAATAAGCCTACTGTTCCTTTGGGAAGAGTTCCTTTTATCCCTGTGGGAATGATTTGAACTCCCGTCTCTGGAGTTAGTACTGATCTGGAGGAGGCACAGATGTCCAACCCTGCACTCCCTCTGGTTTGTCTGATGAGGGACCTGATGGACAATGTGTCCTGGGCACTACCCTGATGGGGTTGCTGGGTTCCTCCAGTGCTCCGTATATTTGTGGTTTGGGGCCCCCTGTCCATTTTTTGGCAATGGAGCCCGATGCCTTTGTCCTCAATATTGTGCATAAACACATTGTCCTTGTTCGTTTTTTGATAATGGAGTACCCTCTATGGTGGTTTGAGAACTGCATTCATTAGCCCAATGTAATGGAGTACCCTCTATGGTGGTTTGAGAACGGCATTCATTAGCCCAATGTCTCCCTCTACGGCATCGTGGGCAAATACCCAGTATTCTACTCTTTTGATACCTAGTTTTGTTAAACCCTCCTCCTATGGAGCAATTCCTTTTTAAATGTCCTGTTTGTTGACAATTGTAGCATGTTCTTGGCCTGACATATAAAGCCTGTTTTACTGCAGCTGCCACGATTTGCCCTTGTTCATTAATGTCTCTGGCATCTAAAGCCTGTTTTACTGCAGCTGCCATGACTTGCTCTTGTTCATTAATGTCTCTACATAATTTAATATATGTGTTTAAATCTTCCTGTTTCCATGGTCTAATGATATCTCTGCACCAACGATTCGCTTGGTCATAAGCCAGTTGTTTTATTAATGGCATTGCTTGTTCTGTATTCCCCAAAATTCTGGTAGCTGTTTGAATAAGCCTATCTACAAATTCAGTGTAAGGTTCATTAGCTCCTTGTATTACCTTAGATAATTGACCTTGTAAACCTCCATGTCCTTGTAAAGTCTTCCATGCCCTAATCGCCTCTACAGCAATTTGTGAGTATACGCCAGGATCATATGCAATTTGTTGCTGCTGATCCTCATAAGGTCCCTTTCCTAACAACATATCTAGATTTCTCTGAGGATAACCAGCTGCTGCATTTCACCTAGCCGTCTCCTTGCAAAATTCCTCATTGGCAACCTTCCATAACAGTTATTGACCTCCATTTAGCACAGATTTACACATATTAGCCCAATCTGCTGACGTCATGTTCAAGTTGTTAATGGATTCTACCAAGCTTACAGTGAAGGGTGCTTGAGGACCATAGGTTGTTACAGCCTCTTTTAGCTCCTTCACTGTTTTGAAATTTAAACCCTGGTAAATTTGCTGCCCTCCTACCTCAAATATAGGGCACGTTAATACTTGAGATCCTGTCTCAGGATCCCAACTATCAACTGCGGGGGTTGGGAGCCTCCTAGCATATGGAGGTGGTGCTGTTGATTGGACACTTACGCTCTCTGATAGAAAGGTGTTATTAGCAGTCTCCTGTTGTAACTTTTCCCCTGATGGCTTTTTCTGCTTTACACTTTCTTCCTCTGACTAGTTCGAAAGACCTTCTCTTTTACTTGAATCTTTTCCTCTGTCTGACTAACTTGAGAGACCTTCTCTTTTACTTGAATCTTTATGTCTTCTCCTTCCTCTACCTTTGTCTGAACTGAAGGCTTTGGACTAAGCAAACCAGATACCAATGCCCGCAATGTCAATGTGCCAACTGGCAGAGTCCCTGGGTTGTTCTTTTCTATTCTTTTTAAATCTTCACCATGATGGTCCCACTGTGATATATTTAACAACTCCTCCTTAAAAAGCCATGGGCTAAATTTTTGTATTGTATCAACGTATGCCCTGACTATTCTTGATTTTACTGAGATGCCTCCTTCCTCTAACAATTTACTTAACAGTCTTTCGGTTTGTTTTTTACTAATTTCTGATCCCGTATTTCTACTATAATATAACCCAACAAGATGACGCCAAACAAAACCGAGACAGAATGAAATAAAAATGGAACAACAAAAATTCATTATAATTTTTCTATCCTCCTGACATGTGCATCCGTCCTTTCTCCCTATCTGTTCCTCAGACGAAATGAGCGTTTTTTATTCCGTCTCACTCATCTCCAGGGACAGGCAACTTAAAACAAAAATGAAGAAAAACAAAAGAGGAAACTTAGAATGGCTATCCATCCTCTCGCTCTGCCCTCAGGGGTGAGCAGTTTACTTACCCTCAGTCGCTCCCCGCGCGAGCCACCAAATGCTGCAGTCTGGCTGGGCACAATTCAGGAGCCACTTGTCAAAAGAAACTAACTTTTTTTTTTAGAACTACAAACGCCAAACAAAACAGCTCCTCAGGAAAAAACCCTCAGAGCCCAACTGCCACCACCGGCTTCCCACAAGCCTCTCACCCCACACAAGCCTCACCACCTCCCAATATCCTCCTGCTCTTGAGGCCGATTGGCTGGGTCGTGTGGGCAGAGCCAAAGAAGTCCCCCAATGAGCAGCTCCGTGGTCTGAAAGGGCAGGGAAACATCCCAATGAACATCACTGCAGAGGAGCCAATCAGCTAGATGTTGCTGGGGCCGCTGTGAGCCAATCATCAGCTGGCAGTCTGAAGGGCGGGGAAACAGCCCAATGAACATCACTGCAGAGGAGCCAATCAGCTAGATGTTGCTGGGCCTGCTGTGAGCCAATCATCAGCCGGCAGCTGGAAGTTTGCTGGCAGCTGGAAGTTTGCTGGGGCCCCTTTGGCTGTGGCTCTCAACACTGGGTCAAATGGTGGTTCCATTCCCAGATTTTCAAGGAATCGCCATACTGCTTTCCAAATTGGCTGCACTGATTTGCAGTCCCACCAGCAATGTATATAGTGTACCTTTTTCCCCACATGGTCGCCAACACTTGTTGTTTGTCTTCATAATGGCTGCCATTCTTACTGGGGTGAGATGGTATCTTAGAGTAGTTTTGATTTGCATTTCTCTGATTGCTAGAGATGATAAGCATTTTTTTTCGTATATTTGTTGATTGATTGTATATCTTCTTCTGAGAAGTGTCTGTTCAGGTCCTTGGCCCATTTATTGATGGGATTATTTAGTTTTTTGGTGCTTGTTGAGCTCCTTATGTACCCTAGAGATTAGAGCTCTATCTGATGTGTGAGGGGTAAAAATTTGTTCCCAGGATGTAGGCTCCCTGTTCATCTCACAGATTATTTCTTTTGCTGAGAAAAAAGCTTTTTAGTTTGAATCCATCCCATTTGTTGATTCTTGGTTTTAATTCTTGTGCTATAGTTGTCTTATTAAGGAAGTTGGGGCCTAGCCCCACATGATGAAGATTAAGGCCTTCTTTTTCTTCTATATCATTTTATCATAACTGTCTATAACAATTCAACATCCTTAGGATGTTCCATTGTGTGGCTATTTCATATCTTACTGAACTTTGCTGCTTTTGGTAGGCATTTTGTCTTCTAGTTTTCTGCTATCATGGGCTATTGGGATGAAGAGATTTGTAAAGAAGAATGGAAGTGGACTTTCTAGGTCAGAAATGTATGTGTTTTTAATGTTCTTGATGCATATTATTGTACATGGTACTTGAACACATCCCCATTGATGCTATATGTGATGCCCCCCTCAACCCACAAAATGTTGCAAAGTTCTAAGCTCATTCCCAAGAAATAGAATTGAGGGTTCCTGCAGCAGTGGTTCTCTTCAGAAACATTCCCTGGGCATGATTCTTCTGTGCTGAGTTACCTGATGTTGCAGAATGCTGTATAAGCTTGGAACCAACATTCCTGCTGCTTCCTGTTCAAGAACTGAAGCAGAGTCCTAGAATGTAAAGCTAGAAGGAACTTGATTCTGAACCAATTATTCTAGGATTCAGATTCAAAAAGCCCAAGGCACCAAGATGGTACTAATAGTTTCTCACCAGCTGGCCATACTCATTAAAAAAAAAAAAAAGTTTAATTTTCCCTCCCATCTCTCACTCTATCCTTGTTTCTTCCTTATCACCTCCTTCCCCATTTTCCTTTTCTTCTTCCTGTTCTCCATCCTTTCATTAATCTGAGAGGACAAATACATCACATTAGGGAGAAAATAAGAAGACATCAATAACAGGGTTGCACCCTTCATTGTTTTGAGCTTTGGCTTCATTGTAGATGACTGTAAGTTTCTAGAAAACAGACAAAAGAATCTAGTTTGTTGTTTGCTGAGTGCCCAGCATCCTACCTGGAACTTAATAGAAATCTAATGTGAACTAAGAGGCATTTCTTTTTCCCCTTCACAGCAATATGAGAGAAATTTCAGAAACAGAATTTGATCATAGCTGGAAATATTCTTAACAAACTTTTTGCTTTCAAATGGTCCCTCCTGCATGTTTTGAGAGGAAAGATAACATTCTCTTGTAAGCTCAGTATACGCTGCTACCCACACTTCTCTCTTGCTTTCTACTACTTTGTAAATTGTTTTATCTTTTTTCTTTTTCCTCACGGGCCTTAAGCATGGAAGTTTTATACATGTTGTTGGCAATATTTATGTTAGCTGATAATTGGTGGTTAGCCTGAGTTTTAGCTGATATATATTTACTATGTTTGTCTCTGTTGGTTTATTTTATTGGGCCTTACAATTTTTTTTCTAGTTTAGGTTGCTGAAATGCTGGTTTCTTCTCCAGTTTTTGGTCTCAGTTGTCTCATATTTTATGGACCATTTACTAACTTTACAATTGCTATAGATTGTCTTAAATGGCTTGTTAAGATACAGTCTCAGGGAACTTGTGGTGAAAGCAACTGAAAGAAGTGGGTTTCTTCCTCCATTAACTGAAATTAGTGTTAATTACTGACTTGGCTGTTTTTTGTTGTTGTTGTTTTTCTTCCTTGTCCTGAGTATTACTCCACTGTGAGCCACTTTAAATGATGAGCACCATGTGCTTTCTATTTCCAAAGTAGGCAAAAAGATGAGCTGTTCAATTCAAAGAACACTTTTATCTTTATTTGGTTACTTATAATTGCCTTTTCTGAGGAGTGGGCTGCATTTGTGCTTCATTCATTTTATATTCGAACTGTCCAAAGTCAGTTTTGAAGGTCACCTGAGCAAATGGATGGTTGCTGTGGGCAAGGATGGAAGACAGTGAATTCCCTATTAGTCCTATATGACACCATGGTTATTCTTTGAAGTAACAGATTAACTTGATTACATGTCACCAACTCTCTGTTCCTTGTTAACTCATTTGATTAGAGCCTGTTGCTGATTCTGTCAAGGGTTCCATTGTACACATTCATTCCTGTTCCAAGGTCTTTGCATATGCCTTTTCCTTCTCTCGGAACACTTGTTCAGTTATCCATGAGCCTTTCACATGGCATACTCCTACATTAGTTTCTAAGGTCTGAGTTTAAATGTCACTTCCTCAAAAAGGATTTACCAACCCCAATCCAAAATTCATCTTGACTGTTCACTCATACCATTCTTCATCTTTCCTTGTTACCATTAAAACAGTTGGTAATTGTGTCTGTTGGTACAACTATGTGTCTGTTCCTGATCTATGCATGTAATGATAGGTGAAAAGGTTTGCTTTTTCTCTTCCAAGTAGGTGTTTGAGGAGTAATTCTTTCCTGAACATGTGAATGTGTCAATTGTTCCCCAGTGAGGCATGTCCATCCCCATCCTTCTATCAGAGACCATAATTCCAACCTTGAATAACAATTTCCCGACTCAGTGACCTCAAATGTTTGGTCACTGTCAGCAACCCCTTATATCTTATGACCTATGAAGGTTAATTGTCATCATTGTTTGAAATAAATAGAAATGTGCTATAGTTTATTAGAAGCAAAATAGATGTGAAGTGCTTACTACAATCAGAGTAGATTTTAAAAATGCAAGTGATTTTTTTCTCATTATAAAAGGAAATGCTATTACCAAAAAAGTAAAACACTCAGAAATGAATAAGTAATCACAAATGTTTATAATTCTTCCACCAAGAAATAATCATTGGTTTGCATTGGTAATATTTGCTTATATATTTTAAAATAATTTTTAGTTGCTGATAGATCTTTATTTTTTTAATACGTGGTGCTGAGAATCGAACCCAGTACTTCACAAATACCAGGCACGTGCGCTACCACTGAAGCCCAGCCCCAGCCCCTATTTGCTTATATTTTAAAGTATGTCTATTTAATTATACATCGCACATCATATAGAGTATTTAAAAAGTTTTGAGGTCATGTTAGGAATACAAGCCTGTCTTCTGCTTTTTTTTCTGTTAACATTATCATAAACTTTGTCCCAGGCCACTGGCAATGATTCTTCATTCTGTCTTTATGTCATAATTTATTTAAATTTTGCTTTATTATTAGGAACACATCAAAACTATTTCAGCTTTTTTTGCCATCTAAGTTGTTGATAATATTGCTATTAATCCTCTTATATAAATCTCCTACTTTCATATTTTGTCAGTTAAATCCACACCCAGAATTCTTTATTTGATGGCAGTTGTTGCTTAAATCAAAGCATGGGGGAGGACTGAAGGCAGAAATGTCAGGAGACAATAAGGGAAGAAAGGCATGAGCCATTGAGTTGAAGACCTTAGGGCTGAGGTTAAAGGCATGGCCACGGGGATCTGGGAATGGGAATACACACACAGAGCAGAGAATACTTCCAGTCTGCTGTCAGCCCTGTGGGAGAGACAGAGACCCACCTTTCTAGCAGTGTCTGGTTAGGTGTGTTGGCATGTTGTCTTTCTTGGTGCAGTGTCAAAGGCGTACAAATATGTAAAGCAGACTTATAAAGCTTCTGTGATGTATTGTCACCACAGAAGAACTGTGGCATATATGAAGTCTTTTTACATTTTCAGACTTCTTTCCTCTCTTTTTTTCAGCTGCCTATGAATGTGCACTGCTTTTTCTTTCTTAAACTAACCAAACTTTTATCAGAGTGGTTGGCTGTGTCCATCTCCATGAGACTCTGTCCATAAATCTTGGTATATCTATATTATAGAATTTTATGATATTAAACTATGTCATACAGTAATAGTTAATGATATGGGAATTTGTCCCAGGCATATTTTAGGAGGAAATGATGACTAAGTAAATTTTATTGTAGGCTTTCGGCTGTGTATGGATATATATGACTGTCAAGGCTTAAGGCTGATACCAAGATGGAACAATCCTGGTATAGGACTGTTTTAATTACCTGTTTTTTCTAAATTTGCTGCAGTGAATTGTTTTCATCATGAGGGGATTAGGAGTGTTACAATTCGTTATTTCTCAAGGCAAAAGGAGGCCTGCCTTGGCTGGTACCATCTCCTCCTCTCAGGTCTTCTGTGACTCCTTGTGATTGGGTTTCTGGCTCTGAAGTTCATACCACTGACTTTAGAGCTCTATCTGTGGCAGACATTGGTAGAACACCTACTCTGTGCCTTGCAGATGGCCCTCAGCACACATAGTCACCCAAGGTATGGAAGGGGCTCTGTCCTCAAGGAGCCCTGGTGGAGGTGAAGACAGCTCCCACCTTCAGTGACCTGTAAGGCTCTAGTTCCATCTTGACCTCAGTTGTTTTCCTATATCCCCCCTCTGCTATTTTTCACTGCTTTCACTGTATTTGTGCTACTGGGATCCGAGTGAGCCTCATGTATCTTCTTCTGGTTTTTGCCTGATTCCCCTCTCATGGTGGCTACAGATGCATCCTAATGACCCTTCTTTGTGCATCTCTCTCCTGCATGTTCTCTTTTCCCCATACCCTCTTTTCTAGCTTTATATTTTCATAGCACCTATGACATAATATATTCATTATTTGTTACTTAACTGTCCCTCAACCAAATAAAAGGTTTATGAGTGCAAAGAATTAGTTTCTTTTGTTGAATTCACAGTTCCTAGAACAGTGCCTGGAATGGCATATTGAACAAGTGAATTAATGGGTGAGTGATACAGCAGTTCCTGAGTGTCCTTCCCAGAGCCGTGACAGAGGTCTGCACAGGGCAGTAGAAGGGAAGCTTGCCCCTGAGACTTAGCTTGAACTTAGCTTGAACATTCTGCTTAGAGTCCAAATTCCCAGTTGCATTACTCATTACTTCCTTTGTTTAATCTCAGAAGTAGACAAATGAGGTTTTATACTGATTCCTTCGTTGTATCTCTCATTTGTCTTCCTTTATTTTTCTTCTATACTTTTGCTCTCAATTCAGTGTACAGTGCCCATTATAATTCTGTCCATTTTTTAAGGCCCACATCAGCTAACACCTCCTCTATGAGGCCTCCTCTCATCCTAAAGCTGTAACCCATCCTCCATTGAAAGTTATGCCTTTTAGGAACATCACCTTTTGTGATTCATGTATGTCATGTTTTCTTTCACTTACAGTTACTCTCATAAGAGTGTCCAAAGGCACTTTTTCCATTTTGTGTTCTCCCCAGAGTCCTGCTTTGTATCTAGTAGGAGTTTGATAAAGGTTTGTTGGACACACAAAATACATGGCTGGATGAAATGTCAGGAATATTGTCTATGGCACATTCATCTGGTCCATCCAGTGAAATCATATATTTAAGAAAGATGAATTATTTTTAATATATGGAAGGCTCTTTCTGGGATAGAAAATACAATGATTTGGTAGAGGAGGTGAGAAAGAATTCTAGGATAGATGTTAAAGTGGAGGTGGAGATGAGCTTTTCTATTCTTAGTTCTTCTAACAAGAAAGTTACCTTAGACTTCTCTCTGATATTACGTGGGGCTCAGTCTCCTGGCCTGGAAAATAGAAGGGAGCGGGTAGAAGATAGGGATGTGTACTGAGCTGAGTGTGTGATCTCGAGTTCCCATCCAGTTCAAAGTGCCTGTGATATTAGGACTTTATTGGAAATATCTCTGAATGTCCGTTCTGATTGTTTTATTAGAGCGAGATACCACTATTATAAGAAATAGATTGAAAACAGACTCAATGAAAACGCTTATGGTATCAAATTTTACTGTTTTTTTTTAAAGCAATCATTGTTTCTTTGGGTACTTTTCATTTGAAATATAAAACACTTAAGACTAGCTCTTTGGCAAGTGTTAGTACTTTCTAGAGTAGGAAATTGAAAGGTCATTAGAAAACTATTCCCAGAGTACCTTTGATTTTTATGTTATAAACTATCAATTTTTAGCTAAGAAGGATTTAATTTCACAAACTTCTATATTAAGTTGCATTTTGAAAACTCTTCCTCTCCCCCTACATCTTGATACTCATTCTCTGATTTGTAGTTATCAGCAGTTTCTTGTTGTATATCCTGACATGTGACATGGAAAATAACCTGGCTGTGGTTTGAAAGGGTGATTTAGAGTGAGTGGTATAGAAATTGTAGTCATCTTTGCAAAGCAGCTATTCTTAGCTTGCTAGTGAAAGTTAACATGAGAGCTGATACCCAGAAGAAGGACTGTAAGGCCTTTCCATAAAGAATCAACAACTGAATGAATGGCCAGGTGCTTTCTTTGATCAGTTTCCCTAAGCTTACCCTGATGAGTATCTGCCTTGTTATTTAGCTTTTGGATCATTTATAGAATGTCAGCTTCTCAACGTCAGACTGGATAGCACCAGCACAAACACCAGCACCGAAATCCAAACTTTTTTCTTTAATCTTTAAGATGTCTCAGTCTCCTTAGGATTTTCCCAATTGTAAGATGATTTGAGACTGAATGAAAGTTTCTGAGGGGTTATAGGGTGTTGAGAAGGTCAGTGATCTTGGCCTAAACTATTGTAGAATCCACTGTGTTAAGAACCTAGACCCAGTGAAGGATCAGGGAAAGATAAACCATCTTCCATTGCATTCTAGACTTTTTCTAATTCCTTATCAGAATCTTAACTGAGGAGTCCCACCAAGCATTCCAGGCTGGAGGCCCATAGTTCTTTCAGAGAAAGCATGTGTGTGGTCAGAAACAGCTACATAATGAAAACATGGAGCCTCTGGCTCCACCATTACTAAGAATTACAAGATGGCAGCAGCAGAGAATCAAGTGTAGTGGACCCATATAGCTCAGTCACAAACTGCACATGTTGTATACCCATGAAATCTATCCTGCATTGGCTGTAACCTAAAAGTCCCTAATGAAAATCCAAGTCTATCCACTGACCAAGAATTTTTCCTTACCTGATAAATATCTGCTGAGAAAATAGAGTAAAACGTTCATGCAGGGGACTTTACCACTATGACTGCTTCAGCTCTTCTCTGTTGCCAGCTGAGATCTCCATTCCAGGCCTGATGTGCTGGGGCTCAGCTCCATTACTTACCCTATCCATCCTCAATGAAGTGCTGGCTGGACTTGGGGAGTCACCTTTCTATTTTTAGAAAGTGAAATGGTATCAGAGGCACCAAATTAACCACCATCAGGACACCACAAGGTTGCAAATATTTATGGTTTTAGTTCATTTACATTTCTCTTTCCTTCCTTCCTTCCTTCCTTCCTTCCTTCCTTCCTTCCTTCCTTCCTTCCTTCCTTCCTTCCTTCCTTCCTAATCACAATCTCACTTTCAGTGTAATGGTGTGAGCTGAGACATTCCTACCCGCCCCCCTTGTTTTTTCTATTGCCAATGATAACAGGAATGTAAATTGCAAGATGTGCAGTTATACCTAAAAATGCTAGATGTCTTTTAATGAAAAGAAGAGAGTATTTCTGATAAAAATAGGTTGTATGCTGAGCTTTTTTGTTGGACCTAACACAATATGTACACTTCTGTCATTTTAAAATGCTTCAAACAGCTACAAAAGTTTTATCTTTTTGTTGTTTTCCTTTTAATTATACCATTTGGGAAATTAGCATTTGGGGCCATGTTAATTCCAGAAAAGATAGTGAATTATACTTATTTTTAAAGAAGTCACATTTGAATACAATTATAATTTATATACTTTTTCGATACTGACACTTTTACATTTTACAATCTACTGTGGTGTGCTGTTTGAAATAATTTAATGGGTTATTTTAAAGTATAATTAGTAAATATGTAATACTTATATCTGCCACAGCTCATATCCCCTCATATTTAAAATACAACCCCTAACTTTATAATTATGACTTTCTCCTCATACTGTTTGTGAACTTGTTTTAAGTTAAGACTAAGTATCTTTTAATTGTTATTCTCTTTTTCAGGAAATGTTACTCATTGTTTACCAAAGGCATACTGCTTTCAGTTGAAAACAACCAAATTCTTCCCTATTCAGAAACAGGTCTCAGAAATGAAGTCATACTTCTTCATTAAGAATTAAAATGGGAATTTCTATCTGATTTCTGAACTCTGGATGTTGCATTTCAATAGATTTTACCCTTCATGAGGGGCCATAAGCTGCAGGCTCAAGCATCTGAGGTTGGCAGTTGCCTTGAATCCAAGACTCTATCACCCTTTCTATTCCCAGGCAAGTGTTCTGAAATGAAAGTGTTCTTTAAGGAAAGCCAGTGACTTCATCAACCAGAGACTCTAAGGTCCTCCTCCCAGGTGCTCCCAGCTGCTTCCTCTGCCCTGTGGAGCACTTCTCATCTGTGTGGCATCTGCCTGTCCCACTCTTTGCCTCTCCTTACACCTGTCATCTGCTCCCCTTCCAGATACTTCCTTCAAAGTCTTTCACTGTCTTTTTCTATGTCCTGCTGTTATCTTGGATGATTGTGTATGGATTACCCATCCTGCAACATTTTTCTTAGATAGTACTTATTCTGGATATGTCTTTGATTTCCTACTCTTTCCTTTAAGTCTTGACCTCATTTAATATTTCCTGATTAATATCGAATCAAGTTCTTCTGCCAACAATTGGGCCACCCTCTTCCCAATAGCTCAGATGGTTCTTCTGTTCTATACTTTCCTGTGTCCCACTTCTGGGACCATTGAACTTTCTCCCCCATATCTCAAAGCTTGACTGATGCCCAGCCAGCCCTGTTTTCCTTCAGTTTTTGATATCAGTTCCCTTACCTACTGCCCTATCACCTATTATAAATAGTGTCCTTGACCTTTACACCTCTAACTCCACCACTATGTCTCTTCACTTTTAGGACCTTGTTTCTAACTGCACAGAGAGTACAGACTTCCTAAGAGAACAACACCCTCAAATCCCATTTCTGCTTTACATTTATCTTGTATCCCTCCCTTCCTGTCCCAGTGGCAGAACACCCCCTTTTCCTTCTCATGGTAACTTTCTTATCTGTACTCTGAATCCTATGGAATTAATAGTTAATATTTTTTAACATCTTAGTGTTTATGTGTTTCCTCCTTGGATCCTCCCTCTTAGTCCATCTGTAGGTGAGAAAACAAGTTTAGAAAGGTTGAGAGATTTTCCCACAGTCACATATGAGCCAAGATTTTATCTGAACCAAACTAATTCCAAATCCCTTGCCCATAGTCATTATTATTCTTATTTTGGAAACCTTTAACCATCAGATATTTTCTGCTTCCTCCCAGTTTTTTCCACCCATTCTCTGTCTCTTCCTCTCCCTCCTCCCCACCCCGCTTATGGCTTGTTTATTCCAGGATCAAACAGACACAAGTTTCTTTCATCTGTTAAAATGAACATCCATCTTCCTAAAATTACTACATCCTTTTTACAAGCAAAATCACTGAGAAAACTCTCTACCGCATATATACTCACAGCCTCCATATTCTTCCACCTCATTTCTCAGCCCACTTCAGTCTGCCCTAAACCTGACAAAGGTTGCTTCAAGATTACCAGTGACCTCCATGTTGCTAAGTTCAAGGGGTGCTCCTTGGGTTCTTTTGTACTTGACATTCCTGAATCATTTAATACCACTGATTCCTTTTCTTTTTGGAAGTACCCTCTTCTGTGTGTTCTCATGGACCTCCTCTTTCCTGATGTCTGGGTGTGTCTGACTGCTTACCTCTAGCCTCATTAGAGGACCCAGCCTTCTCTGCCCATCACTACAGTGTGTGTGTGTGTGTGTGTGTGTGTGTGTGTGTGTGTGTATAAGTGGTCTTTCTGACATTGCACTAAGCCTCTTTATTCTCATTCTGCTGTGTGTTCTGGGTAACCTCACTCCCTCTTGTGGCTTCTGTTGCTAGCCCACTCTGGCAAATTCAAAATCTTTATCCCCATCCTTAATAAGGGCCTGAGGAGCTGTCTTTGTTGGTCTTCCATTGCCTACTGGACATCTCAATTTGGATGACCCTTAGGAATTGTTGGATTGAACATATGTGAAACTGTGCTTATCTTCCAGAAGACAGAGTAGGGTCATTGTGGGAATTAAGTCTTAAATACTCAGAGCAGTGCTAACTGTGGAGGGAATTGGTTGGTAGCTTCAATGGGCATTAACAACTGTCCTGGGTTCATCTACCCTAAGTACTAGCATAACTACTGCTCATACTACAGTTCCCTCCTCCCCCAACACACACTGCCTCCTTCCCCAGTTCTCCTTCCTACCTTAGTTCACTGTAACATCGAGAGTAGACTGTAGCATGATGGTGACACAGAACACCTAACATGCACAGGTGCCAACAGATATTTTCCATGTGTCCTCTCACTTGATCCTGGCCACAACCCTCTTAGGTAGGGTCTGTTCTTTCATTTAACTTCTAAGAAAATGAAACATCCAAGATTAAGTAACTCATGTGTGGTCTCACAACCACTGGAATTTGTATTCAGACTTGCTGACCCTTTAGCTCAGGTGGTTATGTTCCTCCTTTCTACACTTTCTGAATCCAGGCCACTAACCTGAGGCTCATCTTTTACTCTTTTTTTCTTGTCACCACCCCTACCAAAATTCAACCAGTTACTGAATTTTGTCAGCTTAACCTCCTGCATATCAAAAGATATGTTCATTTCTTTATTCCAGTTGGATATCCCTTATTATAAATAGTGGATCCTGCCTTCCTAGAAGTCTCCTAATTTATTAAGTTACTACAGGTTTCTTCATTTGTCTCATGAATTCACATATTGCTCCCCTTCCATGTGTTCTCTACAAAACAACCAGTGTATGTGTTCTTCAACAACCCTTTTCCAAGATATTTTTCTGCTGCCATCCTTAGGGTTAAGTTCAAAATCTTTAATATAACTTTCAGTGTCCTTTCCTGATTGGCTTCTGTTGTTTTGTTCAGCTCCATTTCTTTCCACTTCTCCCTCAGCAAACCAAGATCTGGTTTTATTGAGAATTTCTTGAGTTCCCAGATCATGAAAGAGAAAGAATGGCACAGGTAATACCTAGAAGTAGGGAGCTTGCCTTGACTCTAGGTCCCACTAAATTCTGGGATCAGTTTTGTCTCTGCGTATGACACACAGACTGTCACAGACCAGGCCAGAGGCTGTATCTCTTTTACAGACTGCTGTACGCTCTGGCTTTCCACATTGCCTAAAATTTCCAAGTAGGGGCTCAGTTAAAATGTCACGTTAGCTATTATAACTCAGATTTTTATGACCTCCTTGAGTCCTTGAGGCCATGCTGCTTCTTAGCAAGAGTGGTAGTGGTTTGCAGCACTGATTTACTAGCAAACTTGGACTCTACTCATCATATCCGCTAAGCCTCAGTTTCCTGCTTTGTAAAATAAGGGTGATAAATGCATCAACCTTCCAAGGTTGAGAAAACAAAATGAGGGCGGTGCATGCTGAGTGTCAATCATAGTACCTGCATCTTGGAAATAATCCTCAGATGGGAGGTTTTCATCCACACTTTCGTCTCTCAAGGTAACATTTGCTTAGTGCCACCTACATGTGACATTGTCAAAGCAGTGTGTACTGATGGGCTATTATTCACAGAAAATAAAAATTGAGAATAAAGGTAATTGTATTAGGGTAATTCTCTGGGTTTTAAAAGTATTTTGTTCATTAAGACATTTTTGCTTGGTAACTATGTCTATACATACTAAACTGAAAATGTTGACCAAGGTTCTGTTTGTTGTTCAATAAAAGAGAATGATCATATTTTAATTTTAATGAAGCCTTGTACCTATGTAACATAATGAAATTTAGACTGGGCTCCATGGATGGAAAATGTTTCATATTTATGTGACTGACTTCTTTTGTATGGCAATATTTATAGTAAGCTGCAGATTATCATCATGTGACAGTAGGATAAATGTAACTCTACCAAGTTTCAAAGAAGGTTTTAATATTTTTTTCATTCTTTTATTTGTTTTTGGTACTAGAGATTGAACTCAAGGGCAGTTTACAGACACCTGATCTATATACCTACCCCTTCTTATTTTTTATTTTCAGACAGGGTCTCACTAAGTTACTTAATGTCTCACTAAATTGCTGAGGCTTCAAACTTGAGATTCTCTTGCTTCTGTCTCCTGAGTTGCCGGGATTATAGGCTTGTGCCACTGTGCCTAGCTAGTGTATTTATTTTATACCATAAAATAAAACACTTCTCTTAAAATGAGTCAATAGAGGGTGTTTTGGAAGCATGGTGTTATGGGTTCAAATCTTGGCTCCCCACATATTACCACTACAACTTTGGACATGTTCTTTAACATATATGAGCTTTGGATTCTTCTTCTGTAAAATGGCGATATTCTCCTCCCTTAATGTTTCCTGGGAAGACAAAGGGACTCAATATATAAACCAGCACAACACCTGCTACATCATAGATAACTCCTGCTTACAAAAGCAACCACATATCTTACATTCAAAAACAGCCCAAATTAAATTGGAAAGAGATCTATTTGAAATGTTTGATCATTATAAAAGTAACTCTATTGCCAATCTGGATTTACACGTCATCCAAGGAACACAATTTTGTTTTTCTACCACACTGTGAATTTTTGTCACAAGCTCCTAATCTCCAGTAAATCCTCTGTCATGTAACCATTAATTATAGGAGGATCTTGATGAACCTATATGTACTGTAACAATCTATGAAACAATAAAAATACAACTGCTGTTAACAATGATTATTGTTACTCAGTTATTATGAGTACTATTATTAGCATGAGAAGTGAACAAAACAGAACAGGGAACTTTTTGGAGTGTTTCACTTTTTAAAATTGTTGGAAAGTGGAATATTTATAAGAAGGCATTTCAATTTGTGCATGGCTTTTGTCTTTATAAGTGACTTACTGCTTTTCTCCTGATGTTTCCTCCTGCTAAATTTTCTTAATTGATATCTGTGCTTTCTCTCTCTCTACTTCCCTGGCAGTCTTTTCCCCATAAAAGGACCCATCTGTCTAAGGTAGAGATTCTCCATTTTTACATACTCATCAGTGACTTAGTTGGGTAGACATGCTTATCATTTACAAGTTACATTTAATTCTTTCTTTTCAAAATTCAGAGGTGCTTCATTTGTTTTTCTTTAAGTCAAATCTGTTCTCTTTAGTCTGTGTTCAAGCACCCAAAAGTACGTCTAATTTCTAATCATAGTCATAGACCAAAGAATGTGTTTTAAACTTGCTAATCCATGGTAATTAAAAATAATACTTGGAAAACTGATGCTTTGTATTATGTAAATGTATAAAGAGAGAGAAAAGCACTTTCAGAAAAGTGACTTTATTTTTATTTGATGTTATTAGACTTGAATTTGAGCGACAACAGCGTGAAGAACTTGAAAAATTAGAAAGTAAAAGGTAAGGCATGTTGGGTTTGAGTTCTACTCCTGTGTTTGCTGCCTGCACTGACTTTCTATGTGTCTGCTTCTGCCCTCTCTCTTGCTGTTTGTCCTTTACATGTATAATGGCTGTAGGTGGTTTCTTTTAAACTGTTTGAGTTTACTTCATGTTTAGTTTTTTTTAACTTATGATTTTATTCCATTCTTTTTTTTATTGGTTGTTCAAAACATTACAAAGCTCTTGACATATCATATTTCATACATTTGATTCAAGTGGGTCATGAACTCCCATTTTTACCCCAAATACAGATTGCAGAATCACATCGGTTACACATCCACATTTTTACATAATGCCACATTAGTGACTGTTGTATTCTGCTACCTTTCCTATCCTCAACTATCCCCCCTTCCCTCCCCTCCCGTCTTCTCTCTCTACCCCATCTACTGTAATTCATTTCTCTCCTTGTTTATTTTCCGATTCCCCTCACAACCTCTTATATGTAATTTTGTATAACAATGAGGGTCTCCTTCCATTTCCATGCAATTTCCCTTTTCTCTCCCTTTCCCTCCCACCTCATGTCTCTGTTTAATGTTAATCTTTTCCTCCTGCTCTTCCTCCCTGCTCTAGTTTTTTAAGCAGTTTATCTTCAAATACTTGTAAGAAAGGGGGAGTAGAGTCAGAAAGCAGATTTGATATACCAGGTTAGTGCACAAAATATATATTTGTTTCAGCTTAACTCAAAAACATGTCTTCTCTCAATAGTCTTCCTTGAGTTTTTAAAAAGCCAAAAGAATCAAAGAGAATGAATGCAAGATCAAAAATTTCTTATTACTTCTCCATTTTATGCACACTTTTCCTTATATTGTTTGTCTGTATGTATTTTCCCATCTATAATTTGCCTGTTTTGCTCACTTTTCTTTGGTGGGATGTGGCCAGGGATGTGTGTTTTTGGCTATTTGATTGATTTGGTAAGTTGTTTATATGCTCTGAAATAGTCTTTGTTGATAAAACTTTATTTTCTCTCTATTTTTTAACCATCCTATTTAACAACCGAAGAAGTGGATAAATATTGGAGTAGAAGCTAAGGCCATAGGGAATCTTCAAACTAGACATTTATTTTCTAGAATCTGGATTGTAAATGTTACAAATGAATCAGTTTAGTTTCCAGAAACATAGAGGGAAGATGTTTGGTGAGACAAGAATCAGGCCCATGTATACACAATCTTATTCTGTATCATTGCTTTGGAGGCCAAAGCCAATGCCTAAAATCTGATTTAGCACCCAGTGAGGATTTTGTATTCTAAGAGAAAACACACATGTAACCCCTAAAATTTCAGCATTCTAATGGAGACTCCAGTTATTTTCAGTGTTATGCATTAATAAGCAAATATTTGGGGCCATTTGATGATTACTGTTTACCTAAACTAGTGATTAAGTACTATGTAGCAAGTAGTTATTTGAGCTGAAAAAATGAATTATTATCTCTACTTTGATATTCGAATTCCAAGAGTTAAAGACAGCATGAGTATTTTAATGTCATCTTGTTACTGAATGTCTTAAGTTTTAGTCATTGGGCTGAATAAAATTATTCACATTTAAATTTAAATTGGACATGGTTCTTTCTCTTTGAGCTCAGGGGGCTTTTAAAATTATATCATGCATAACACATTATGATTCTAAGCTCTACAAAGAAATTATATCAGAGGCTACTTCAGGAGACTAGGCAGATATGTTGGACAGATGACATGCTGTTGAAAATTTGAAAGAAGGACACTTTCTCCTCTTTTATTTTAATGAAGAATTTGGCTTTGTGTTGCGTATGCATTTTTAGAACATTCCAGTTAGGGAAAAGTTAGAACAACATTTAACATAGTGATCAAATAATGATCGGTTAATGTCTGCATTGTAGGAAACTCATAGAAGAAATGGAGGAAAAGCAGAAGTCAGACAAGGCGGAGCTGGAGAGGATGCAGCAGGAGGTGGAGACCCAGCGCAAAGAGACAGAAATCGTGCAGCGCCAAATCCGCAAGCAGGAGGAGAGTCTCAAACGCCGCAGCTTCCACATTGAGAACAAGCTCAAGGATTTGCTAGCAGAGAAGGAAAAGTTTGAGGAGGAACGGCTGAGAGAGCAGCAGGAAATTGAGCTGCAGAAGAAGAGACAAGAGGAAGAAAGCTTTCTGCGTGTCAAAGAGGAGCTCCGGAGGCTCCAAGAACTCAACAACAGTGAGCAGGCCGAGAAGATTCAGATATTCCAAGAGCTGGACCGTCTCCAGCGGGAAAAAGATGAACAGCGCGCCAAGCTGGAACTGGAGAAAAGGAGACTGGAGGAGCAGGAGAAGGAGCAGGTGTTGCTTGTTACCCACTTGGAGGAGCAGCTGCGAGAGAAACAAGAGATGGTTCCATTGTTGCGATGCAGTGAGGTCCAACGGGCAGAGGAGGAGAAGAGGGACCTGGAAGACATCAGGGAAGCCCTCCTGCGGGCCAGGGAGGCCAGGGCAGGAGGGGAGGAGGAAGATGGTGAGCATCTGGAAAAAGCTCACCTACATTTCTTGGAGTTCAAGAAAAGGCAGCTTGTCAAACTAGCTAACTTGGAGAAAGACCTGGTCCAGCAGAAAGACCTCCTGAGAAAAGAAGTCCTAGCAGAGCAGGAAACCCTCCAGCGCTTAAAATGTGAAAATGAGGAGCAATCTAAGTGGTTAGCAAAAAATGATGCTAGTGTCACAAGTGTCTCACATGTGGCTGGAGATTTAGAGAAAATAAAGCCAGTAGAGTACAGGCTGCAATGTAAAGAACGCCAGCTACAATACCTCCTGCAAACTCATCTGCCAGCTCTGATGGAAGAAAAGCAGAGAGCGCTTGAAATCCTTGACAGAGGTCCTCTGGGCTTAGACAACACTCTTTATCAAGTAGAAAAAGAAATGGAAGAAAAAGAAGAGCAGCTCGCGCAATACCGAGCCAGTGCAAGCCAGCTGCAGCAGCTCCAGGCCACCTTTGAATTCACTGCCAATGTGGCACGACAGGAAGAAAAAGTGAGGAAGAAGGAAAAGGAGATTCTAGAATCACGGGAGAAGCAGCAGAGAGAGGCACTGGAGCGTGCAGTGGCCAGACTGGAGAGAAGGCACTCTGCTCTGCAGAGGCGCTCTACCCTGGGCCTGGAGACAGAAGAGCAGAGGCAGAAGCTTGCTAGTCTCAACAGTAGCACCAATGTCCTGGAAGCTCAGCAGGAGGTCCTGGAGAAGGACCAGGAGAGGTGAGAGTAGGGAGAACATGGATTACAATAGGAACCAAATCATGCTCATTTTCTATTCCTCATGGAGTTTCTGTCTTTTTTTTAATGATTTTTTTATATAATAATTTCTTTTTTAAAAAAATTTTTATTGATTTTTTAAAAAATAAATGACAGGTGGAATGTATTATAATTGTTATTACACATATAGAGCACAATTTTTCATATCTCTGGTTGTATACAAAGTATATTCACACCAATTTGGTCTTTATACATGTACTTTGGATAATGATGTCCATCACATTCCACCATCATTGCTAACCCCATGCCCCCTCCCTTTTCCTCCCACCCCTCTGCCCTGTCTAGAGTTCCTCTATTCCTCCCCATGCTCCCTGTCCCTACCCCACTATGAGTCAGTTACCTCATATCAGAGAAAACATTCGGCATTTGTTTTTTTAGGATTGGCTAACTTCACTTAGCATTATTAAACATATTCTCTGATACATGGGCAAATACTTATTTTTATCAAACCTGAGAAAAGTATCCTTAAACATTCTTTCATTTCTGTAGGATCCTGGTTTTGGAACAATAGACCTAAAGTTAAAAAAATCATAATTAAAGTCCTTGCTCATTGCTCCTGGGCTTTGGTTAAGGTCTCAACTGCTCAAAGAAAACTTCTGCCTTGATTCCCCTTTTACTTCTCCCTCCCTGCCCCTCCCTCTCTTTCTCTGTTTTTCCTTCCTTCCTCCCCTTCTGTCTTCTCTCCCTTTCATTCCCTTCTTTTGCCTCCTCTGTCCCTTCTTCTACCCTCTTTCTTTCCTCCCTGCATTCCTCCTTCCTTCCCACTTTTCTTCCCCTTCCTCCCCTTGTTCCTTCTCTTTTCCTCCTCTCCCTCTTCTTTGCTTTCCTCCCTCATGTCCTTCCCTGCTCCCACACCTGCCCTTCCTCAGTAATGTCATCACGTCTTCTAGAGCTAGCACTTGTTACAATAAAGCGTCATTCCTAAAATTCCTGCATTACATCTAATGTACTGATTCCCACAACCTGAGAAGAACTAAATTCCAATACTGCTACTACTCATGATTCAAATATTTGAGAAGAGAATCAAGGACTCTATATTAAAAAACAACCATACCAAACAAAACTCTCCAGCTGATTTTGAACACAGTGTAATATTCAAGCATTCTTGGTGATATACTACTGTTTTTGGTGTTGTAAAAGATAGAATTAGGAAACTAGAAATTTTTTAAATAATATTTATTTTTCTGTGCCTGTTTCCTGTCTCTATGCTTATCAGACAATAGGTTCTTAAAATTAATAGACACACGAATTCTGTACAGATGATGCTAAGATTCTCAGAGGGGCCAGTGGCACCTGGTTTGGAGGCTTATAAGGAGACATCATACCCTGGCCCAGCCCTTTCCTGCCTGGGTGACATTGATGACATTGGGCAATGTCCTTCATCTTTGGGCCTCAGTGTCCTGACCTATACAAGGGGTTGGTTGAGATCAGAGGTCTGTGTATTTTCTTTTAGCTCCAAACCCTTTGAGCAGTTGAGACCTTAACCAAAGCCCAGGTTAGAGGGCCTGGACCTGCCCTCTCCCACCCATGGCCACCTTCTGAGAGGGGCTCCAACTGAAGCAGTCTACTACCTTAAGACTTCAGCTTTCATTTGACAAAGGCATGGGGTCACATGCTGATGACAAAGTTAGATCTACTCAAAAATGTTACTGTAGCCTGAAAAGGTCAAAACAACTTCCATCCAAATGATTGGCTTATACTGTGGATCATATTTATAATAGCTCTCTGGTAATCCCTTCAGGCAAAACAGCAACAAAATAACAATAAAAAAGCTTATTATTTCAGAGAAATAGGTCAGAGGTTTAAGAAAATGATTACAGGTGTGCTATGTAAATGAAATTGCTGGACAAAGCTCCTGCCTCAGGAAATTTGAAGTAGTGGAGGGCACGCTCTCAATTTGTGTCCTTCAGTTTGCAATAAGAATGCATCGTGAGCTTTTAGCTTGATGTTACTGACTTTGTCAACCAGCGATTTAGTGTTACTTCTCTATAAGAGTGAACGTAAGATTGTGATTTTTATGGAAGGATTTCCTAGCATCAACATTCCTTCAGAAGCCACACAAAGGAGGCCCTGAGCATCATGAGTTTTGGTGAAATAGACTTTGCTAAGATCTAATTCGGGCCAGTGAATTCTGGATTCTGTGCTTTGTCTGTACTGTCCCTGGAGTTTGCTGTGGGTGTTTCCATTGTGTTTATTTTCTCTGTGGGTTCTCATGACTAAGTCAGGATTATCTGTGCAGCTTGACTTGGCCTCTTGTGAAATTCCACAAGTGTGAAATATTAAATTCATGTGGGATCAGATTGGACAACGGAACACTGAGCTTGGCTTTCCCATTGGCTTCTCAGTACTTTATGAACAAGGTTTAATTTATTTCACTGTCTTCTTTTCTACCACCTGCTAATTCTGACAGCCCTAATAACATGTATCATGCAGCCCCACTAGAAAAACCCTCTTGCCACCATAGCAGGGACAACAGAAGAAAACTGTCAGTACCCATATTCAATCACATATTTTTATCAGAGTCCTTTCATAATGATAAATATAACTCATGATGCCAGCCAGAAAGAATAATCCTGTGTTAACGCAGACTGTGTTTTAATGCCATATGTGCATTGTCGTTTACTCTTTCGTGGAAGAGAGTACCTTCATTTCCAGTTAACAGATGGGGAAATTGAACCTGCTTTGCTTATGTAGCCACTGAGGACTTGTGTCACATAGGACTTGTGTCACGCAAAATGGTAATGGATCTATTTCCCAGTCATCTCTTAGCTTTCTTGCCCTCTTATCTACTGAAATTTAGATTCAGAGGGCTGGCAGCACTTTGGTGTGTCAGCATTTTATTTTTGGAGCTGAATGAAATGAAAGATCAATTGACTCCTATTTGGTTCATAAAGAAATTGAGATCTAGATTGAAATAACTTGCCCACCTTCATATAGTGACTGGGTCTTATGCTCCCTGGGGCCAGATTTATTGGCCAGCTTGGCCCTAGTCTAGCCTGATGGCCCTGGATTCAAGCATGGCCAGATCAGTGGGAGGATGGCTGTAAACATAGTTGACCTCATATTAGAAGTATCACTTTTCACTGGAGATAATTTTCTGGTTGTTATTAAAATAACCAAGATTCATAGTTATTTTAGTTTGTCATGGAACTCAATCTGCTTTCCTAGATTTGTCTTCTCTTCTTTATCTCCCCTCTTCTTCTGTCCTCACAAAAGTGGTTGGTTTTCATGGCATAGCTCCTTCATTTGTGTTGCTTTATATGCACCTGGAACATCTTCCACCATCACTCCAGATGCCCATATTATCCCTGTCTTTTTAAGACAACTTAGAACTGCCTGACCATGAATTTCCTTCTAGATTGGTGGTTTCTGAAAGCTCTTTGAAGCATAAATTTCTTTGTCAAGAGAAGTATTCAACAGAATTTCTTATGTACTCCACAACCAACTCTTATTGAAGCAGGAATTAGGGAATCAGAATTCTTTACAGCTATTTCCAAGGATGAGCTTGGAAGGTAGTACAAGTTATCTTTACCCTTATTGGTCAGATTCTTCAACTTTTGAATCCCTGTGGCAGCATTTGTCTTCGATCTTTCTTATGACTTATTTTTACCTCATACCTTGTCTTATAAGTGTGTAGCACCTTTACTAGAAAGTAAAGCTCTTTGTATGTAGAGTTTTTGTCTGAATACCCTGGGGTTTTTAAAACAATGCTTTACAAAGGGAATGTGTTCCAGAAATTCTGTTAATGAACAAATTCATGTGATTCCCATCTTTGTAGGTTAGAACATGAAATCCAGCAACTGAAGCAGAAGATTTGTGAGGGAGACAGTGTTCAAAGAGGTGACCATGGGACCCTGGAGAGGAAGGCTGCTTCTTTCAACTTGCTACCCAGTACTGAAAAATCTCACCTGGCTCCCCTAATGGATGCCAGGTACTCAATATTAAACTGATGCAATGATTTGATTTTATTTAATTTAGTGGTGAACATACCAGCATTGGCCAGTTTGCATGTAGAGGGATCTATCAAAGGCTACAGTAATACCCATGCCTGAGAAGTTCTCTGTCTTGTCAGCTGATGCCTGATGATGGGGACAGGGATGGAGTGTCATTTGAACTTAAATCGGCACCTGAGAACCAAGTCAGCCAAATCCAAGGTATCTTGATGCAGATGGTTTGTGTGAGAAGGTGGAATTGAAAGGTGCAGGAAAACCAGATCATCCAGAACCAGAGTGATGCAAGGCCATGATGAAAAGCACAAAAACAGAATTAATTGAATTACACTGAGAAGAACCTTGTGCTGGCTGTTACTTTATATAAGTATTGATTATACTTAGATGGAGTTTATTATAAAAACTGTACTAGTATATTCAGAATGACCATGAATATAATAAATATATATCTGATGTTACTGTAATAAAATGATTTTCAATGTAGGTGGCATTGTGAATTGCTCTGTGGCATGGAGCTCTCAGATAAATCAACTTAATCATTCTTTGCCTTAAAGAAAGTAGCGATAATTTTCCTCCTCCCCATCTGTATCATGGGGACACTTCAAACTGGGCAGTTCTGAGGCCTGGATTAGGAAATAAGTATTTTGATATCAAAATGTAGTCAGAATGACATGAGTCTCTGTAGCTCCTTTTGTCTAGGTCTGTCCCCCATTTGCCTCTTGGGACTAGTTTCAAATTTTATTGATGATCAGGGGAGATAATTTGTGAATACCCTTGGCTCATGTTCAGTTGCACATGATTTTGTTTTCAATACTGAAAGGTAATATTGTACTTTATTTAGGCCATTCTATCTAAAATATTAATCTTCTTGTCCAGCATTTCAGAAAATTATTTCTCGGTTGAGCGGTAGTACAGAAATATTGACAGGATTTTGCATATATTTAGAAACATAAATCAGGTAAATTTATTTGGCATATGTGCCAAGATGTAAATATGGGAATCATTTAATTTTTTTTTTTTAATTTTGAAACAAAGTCTCACAAAGTCTCTGAGGTTAACCTTGAACATGTGACCTCCTGCCTTAGCCTCCCAAGACACTGGGATTATAGGTGTACACCACTAGGTCCAGCCGAAACCAGCTAATTTTTTTTAAAAAATTCCTTCTAATCAAAGTCTGTAGCATTGGAGGAGATGAGCCTATAACGGAGCAACTGGAAAGACCTTTGGTGTGGCTGAAATTTCCTACTCTCTCTGGTGCTTCAATGACTTCAATGCAGACCAAAGATCGAGCTGGCATCCACTAGGATGGTTAAGGCTAATGGTTGTATTAAGTAATAATACAACTTCACTTACATTCTATGGGACACCAGATAGGACTTGACAACTTCTTCAAAGGTCAACTGTTTGTGGCTTCTTCTCTGACTTGGCCCTGTTTGGGGGTTTTGGGGAGGTGAAACCTTTAAGGTACCTTACTGGCAGCTCTAGATAACCCATCTGGAGAGATAAGACTGACCAGAAATAATGCAAGAATGTCAAGCATTGCTATCTTACACATAGATGCTGAATAATAAACAAGTATAGATCTTGTGACCTCTTTTTTTTTGTTTTTTGTTTTGTTTGTTTTTTGTAATCCTTATAAGTGTCCTTGTGCTTGAGAAATAATTATCATTTGTGTCAGTCTGTTCTGGGTGAGGAAACCCACTGTTCTGCCTTAGGAACAGATCTGAGACAACAGAGTCCCTAAAGTCAGGGACTGTGATTTTTTTTTTTCCCCCATTCTGCAGCAGGTTTCCGCTAAGGAAATCAGAAGACTTGGATGGGGTCACTTAGTCTCCTTTCCAGACTCAATGCTCTGTTATTTGTCCAGTTCTTTCTCATTTGGGGGAAAAAAAATAAACAGTGAACATATGGCTCTAGATTTCCTGGAAAGAAGAAAACTGTGTGAGGTCTCAAATTGATTTTTTTGTTTGGCAGTTAGAATGGGAAAGCTCCCTATTGAAAAGCTCCCTATTGGAAAGAAAGATATAGCAACCTTGTGTGGTTAGAAGCATTTATATTTGTCTTGACTCCATGGCTTTCAGGATCAATGCTTACATTGAAGAAGAGGTCCAAAGACGTCTTCAGGATTTGCATCGTGCTATTGGTCATGCCAGCAACACATCTGCAGATATGATGAAGGTAAGCTGAAGGAACTAAGTTACATGGTCATTCATTTCTCAAAGTGAAAATTCAGATGTTGAATATTCAAAAATAAAAGTACTAATACTGCTTGGATGGGGCTTAACAGTTTACAAATCTTTTTAATTCAAGTATTTTAGTTGGCAATTTTGTGATTCTGAGAAAACCCTTATTAAGTGAATATAAAGTTTTCTAATTCTTTGATTTATAAACATCCTAGATGTAACATTTTTCTGTTTTCTCTCAAATGCAACCTATTTCAATAAATATTTAATTTACTTTGTAAACTATTCAAGAACAAATATATTTTCCCCTTGAGAAGAAAAAGTATTTGCAACAGATGATTTTTATCAAAATAAAGACAATTCATTTCTAACCTGCAAATTAAGAAATATCCTAAGGAAATCTTGCTTTCAATATTAGAACTTTAAGATCATTGAACTGTTTAGGTTCAGTTCTTTTTCAGACAGATCGATCAATAGTCATGTTTATCTTGGGAATGTAAATTCTGTAAAAGGGTTATCATTGTTGAATGACAAGTATGTTTCTATAGAATTTTATTCCCATAAATATGTCTAATCAAATCAGTTTTTTTCTCCTCTATGAACATGCTATAATTTAATATAGAGGGCTTTTTATTTATTTTCAGGATAATGAGAAACTTCACAATGGCACCATTCAACGTAAGCTAAAATATGAGGTAGGTAATGATTTTTCAGATTGATAGGGTCGCCTTAAATTATGGCATGCTTGTGTGATTAAATTTTCTTAATGTTTAGTTGCATAATTAGAATTTTGAAGTCCCAGTGAGATTAATGGCTAATAGGGAAGGCAAGCTATTATATGGACTTAGAATTAAACGGAATCCTGCAGGTTGAAAACTGCTTTGACTTTCTTGAACAGCACGCTGGTTTGGTGGAGCTTTGCCCAGTTTTTCATTTGTAACAGTATCCTTTTCCTTGGTCTGCATTTAAAAGACAGAATTATATAATCGGGATCAGATATGGGGTTTGGAAATGAAACTGAGTACTTTTTAACGTTTTAAAAACCCTGTTCATTTTGTAGACTGTGAGTTGGCAACAGCATAAAGGAAATACTCTTGGTTAATTAGCTTATTTCTCTGGTTGATTATCAAACTAACAATTTTGGGGGGCATACAATTTGTAAGATTTTACTTGTATTTTCTTTCCGGAAAGGGAATGTCCTTCACATTTTCCCATAAAAACAAACAACAACAACAGCAACAACAACAACAACAACAACAAAAAACCCTGCTAGGTGGTAGAAATCTCTCTGCCAAAGATTTACATGCATTACTGAATGGGGAGCAAGAGGGTTAATGTGGCCCTGGCCACCCTCTCCTGCCAGCATTGAGGAGTGATATTATCCTCCTCTGAATACCCATTCCCTTAGCAGGTTACCCCAGGTGCAGCCTTTTATTTCTTTGTTTCTGTCGTGCCTGACACAGAGCAAGTGTGCTGTAAGCCTTCCATGGTGATGCTGACTTAGCCAGAGAGGACACAAGATTCTCATGAAATGAACCAAAAAGAGAAATCAGACCTGAGTTGGAATACTTGTGAATTTCTTTTGGCCTTGCCCTCTAATTCTAATTAAGTATGCCCTAATATTTTTATATTTTGGACATATGGTCTTGCATTTATTTTCATAACTATAAATGACCTTTTAAACACTGAATAAAGGTCTTAGGATTTGCTTTAGAGAAAATGAAATGTTAGACCAACAAATGGATACTGTGAATCAATCCTATACAATGTGCTTGTATCAAAATACTTGGCAATTTATATGGAAATTAATGAGCTATGTATAAATCAGATCATCTATTCTTAAATCGTACCAATCAATACAGCTAGCTTAGGCTTTCTACTTAAACTCTGAATTAATACACTCAATGAAACTAATGACTACAGGAATCATCATGTGCAAAAGAATCACAGAAATGGTGCCACATCCCCATTTCAACTTTTTTTTTTGACATCTTGAACAGAAAAATCGGTTTTGGCCCACCCAATATCTTGTCCCACTTCTGCCCAAAGATGCCACTGGTACTTCTAGCTTCATTAGAGAAGAGAGGAGGGAGGAGGATCAGAGCAGTCACTGGAGTCATCCCATGCAACAGAGCATCTTAGGCTCTAGAGCTTCCTCCTCAACATCACAAGAAAGAAGGGATCAGTCCTTAGTACCCAAGGAACTGCAGGACAGTGGTTACAAATATTGTTGTCCTGAGTACTCTGGCCATCTTGAACCAAAATGTTTTCATCTACCTGAAATCTTTTTCCTTAAGGAAAACGTAACCAATGATGGAGAAGATTTTCAGAGTAAGTCAGATAATTTCAGTGAGCTGATGACTCACAAAGATGAATACAACTTGGAAATTGAGTCCAGCTGGACATTGCTGCAACAGAAGTCCCAACAAGTATCTATAAATAGCAGAAGCAAGCAGGCCAGGCAAAGCAGGGTGCTCTGCTTTGTCCTCTCTGAAAGTGTTTCTCATGAAGAGAGCACATCTGGGAGTGCTTCTCAGAGCACAACGGCCCCTGGGTTTTGCTGTGAACAGCAAGATGAGAAAGAGTTATCTGCTGAAAAGAATAGCTCTCCGTCATCGCTGATAAATATTAGGACAGAAGGAAACAACAGGTTGGGATATTTTTACAACAAGTTCTCAGCTCTTTATAAAGATACTAGCAGTCACCTGCTACAGACTGGCACAAAGATGATTCACCAAGCCAAGCATGTGGGGACTCTGTGTGACCCAAGTGGGCTCACCTCCCATGTGACAACATTCATCAGAAGCTTGCCATTTCTGAAGCACTTGCCCCTGGACATGCTTTTGAAGTCACGTGTGGTACCATCCGGATCTCATTGTTTTCCTGAAGCTCAGGTTGGCAGCAGCAGCAGCAACAAAGAGGCACGGAGTCTGAGGCCAGAAAAGAGCCCAGAGCCTTACAGGGCCTCCACCTTCACATCTGCAGCTTTACCAGGTTCCTCGTCAAGTTCAGTTTTCTGCCTTGACTTTGAAGATGCTAGAAAGAGCTCTGCATTTAAGCAGACCCTTGTGCAATTCCCACTCCAAATGCTGACATTTCAAGAATACTCTTTAAAAGACTTTCTTGAGGTTGTGACGTGTTCTCTGCCAGAACCTATAGGTGATGTGAAGGACATCAAAGGCGTTTACTGGCTTGCTGTGGCTAACTGCATAGAACCTGACCCCCAGCCAGCATGTTTGCTCCTCCTTCAGTCAACTTTATACTCTTTGGTTCTGTCAGATAAGCACAAAGGCTCAATGGACATCTTTCATGTTCTGCCTCTTTCTGGACTACAAGAAATTCAGATTGGCTTTGGTGGGCAGAGCATTCGATTTCTGGGATCCACGGAGGCCCTTCTGCTCACTGTGTTTAGTTACAACAAAAACCTCTCTCAACAGTTATGCCGTGACCTCCTGTGTGTCCTGATGTCAAAGTCTGAAGCTGCTGCCTTTGCGAATCATCCTCTACTCCAACAAGATCTAGTTCAGCTTTCTCTGGATTGGAAAGCAGAAATCCCTGATTTAGTTTTAGCAAATGGAGTCCATTTGTCATCCAAATTCCAGACTACCTTGGTTGACATGGTTTACTTTCTTCATGGAAATGTGGGAGTCAATATCCTTTCTCTGGCAGAGGTTCAATTACTGCTCTACACAACGGTCAGGGTTGAGGGCGAGCCTAGCAATGACCAGTGTCAGTCACTTGTCCTTCTGAATACCCACATTGTGCTTATGAGGGAAGATCGTGTGTTTTATCCACATACACCATCTCTGAACACACTTCCTCCACGTACACAATTTGATGTGATCAGATGCTGTGCTTTAAGTGAATTCAGGTGTGTTGTTGTTCCAGAGAAGAAAAATTTATTAACAGTAGAACTTGTCTTCTTGCAGAAACTTAGGCATTCATCAGTTTCAGGAAATAGCCCTTCTGCACCCTTTCAAGAAGGCCCAGGTGTCCAGTTGTTTATGAACCCATTGCATCTCCAGGATAGTCAGCATGGGGCACCTGAAGTCTGGAAACTGACTTTCAATTCTCAAGATGAAGCTCTTTGGCTAATCTCACATTTGACAAGACTCTAGGAAGGAGACTTTTAAAGATGCAGTACATTTTCTGAGATCTTTAATAAAAGAAACATTTAATAAAAGGGAAAACAATCAAGGGAATACAAATATCTTGGTGTAGCTAATCAAATTGGAATTGGGAAAAAGCAGACCTCCGAAGTTAAATGTAAATATTTGAAATATCTGCTATAAAATGAAAATACCTGATTGCAGAGGACTGATAAAATATCTTTATGACCACCTGCTTCATTTTCTTGAAACTCAGGCTTGCAAATTTGCATCCACCTCATTATTTGTCAGATGATTAAAGCATTTCTGATTGTTTGGCTTCGTGTTGATTTATAGTCTGGTGCACTGGAATCTGTCTAGGCCTGCTAACTTCTAGCAGGCTAATTTGCACTGCCTGAAAAAGTGCCCAGTCTGGCAGTGACCTTCATTGGCATCCTCCATTCCAGCTGTGATTAGGACAGTGATGTGGCAGAACACATTAGTGCTACACCACGCTTCCTGTAAGGACCCAGATTTCACATGTCCTCTCATCACTGCGGTACATGGAGTGGAGCCAGCAGTGCCTGTCCTACACTGTTGTCTTCCCCAACTAATTGCCTTTTCTTGCCTCCTTTCGTCCTTCTTGACTATTCTCTTTCAACCAATGTGATTTCAGCTCCTGACTTGTCTGTAGTTTTTAGTACTCTTCTCCTAGTCTCCAACCCCAACTTCCATCACATTCTAGTTCTTTCTCTGAATTTCTGTATTTCTGTCCTAGAAAGACTTGTCATCTTAAAGTCTAGCTTTTTCTAATGGCTTCTTTCTACTGTCTTGTCAAATAAACATATGGTTGCCTCCAAAGTGCATTCAGCACTTTTCCCTGGCTTTTCTCCCTCTTGCCTCACACCAAACCCATCATTTGTATTTGAAAGAGGTGTTCTGCCGGTCTGAAGCAAGTTCACATTCTTACCTGCCTGAGGAGGATCTTCTTTCCACTAAGCAGGTCAGTGGTCAGCATCCTCTCTCAGAGGCTCCTAGCTCTCCCCTACAAGATCTCTCTCTCTTCTTACCCACCCTTTCTGTCTATAGGATTCAGTAGTACTGTGAGCAACCAGGGATAACACCTCCTATATTTATTTTTTATTTCATCTGGGCCTAGTTGCTTGGCCATTGTTCTCATGCCCCTGCTAAATTCCAGAATCTCAGAAGGGAGGAGCTCTGCCTCTTTTGATCCATCCAGTCTACTTCCATTCTCAGCTGGGATCATGCTCAGCCATGATAGCTACTCTGCAGTGTGGTGCACAGTTGAGTGAATCAGTGATTTTACTCACCTGCTCATTTTAGCCCTGGCACGCAAGGAACATTTTATATTCTGGTCAAATCTTTGGGAAATGTGCACCAGAAATGTACCCCTTCTTCATTCCTGTTACTAATTGATGACAGGGACAGTCCCAAAATTTAACCCACTCTGAAACTTACCATATTCTGAGACCAGGAAGTGCATAGCTTCCCTCCTTCCATCATCAGAGCTAATGACAAGTTATTGAGCTGATTCTACATTTTCACCTATTTTTTCTCCTCTAGTCTCTAGGGAAGTGAAGAGGAGAACACAGGCACTTGGTTGGAGAATATGCTATGATCCACAGACTGGTGCTATAGCTTTGTTTGCTCTAGACCAATGGAGGCTTTTTGATTTTGAGTCAATTGAATTCTCCTGTTTTTAGGTGGATTATTGTCATTTCCAAAGCACCTCTCTTTCATACATGCATACCTTATTGCCTCATACCTGAAGGCTTTTAACTCTACATAGAGGTGTTATGGTTTGGCTATGAGGTGTCCCCCCAAACCTTCTGTTAATGCAGAAATATTCAGAGGTGAAGTGATTAGATTATGAAAGCTATAACCTAACCATTCCTTTCTTGCTTGAATGGACTGGCTGGATGGTAATTGTAAGCTGGTGGAATATAAGTGGGTCCCTGAGGTATGCCCTAGAAGGTGACAATTTCCCTGTGACCTCTTCTATCCTCCCCCTTCTGCTTCCTGGCTTTACCATGAGCTGAGCAACTTCCTTTCACCGGGTCCTTCTGCCATGATGTTCTGCCTCATCTTGGACCCAGAGCAATGGAGTCTGCAGTCTGTGGACTGAGACCCCAGAAACTGAGCTCCACATAAACTTTTTCTGACTCTAGGTTGTTTTTGTCAGGTATTTTGTTCACAGCAACATAAAACCTGACTAAACAAGGTAAATCTTTTTTGGTCTTGGAAAAAATTCTTAAAATCACCAGGATGCCTATTAATATCAAAACTATTTCTACTAATTTATTTTCATGTATTCTTTCACTTTTCTCAACTAATTTATTTTCCATTACTTTGTCTTAAAGTGTCCCATTCCATATTTTCTTATACATCCCTGATAAGAAAACCAGAATTAATGATCATTAAGACTAGAGAGTAGAATTTAAAATGCCAGCATAGGGCTAAAAATTGAAAAAAGGTAGCAATATAGAGTAATACATTATTTTTACAAAGAGTGTTAAATATTAAACAAACCAGACTTGCTTGTCCTCATAGGTACAAAACCATAATTCTACCATGTTAAAAATAAAGGTCTTTATTATTTCTCATAGCTGGAACATAGAGCAAATATGAGCATTGCATAAGTTTGTGTTAATCATTATGGCTTTTCCAGTCTGCTTTATGATCAAAGTAGACTACAGTGGGAATCTCACTACATAATAGAAGCAACCTACAGCATTCAAATTTTATGTGTTACATCTCTCAGCTAGGCATACTCTGTACCTTGAGATAAAATATGGTCCTTGGGAATGAGTTTGATTTACTATCTGTGAAGTAGGTATTAAGATTGTTATAATGCCTGTAGAAAATAGTGGAGTTGTTTTTACCATTATCTACCATGACGTCAGCCATAACAACCTCCTTCTGGCTCATTGTTCAGGAGTTCTGTACCCAAGACACTCTCTGTAGTAGAGCAGGTATAACTCTAGGTATTTGATAATATAGCATCTCAGTTGTTAGGAGTTTCTGAATCAGGAAGTAATAGGTTCATATATACTTGGTTGTGTGGCACTTGCATTATTGTAATATAGGCATAAACATTTGCATTGTGGGACTTGTTGATACGTTCTAGACAAATATCTCTTTGAGTACTTTTAAAATGGTTATTTCATCTAAATTTGATTAAAACCCATTTTGCTCACAGGTGCCTGTCTCACAGGCAGGGTGAATGTATTTAGACTCTGTTGAAAAAACATTTCAAAACAGTTTATCTCCCCAATCTCGTTTCTTTAAAAATGTGCATGCTTCCTGTTGGAAGAGAACACTTAAGTATTCCAGCAGTAATAATTACAGCAATTTTAATTACGTTCTTTTTCCCAGACAATTTAAATCTTTGTATGATAAAAAGATTTTAATTAAGTTTATTCATGCTTTTTTGATAGCTGGGCAGTCTTATTGAATGGGCCATTTTTTGATGAGGTCATTTTGTTAATGAAGTTGAACAGTCTCCAGTATGTAACTTAGACACCTTGTTCCTCAAAACTTCTTTTGTAACAAATGTTTTATCAGTCAACTATTGCCAAGTAACAAACAGCAATCCAACACTAAGTTCCATACCAAAAAGTTTTTTTTTTTTTTTCCACTGCTGGTTTGCAAATAGATGAAAGTGGCTCTGCTGTAGGATAAAAGTCATCTTCAGCTCAGTGAGGGTGTTCTTCCCCATTTGTCTCATTTGGGGATTTGTGCTGAGGGAACAGTAGCCATCATAATATGAAAGAAGTATAAAAGGGTAGCCGTGAAATCCTCTGCTGGCTGGCATCATTGTCTACTAACTTCCTGTTGGCCAACATGAATTACTAACAGAACCCAAAGTCAAAAAACAAGGAAGTATAGTCTATCCATTAAGAAGCTCTGGCAAGACTATGGATGTTACCACTATGAGAAGAAACGAATTACGACCAGAAATTTAGTCTGCCATCGATGCTTTATGTCAAAGTTCCCAAAGCTTTTTTGAAGTTAAGGCTCAAAAAACTTAAAACTTATCCGATTTCTTCCTATTGGAAACATTCAGAAATTGGGAAGAACATATGTTCTAGGACCTTTAAAGTTACCTGGTTCAACTGTTTTCTAATTCAGTCTATGCTTGAATATCTCCATGAATGGGCTGATCACTTCCTACCACTGATTGAGTTTATTCATGGCAGACTGCTCTTATTGCTAGGCTGTTCTTTCTGTAATCTCCTTATACTGCTATACATCCTCACAGTCTTGTCTAGCCAAAGCACCTTCTGTAACAAATAAAGCCAGTCTATTCTATATGTTATATTACATCACAACCCTTAGGATAATCCTCTCTCTGCTTCTGCTAATTTTTTCTTCCTTCTCTTTAATGCCCTTAGTCCCCACTGTTCTTTGCACAATAGTTTCCAAACCATTGCTGTCTAAAGTTGTGTTAAGGATGCACCTTTGCAATTTGTTAAAACTTCCTTTTTAAGAAATGGAACTGAACAATCCAGGTGATGAAAAGGAAAGAGATTCTATTGTAAATTAATCCACTGCCCTTATTTGGTTAAAATCTGTTGTTGAAGATGTAAGCATTACTACTATGAAAATAATTCCAACTATTATGTATATTGTAATTTACTAAGTGCAGAGTTTTGCCTATATATTGTACCTTTTTATTCCTAAACTCAACTTCCTGGAATCATTTCATCTCTTAATATTATTGCATTGTCACACATGAGCTTTTAGGTGACCCTAATATCTAAACCATGACACCTTCTTATTCCAGAGCATATATTTTTTCCACAATGCCAAAATCACCTCTTAGTCACTGTTATTCTCGAGGGCAAACTTTTTGTGTTTTGTATTTTATTTTTTTGTTTATGTTAGCAGTGTTAGCTATGTTGATTCTTATCTGTTTTTTCCCCTTATAATATGTAGACATTAAAGATTTTTTTGTGCTTGAGTTTTGTTATTATTGTTATTCTTGTTTTTAAGGATTGCTTTACAAGTTTCTTTTCAATTCCATTGTTTCCGTGTATGGGCCTCATATACCTTTGTTTCTGTATTTTTAGCTCCTATAAAAGAAAAGTATGGACACAAGCATAATGTGAATATGATACAGGATAACCTCACGTGCTCAATGTTGCTCCTTTAGATGGAAATTTAAATAATATCCTCTGCAGAAAACTGATAAAGGAAAGTGCCCCCACCCCTCCCACTTTTTATTTTCTCCTGGACCTTAGAATTTAATGCAGTTTGGAACTAAAACTAGTGAAGATGAGTGGCACTTTTCATGATTAAAGACATAAAATAGATCTAGAAAGGGGACATCTGATTTTCCCTCCTCAGGATTTCAAACTTAAGACATTTGATGATGAAAGCCATCTAACAATTTTTGCCATGTTATTGGTCAGATGTACTAGACCAGATATTTACTAACCTTTTTAATAACTGTTCATTTATGAGTTATCCCGAGATGATGACCTTATTAATGGAACTAGTCTTGTGTGATTTAGACATCACAAAATAGTGCAATTTTTCATAGTTTAAAGTTGAAACATTCCTCAGATTACCCAGTATTTTCATACCTTGAAACAATATTAGTCAACTCATATCTGTATAGAAGAAATAACCAATTCTAGTAAGAATCATGGATTGCATATCAGCTAAGCTCAAGGTGTTCCATAACCATTTCTGTCTAACACAGATTAACATTTTCTGGGTAATTTATCCATAAGAGTATATCAAAATTAAAGAATTAATCCTGTATTTGAAAACTTATATTTATGTTTTCTGATGTGAGTAAGGTATTAGCATTGTTCATGCCAGTCTGTTAATTGCTGTCCCTGACAAGGATGAAGAAGATGTACCTGGAGCTAGCATGTGGGGCACATGTCTTGGCCAAATCCAAGACATGTATGTACTAAGCCTTCAGAGATAGCATACTATTAAGACAACACCCTTTATAGCACAGATAGGCTTCTTTGGGAAATTAATATGAACATATCTTGGCTATAGGACACACTCATAATTTGTACTCACTCATATAGGTTATCTTTATTCTCTTTCTCATAACATGGCTCACATTTGAGATCCTACTGTCACTGCCCTTACCATCCAAATCCCCATTTCCAACTGTTGGAGTATAATAAGTACTTGATGCATGAGTTCTAACAAACTATCACTGTGTCATGTGTGGTTGAAAAAAGGGGGTAATTAGACACATGTGCTACGGTGGGAATAACATTATGCTGCGAATCAGTTATTTTGTTAAATATGATTTTTAAAAAGAAAATTTAAAAAAATTGGTTTGTCTGTATTTTAGAAGTAAAGCTTGAATATAGGCTCAAGGTGATTAGATGGCAGTTCTTGAGTCTGACCTTTTCATGGTCAAAGGATGAACTGAATTTAACCATCTGGTACATAATTAGAGTGTTTAGGGGGAACTGTTGATGACTCCCTGTAGGACTGAAATGTTCCATGCTCTCTGCCGAGCTGACCGTGATCTAAGTAGATATTAAATCCACTTCCTGTTCATTTCCTCAATTGATCGCTTTTGAAGGAGACATCCTGAATGGGAAAGGAAAATTCTAATCTGAATAATTACAATGTACCCCATGTTTTGCTTATTTCTTGGAGTTAAGGATCTGACTACAGTGTTTGATCCACAATGAAACAACACAACCAAAAACAACAACAGGGCCTGGGGATGTGGCTCCAGCTTAGCGCGCTCGCCTGGCATGCGTATGGCCCGGGTTCGATCCTCAGCACCACATACAAACAAAGATGTTATGTCTGCCAAAAACTAAAAAATAAAAATAAAAAATAAAAAAAAAACAACAGTACATTTGTTGACACAGGACTTTATTGCTTAAAAGTTCTTATAAAAACATTTCTTCGTATTTAATTTTAAAAGGTATTTCTTATGTTGGGTACCCCTCCTATTTCTAAATATAACCATTTCATAGTGCACTTAAAATTGCTTGTAACATCTTACAAATTTATCAATGCCAGATCTGCTTCGCAGAGTGCTTCCCACACGGACAGCCTTTCTTGTTTCTTCACCTTCTCCTAGTATTCGACGTTACCAGCTTCCCCCTCAGAGTCAAAGAATCTTCTTTGCTGCATGTAGGAAAATTGACTGATTCTAAAATAAAGAATGTCACAGATATTTAAAAGCTCCCATAAACAATGGGGTGTAATGTGGTACAGCTCATATTTACATGTCTAGTGTAAAACTAAAGATATTAAAAATATAGCCACTTTCAAATCAAGAATAAATTTCAGAGACATTTATGTTCCTTTTCCTTCCTGTCCATTATAAACATAGTTTAGTAGGACATCAAGAACCTTTTACACTGTTTTCTAAGAATTCTACATTTCTCCTGAAATTGGCTTCATAAAATAATTTTTAAAGTTACACTGCAGCAATGATTTGATGGAAACTCATACTTTTAAATTTTTCTCCATATTATAATTTTGCTCAAATATCTTCAGATCTCTGCCTTATATTTCAGCTGTTCATTTTTGATGGAGTTGGTTTCTGTATACTTGTTAATATTTAGTTCATAGGAAATCAGTGAAATTGAGCTAACCTGTAGTCAAGGATGATAGCAGAGGCTCTGGCAATTTTTCTGGTCTTCAGCATGCTGAGTAATGAGAACAGGAATATTTCCTCAGCAAGGAATATGCTACACTTCCCCATCTAATCCTGATGGGTTCTAGTGACCAGTCTAGCTAGAACCATTCATTGAGGTATGCATGCTGGTGCTGGTGTGTAAAGGTCTGTCCTGGATTGAAGTTAGTAGATCCGGTCATTCCCATTAACTGACTCTTGTTCAATTAATATGCCTAGTGAAATTGTCCAAGGCAGGTTTTTTTGTTTTTGTGTTTTTGGTGGTGGTGGGGTTATAGACAACGTATGAGCCAGAGCCTTAGGCTACTGTCTTTTCATTAGGGATTGATTTCATAGCATGCATTTTCAGAGAACTTTTCCATTCATAAAATACCCATGTAGTAACCAGACCATCAGTTGCAGCTTTAGCTGAAGATTTATTTTTTTATTTTTCCATTTTGGAAATTCACTTATAAAAAAAGTTGAGGTAGCAAATTCTATGTTTAGAGTAGAATCTATCTAGAATGGAAACATTAAATCTTCATTTACAACTTAATGGAGTTGAGGGAAACTGAAGGTCTTAGAAATTGCAAATGTTTTGCAAAAGTCATTTTATATTCAATGTGAATACACATTTTCCATGTGATGTATAGTTGGTGCCTTTTTTTTCCTTTGTACCAGAGATTGAACCCAGGGGCACTCAACACCTGAGCCACATCCCCAGATCTTTTTATATTTTATATTTTATTTACAGACAGGGTCTCATTAGGTTGCTTAGGGCCTCACTGAGTTGCTGAGGCTGACTTTGAACTTGCAAGCTCCTGTCTCAGCCTTCTGAGCCACTGGGATTAAAGGCCTGTGATATGGTGCCCTGCTCGATTCATGCTTCTTAAGTAGAAGATGGTAATGTTTAATTGCTTATTCTAGAGGTGAACATAGGAATTTGGAAAGTAAAGATTAAGTTTTCATTGCAGCTTACAGACTATGCCTCTGAAGTTTTGTCTGCAACTGTTAATTAGTAAAATTTACAATATTTAGATAACAATGTACATATTTTATCACTCTCCTATTTTCCCCACCAAAGCTTTATAATCTTGATATTATTGTCAGTTAACTTGTCAGAATCTGCCTTCAACTTTAAGTCCCACAGAGCAGGACACCTATCTTGTTCATGGTTGGATCTGTGTCATGCCCTTGGATTTTGATAAATATCATGCTTCTTAACGTAGATAAGGAACTGAAGTACAGAGGGGTCAGTGACTCTTCTTCCCAGTCCAAATCTCAGAACTAGGATTGCATTCTAAGGACATTCTCCTACTTTAAAAATATATTATTAAGCAAGACATAGAAGGGATCCAGGGATTAAGAAGCAGAGCAAAAACTTCCTGGCTAAACCATGGCATTTGTAGGTCAAAGACATTTCTTAACATTAAATGTGTTCCTATAAATAAAACCACTAAATTATTTCTCTCCCTTTTTTACCTTTAAATACATAAACATGTGCCATGTTTCAAGAAAAACCTATGCTTAAAGTAATTTGGAAATACATTGAAGTTGAATGGAAAGGACTTTAACAATGCTCATATGGAGAAATCCTTTAATAATTTATACTTTGGTCTTCAACCACCATTTTGATCAGTAGTGGTTCTTATGGGTGACTAGCCACTGGGAAAAATATTAAGATGCTCTAAAAGACTTTGGTCACTTCACATAATGCCAAAATGTTTACACCATTAGTTTGATTGAAATCAACACTCTGAACCAAATTGTCCATCTTATGCAGATAGAGGTCTGAGCTTTCACAACTGTAGCTAGGTGGGGGCCTTCCATGTTAACACTTGTCTGGGGACTCAGGGCTTTTTTCTTCCTGGGAGAAAGAGGGCTGATTATCCACTGTTTTCTTTTTACTGCATAATCATACAGAGATTGTGCAGTTCTTAAATTCTCTGTGTCTGAATTGTTTGTTATTTCTATTTTTAAATTTCATATTGCAGAAGTCAGTTTTGTGACAAAAAATGGGCTCTGGTTGAAACAAGTTCAAATCTTGGCACTTACCTTCATCAGGTGACCTCACCATGCAGTCTTGGGCTTCTCATTTAATAAATAAGGGTAATAGCCATTAGTACCTCACAGGAAGATCATGAGGATTAAATAAGCTGATACATATAAACTTTAGTTTATGGGTACAGTAATTGTTCCATAACAGTCAACTATATGATTTTGATTATTTTATTACTGATACTGCTTCAAAAACATATTTTCTTATATTTTATAAAGCCCCAGGTTAGTGCAAGAAATGAGGGTTGTTCAGAGATTTCTTCCTGTTCACATTCAAGAGAACTCATTTTGAAGATTTATGTTTTTATAATGTTTCTTCCTCAGACCCTTATGACTTCTCACCACCCAGACCATAAATATTTATCATCAAAGTAGAATGGAGATCACTAAAATAGACAAAGGGGAAGGGAGACAAAGGGGAAAAATAGGGAAATAAAATTTACCAAAATCATAATATACCAATAGAATACATACACACGTGTGTGTGTGTTTGTGTGTATAGAAGAAAAGTAGAGGAAGGAGAACTGAGAAGGGGAGGAAGGAAGAACTGGGGAATGTCTTACAGAAATTATTGCATATATGAATATGTTTACAACCAGTCCCACCACTATGTGTAATTATAATGCACTAATTAAAGCATTTACAAAGATGGTCATCAAAGCATGATTTATAAAATCGAATGGTAGTTAGTTAAATGACCAATATGTAATTAAAAATAAAAAGTAGATGGTTAATCAAAGACCACAGGAATTGAAAAATGGGATTGAGGGAAAGGTAGGAGTGATGGGATAAGGGAAAAAACTACACAATGAATCTGACCTAACTTTCCTATGTACTTATATGAATATACTATAGTGAGTCTTACCATTATGCATATCCACAAGACACTAATTTTTATAAAAAATTAAGTAAATTGCAGAATGTCAGTTGAGCAGAGGAAAGGAACAGTAGGAGAGAGGAAGGGGAGGATAAGGGTAAGTACTGAGGACTGAATTGGAGCAAATTATATTCCATGTATTTATGATTATGTCAAAATGAATCCTAATGTTATACTAATATCAACCAATAAATAAATTAAAAGAAAAAATTATATACATAAAAAAGTAGATGGTTAAACATGTACTTGTTAAACAAAACAATTTGTCAAGGGAGTTTTCTATTTCATCTTCAATTCTGAAGGATATCTTTGCTGAATAAAGCAATATTGGTTGGCAATCTTTCAGAGCTTGGTATATATATTCCAAATCTCCCTGCCTCTTAAATCCTGGGCTAAGAGGTTAGCAATGAATGATTCATATTGCTTTGCCTGTGAATGTGACCTGCCATTTTTTCTCTTGCAGCTCTTAAAATTCTATCCTTGTTTTTTTTTTATTAGATATTTTATTTATAACGTATTTTGGAGAAGATTTTTTGATCTTGTCATTTGAGATTCTTAATATATCATGAGTTTGGATGTCCATCTCATTCACAAGGTTTAAAAATTTTTCTGATATTATTTCACTGAAAAATTATGCATGCTCTTAGTTTATTTCTCACTTCCTTCCTCGATGCCAGTGATCCTGAGATTCAGTCTCTTCATGTTGTCCCATATTTCCTGAGTATTCTGGTCATGATTTCTTATTTTTATTGCTTACTTGATTTTTAAGATTGCATACCTTGACGTTAAGGTCTAAAAAAAATCTGTCTTTTCCGTGGTCTAATGTGACACTTTCCATTGAAGTTTATTTTTATTGATTGATTCTTTTATTTCCAGGATATCTAGTTCTTTTTCATAATATCTATTTCTTCTTGGAATGATCTTCTACTTCCTGTATTTTCTGTTAGTTCACTTCTTATATTTTCTTGTACTCCCTTGATCATTTTAACCATCAATATTTTGAATTCTTTAACATTTCTTCCCCTTTGATATTTAAGGATTCAGTTGTTGAGGAGTTACACATTTTGGGGGGGCATTTTATTTATTTGCTTTTTTATGTTTCCTATATTTAATCTTTCTCCCACTGTTGACTATGAGGCGTTTTAATAGGCTGCTTTCACTAGAGTTCCATTCACAATAGCCTCAATGAATGAGTGAGTGAGTGAATGAATGAATATATACATACATACATATATATATATATACATACACATACTTGGGAATAAATCTAACCAAGGAGGTAAAAGATCTCTACAATGAATATTATAGAATGCTGAAGAAAGAAATTGAAGAAGACATTAGAAGATGGAAATACCTACCATTTCTGGAATAGGCAGAATTAATGTTGTGAAAATGGCTGTATTACCAAAAGCAGTTTACAGATTCAATGCAATCTTCATAAAAATAGCAGTAACATTCTTCATGAAACTGGAAAAATAATTCTAAAATTCATATGGAAGAATAAAAGACCCAGAACAGCTTAAGCAATTCTGAGCACTAAGAGTTAGACTGGAACATCACAATACCTGATCCTCAAATTATAGCATAGAACTATAGTTATAAAAATATCATGGTGTTGACATCAAAACAGACACAAAGAACAGTGCAATAGAATAAAAGACACACAGACAATTGCACATAAGTATAGTCATCTGATCCTTGGGAAAGGTGCCAAAAACATACATTGGAGAAAAAATAGCATTTTTAACAATTGGTGTGGAGAAAACTGGATATCCATATGTGGAAAAATGAAACTAGATCTCTGTCTCTCACCCTGCTCAAAAATCAAAGTGGATCAAATACCTATGAGTTATACCAGAAACACAGCATCTGTATAAGAAAACATAGGGTCAACAATCAACATAGTGGCACAGGGACCAACTTCCTTAATAAGAATTCTAATGCTTATGAAATCAAGAATCAATAAGTGAGATGGCTTCAAATTTTTAAAATTTCTGAAAGAGCCTCTCGGATGGAAGAAAAATCTTTGCCAGCTACTTTCCCAAAAAAAGATTAACATCCAAAATATATATGTAAATAGAAATCAACATTAAAAACAATCAAAAAATGGGCAAATGAACTAAAAAGATATTTCTCAGAAGAAGAAATGCAAATGGCCAACAAATATATGATAAATGTTCAAAATCCTTAGCAATCAGGGAAATGCAAATCGAAAATACAGAGGTTCCATCTCATTTCAGGTAGAATGGCTGTCATCAGAAGTATAAATAATTAATTCTGGTGAGGATGTGGGGTAAAAGGTTCACTTATATGTTGTTGGTGGGATTGCAAATTACTACATCTACTTTGGAAAGCTGTATGGAGATTCTTCAAAAGATTAGGAATTGACTCACTATATGATCCAGCTATTGCTCTCCTTTGTGTTTATTCAAAAGAATTAAAATCAGCAGATTATTATGATGCCTGAATATGAATGTTTGTATCAGCACAATCTATAGTAAGTAATTTATGAAATCAAACTAAGTTTTCTTAAATAGATAATTGGATAAAGAAAATGTGGTATATGTGCACAATGGAGTTTTTCTCATTCATTTTTTTTTCTTTTTTAAATTGTATACTTTATTTTTTTTTAGCTTTTTTTATTTTATTTTTTTTTATTGTTGGTCGTTCAAAACATTACATAGTTCTTAATACATCATATTTCACAATTTGATTCAAGTGGGTTATGAACTCCCAATTTTACCCCGTATACAGATTGCTGTATCACATCAGTTACCCTTCCATTGATTGACAGATTGCCTTTCTAGTGTCTGATGTATTCTGTCACTTACTGGTAAATGATTGGAACTAAAGAACATCATGCTGAATGAGATAAGCCAAGATTCAGAAGTCAAGATTTGAATATTTTTTCTTATATGTGGAAACTAGAGATAAGTAAGGAATTAACAAAAAAGGGGATATATCATAAAAATAGAAGGAAGAACAGTGTAGTAGAGGAAGAAGAAAGAAGGGAAGGGGGAGGAGGGATGAGAAAGAGAAGGCACAGCAGAATGAAATT